>NW_021319083.1:4563023-4679467 GCF_001605985.2 Dendrobium catenatum | reverse complement strand
AAATATTTTTCAGGAGAAAAGTAATGGTTGCACGACGACTGTACACTTATCGTCGTAGGGGACCTCAGTAGGAAGAAATGTTACATTTGTTTTTATGTTTTAAGTCTAAAGTTTGAGTTTGTATCTGGGTATGAACAATAAGTGGAGTTTATGTAATGAATGTTTAAAGTTTAGTAGTTATGTGAGACAGTTAATAGTTTGAAACTTTTATTTCATTTCGGGTGTATTTTAGTGGCTCTTTCAATTAATATTTGGATGATGTTTAAAGCATTAATATAAATGGTTTATGTTTATTTATGTTTTTCCGTACGACCTTTTTGCTCCCTTCCCGTTAACTCCGGCTAGCCGGGTCGGGTCGTTACAGTTAAAAATTTAGAACATTAAAACATAAATACAAATTTGAACTACTTAAGAAATCACATAACATCTCATTTGACATTACCTTTAACTGTCCTCTTAGATTCATATTGAATATCATTTTTTTTTCATTAAAAGGTTTGACTATTCTTTCATAAACAAATTCAATGGAGCTTAGGGAAACTTAACATTATCACAATTGAATTTCATAGAGGTCCCATTTGCCTCTTTATGAGTCCCTTTTATCCCCACCTGTTATGCAAGTATCATTTCTTTTGGGGTCCCTTTTTCCCCATTTACAAGGTAGTTATATATTTGGGAACCCTTTTGTCCCAACTATCCTCATACATCATATATATATAGCCAAAATTTATGTTAAATTAATGTTCAATTCACTTTTATAACATAACTCATATTTATATTGTTGCTTTCATAAAGATCTTTATATGCTATTTATCTATGTAATGAAACTGTGTACCATATATTAAGAATGAAGATTATTTCCAAAATATTTCCAACCAGTAAAATTTTTAATGAAACATAACAACTCTTATTTAAAAGTCTCATGATTCAAATATATAAGAGGTCTTTTATATATGAAAACTAGGTTAGAAACATCCTTTTGCCAGAGAATTACTTGTAATGCATATTTCTCTCACATTCATTCAACTATCAATATATAATGTAAAATTAACAAGAATTACATTTAAAACTTTAATTTGCATTACTTATCTTCTTGACGGGTTATTTCTTCCAAGCCTTCACTTTTTATTCTTCTTCTATTATAAATCACTTCAAAGCCTCCTCTTTGCATAAGATTATATAATCTATATGACCCAAAATTATGATTTATGTAAGAACTTTAATGAATTGAAATAGTATAAAAGATAAAAAGAGAATATTAGAATTCTTACATTTCTTTCAAATCTTCTTAGCTTCTACTACTTCTCTCATTCCCTTTTGATTCTTCCTCCTCAAAATCCTTCCAAAGTTTACTGTTCACTTCTTGATTCTTTCACCACCGAAATCTTTGCAATGCTCCAACCTGATCCTCCCTTCAGTGAAATGTTCCGAATTTCCCAAATTTTCCACTGTGTCGCTACTTGCTATATGGAATTCTGCAAATTCCCTCACAATTCAGCGATTTCTTCTGCATTCCGGGAAGAGCATTAGCCGAAATTTGCTACAGTCCCGTGACCTGCACCGAACTCCCCTTCTCTGGCTTGCGTGAAACTGCTATTGTCTTTCTTTGCCTTATTTCTTTGCTTCTCCCGTTAACACAAGCAGAAAAGAAAAATATATGCCCACTCAAAATAACTGCCTATTGTTCTTATCCGAACCTTCACACTTCACAGCCACATGGGAATTACAATAGCCTTGTCTAATGCCTTTTCATTAATAACAGAGAATTTATTTAAATAAAATTACGAAGGCATGTATAACTAAAAGTTCATTTTAATAAAAATGAAGGGACTATAACTGCTCTCTTTCCTTTAATAATCCAAAGGCAGCATCTTTTCAAAATTTCAAATATTCTATTTAATATTTTTAATTGCACATTGAGAATTTTTTTTTAAAAATTAAACTTATTGTAAAAGAGATACCTGATTTTCTGATTATTACATATGATATGTAATTTTAGTGAGTGTAATGCTATTAATTACCAATTAATATAATTAGAAAATAAAGTGATACTTAGGTGCTATGTATTTCAGTATATGGATCTTTTTTGTAGAAGAATTGATATAGATGAGAATATAAATTCCTGAGTTGAAGTTGGGTGGTTAAGATGTAGATGCGAGTATCATATGATCAGAGAATGCCATGAAAATTCAAAGTTAATTTTATAAAACTAGAATATTGACTGTCATATGGATTTGAATTTTTTCACATTTAAAAAGTTGTTGATAGCTATGTTGATTCTGAATGAAATAGGAATATAATATTGATGTATGGCAAACTTAGCAAGGATTAGTTGAGGAATGATTTTATTGGAGGGATACTCGTAGTGACATTGATTGAAGAGAAGTTAGTTGTAAAATAGACTAAATTGGTTTGACATGTACAATGAAGGGCTGGAAATGCAGTTATCAAATATGCAAATAAATTTATTGTTGTATGATTAGAAAGAAAAAAATTGATAGGCATAAGTAGATGTTGTTCAAAATGATTTCTGAAGTGTAGCCTCAACACCTTGGGTAACATTAAATAGGAACAAGTAGAAAATGAGGATTCATAAAGTTGTATCCTAAGTGATTGGGATTAGGCTAAGGATGATGATGATGATGATGATGATGATAAGTTCAAATAGTTGGGATATGATTGATGGTGATTATACTAGTGATTTTGTAGGCCTACATGTAATTGGTTTTTCCTTTGTAGGATGACTAAATAACAATATTCTGTTTTTATAGTGTTATACATCTTGATCATTGATGTGATTATCATTTTATAAGTCATAGGTTTCATTTTTGAGGTTCCATTTTAATTCCATGTGCCATTAGTCCGTAAAGCTTGCACTTTTTCCTGCATACTTTTGTTTTCTCTTCATTTTTTCCTTCATTTTATTCTTCCTTCTTTGGTTGTGCATAATTTATATGAAAAAAAATGATAAAGTAATATGACTGAAGTTGTGCAAAATGATTTACTCAAAGTGGCTCATGCAGAACCCAACAAAACAGAATGGAAAATGAGGGATAGGGTACATAAAGCCAATCCCAAATAGCTGTTATAAGGGTAATTCTTATGTTATTTATTTAACGCATGCATTAAGGTCGTCATGTCAGCTTGGAGTAACAGTCTGTTTTGCCTTTGCTCTGACTGGAGGTTATAGTTTACAAGTTTAAGATTTCGTTTGGGACGGCTTTTTTGTTGCTTCTTAAAGTAATTTTTTAGCACAAAAAATAAAATTTTAGTACTATAAAGCTGCTTTACGAAGGAGTAAGAAAGCTGTTCCAAACAAAGCTTAAATCATGAAAATAATCTTTTTGTAATGTCGTATAAGATTATGTACATCAACGCCTCCCCTAGACCTGGCATTTATTAGAAACTTCATTTACTGAATGATACCCTTTTACCTTATATGTTGGTTCAGGTTGCAGTTGCTCTTTCACATGCTGCCATCTTGGAGGAATCCATGCGGGCACGAAATTTACTCATGGAACAGAATGTTGCTTTAGATTTAGCACGACGGGAGGCAGAGATGGCCATTCGTGCACGCAATGATTTTTTAGCTGTCATGAACCATGAGATGCGGACTCCCATGCATGCAATCATTGCCCTCTCCTCCCTGCTTCTTGAAACTGAACTCACGCCAGAGCAACGTTTGATGGTAGAAACCATCTTAAAGAGTAGTAACTTGCTAGCTACACTAATCAATGATGTTTTAGACCTTTCTAAGCTTGAGGATGGCAGCTTCGAGTTGGAGGCTACAGTTTTCAATCTTCATACTCTCTTCAGAGAGGTAGATTTCTTTATACTTTTTCATATTGTCTTCAGTGGCAGTTATGTTTATACTTAGGCTTCGTTTGGAATGGCTTTCTTACTGCTTCTTAATTTTTGTACGAGAAAGCTGCTTTAAGAAGCAGTAAGAAAGCCGTCCCAAACGAAGTCTTATTTTTCTACTTGTTTTGGTAGCTGACTATTTTATTATGTTATAATATAGGTCGTAAATTTGATAAAGCCAATAGCGGCTGTCAAAAAATTGTCAGTGGTGGTGTCTCTTTCTCCTGACTTGCCATCATGTGCCATCGGAGATGAGAAACGGCTTGTACAAACTATGCTTAATGTTGTCGGCAATGCTGTTAAGTTTACAAAGGAGGGTAGTATATCTATTACTGCGACTATTGCAATGCCAGATTCCTTGAGAGATTCGCGAGACCCAGAGTTCTACCCTGTCTTAAGCGATGGGCATTTCTATTTACGAGTACAGGTTACTTGATGACCCGGAACTGTATTTAGAAATCTGATAAGTTCTTCAATTATGCTTTGCAGATTTAAGCGAGAGCTTAAACTAATTTGACATCATATGGAAATTTCCTGATTTAAAGTTTCTTTTTCAAATTTGTATAGATTAACTATACATATACTTCTTTTGTGGTACAGGTTAAGGACACCGGTTGCGGAATAAGTCCACAGGAGTTACCTCACCTCTTCACTAAATTTGCGCATAGCCAGAATGGTTCTAACAAAGGTTACACGGGCTCTGGGCTTGGGCTTGCCATCTGCAAGAGGTAGGCTGCATAGATGAGACATGCTAGAATGCATAAATTTGGTAGGGTAGACGCTGTAAATCAAGGTTTTCATTTTCAACATCGGTTTTGGTTTCAGTGCCATTTATGGAGTTTGGTTTTTGACAATGTTGAAGTCTTCACTTTTGTTCGTTGGTTTTGCGTTAAATTTCGGTTTTTGTTTTGAACAGATTTTGAATGCAATATAAAATTAAAGATGTTTCAATATGCATTTAAATTTGTGATGGGGTCTCGGGTTATGACGGTAATGGTCTCGAGGAGGGCTATTATCTCGGGGCTGTTCACGATCAATTCTGTTATCATCGCCATAGGGCGAGTGCGGTCTTGAAGGTGTATATATAGCGGGATTCCCAATGCGCTCAATGTTATCTAGACGGTCACTCGTATGGCGCCTAAAGTCTGCTAAATCAGTTTGGGTGTTGCGTATTTGTTGCGTCAACGTGCCGAGTTGCCCCACTATAAGATCTAGAGTAGCTTGCATGTGCTCCGGATCCATGGGTGAAGGTTAGAGGTTGCTAGGGAAAGTGTTGGGGAGGTGGACAGCACCTAGACACTAAGGTATAACGTTCCTAATGCTCCTATAAGTTGCTTGATGGCTGTGGACAGCAACCTACAACAAGGAATTAAGTTGTCTAAAAGTTAGGGGTAGGTTTACTTCACTGGACAGCAACTTTGGTCAGCTTAATGGTCACTTAAATGCCTCTAAAAAGTGCAGGAAACGTTCTGGACAGCAGTGTTTTCAGGTGCGGTAAGGACTCTAAGCGGTTGGGTGAGATGTAAAGGCTAAGACAGCACCTAGATGAAGTAAACTGCTTGTATACTAGGATGAAAACGTGCAGGAAATTACTGGACAGCACACAAAAACAGGAATTAAAGCTATCTAAATGATGCTATGTATGCAAACGATTAATGGCAAACTAAACTAGACTCCTAGGATGCACCTAGCACAAGCAAAGCATGCTAGCCATGCTCTGATACCAAAAATGATGTGATACAACTTGCAAGAACAAGAATTGCCTTGGTGAAATTAATGAAAGTGATGAAATTTATCTTGCTAATAAATAACCCTTTGCTTGATCAAGATTGAGTTAAGAATTTAACGTTGAGAGATTTAGCAATGGCAATAGATCACATGTAGAGATTACGGTAACTTGCAAAATAACAACTAAACATTTAAGTAATACAAATAGCTAATGATCACAAAGCCTCAAATTTAAAATCTAGATGATTCACCTTGAGGTCCGTCACTCGTTTTGAAAGTGGTGGCTAGCGGAGGAGAATCGTAAGTAGGCTTAGCGATGCTACTAGTAGACAAGTGATCTTGAGAGGACTCGTCGCCGGGAAAGAAGCCGGATTTGGAGGAGCAGGTGGGCGGCCGTCAATGATCCACTCGGAGTCGGGGCGTTGTTTGTCGATGACGATTATGAGAGTCGGTAGGATCCGATCCAAGTAGGCTCCAACGGTATCGTCGTCGGAATCAAATACCGCGTCGAAGAACGGCGATCGTTGGATGTCGAGGTTGCCGTGAGCGTCGAACACAAGTCCCTATTCTAGCTCCGGATCCGCCATTCATGATAGGGTTGAGTAGAGGGAGCACAAGAGGGGAGTGGGGAAGTGGGCCGGGAAATTGGGGGAGAGAGGTGGTCACGGGTTGGTGGTCTAGAGGGGTTCGGCCAAGGTGGGGAAGCCAATGATGGAGTGCAGAAATTCTGAGTAATTTCAGATTTTGGGTGGCTTAATGGGGGTGATTTAATTTGGAATTCAATTAAATCACAAAGATGGAAGGGGCGGCCAAGAGAGGGGAATTGGGGGCTGATTTTGTGGAGTTAATAGGGTGATTAGGAGAGAGAGAGGGGCCCAATGAAGGGGCCGGCCAAAGAGAGAGAAGAGGGAAGAGGAGTTTTAAGCAAGTGGGGACCACACAATTGATTTCAGAATTTTACCAAAAATCTGAAATAAAAATTTCAGTTTTAAAATAGAAAGGGGTTTCCTAATTAAACAATCAATTGGATTGAATTTGAATTTTGAATTCAAATTCAATTTCAATTTATTTTAATTGCTTGAATTAAGGAGACAATTTAGGTAACATTAATGGCCAATGAAACTCCAAAGTTTCGGAATTTCGAAATCTGAAATAGGAGGGAAATAGGGGGCGGCGGTAAGGTGGGAGGGGACCGATGGGCTGGAGTGGCCGGCGGCTGCTGGGTGAGGACTGGGCCGGCGGGAGGAAATTTTGGCAGGGGCGGGTTGGGCTGTGAAGCCGGTGGCCTGGCTGGATCCCAAGTGGGGTCGGCGGCACTAGGATGAAGAGAGGGAGAACTGAAGAAATCTGAGATTTTCTTCCGACGTTGATTTCCCTTGCCTCGAATTTCTTCTCAACTATACCTTTCCACAATAAGCTTGGATTAAATCTAGAACTCACGAAGAGATCTAGTTCTCCCTTTGAACTCACTAAGAGATCAAAGGGAAGTGCACTCACAAAGAGAACAAAGGAGGATAATTTTCATTTCAATCCAAAACTAAACTTTTACAATACATCATGCCTCAAATAAGGAGGCCCAAAATAATAAAACTGAAAAGACAGGAACGCCCTTTGGGCTACATAAACGAAACTAAGGCCCTCAGGGGCAAACTAGGAAACTAAAGAAAGTACACATGACATAAGCAATAAATAAATAAGAAGTAGAGACTCTGGATCGTAGCCGCCGATCTGCGCCGTCGGCGATGGTACACGTGTCGAAATCGGATGTCCCCATCAGGTTTGGACTATACAGGGGGTCCATGTGAGGGAGGACTTCCAAACAAAACTTTAATATTGAAACATAACAGCTTTAAATCATCATTAATATCTTATATATGACCCATGCTTTCCAAATATATGTCAAAATAAAATCTGCAAAATAGGATCTTAGCTCGTGGAAAATAATCATGCACTGGCGTTTCACCTTTTTTTTCCTTTCTTTCTAACAGATTTGTGAATCTCATGAAAGGACGCATTTGGCTTGAAAGTGAAGGTATTGGCAAAGGCTGCACCACCATTTTCATTGTGAAGCTGGGCATCAGTGAAGATCCCGCTCTCCGCTTTCAGCAAAAGTTATTGCCCCCAATCCGAGCAGGTCAAGGGGAAGCAGATCCCTTTGGTTTAAAACCAGCTCCGAAGGATGAGAAGAATGCGATCCCATCGAAGATTTGGCATCAGAGAAGCTTCTAGATTGAACCCAAAACAAGCATTTCGAAGCCGTTGGATCTGTGCTTGTACACTCGAAGCTAAGGTCAAATTGAAGTGCAAATAAAAGAAGCAATTCTCTATCATTCCAGACTTCCAGATTCCAGAGCTTGATCTAAAACTGTAAGTGAAGTATTACAAATTTGTTTTGGGTTTACTGAACCGTTAGAATTCATCATGAGGTAGTAATATTGAGAGAGTTATCAAATCTGAAAGAGCGGTGTTCAGTATTCACTTAGCTTACATGAAGTTATGTTGTCACTACACAATTTATATGATAATCTTTTATTTTCTCACAGACTAAGGAGATTGATCCTGCTGATTAATAAACCAAAAAATTTGATTAGAACATATTGTTTTGACTTATGTTGTTTTGACTTAGCATTTAAATAAGGGATCTAGATTTCCCATTTAAATGATTTTCCTTCGTCTTTTTCACTTCTTCCTACGCTTTGTAATTTTATTTCCTGTAAAAAATGGAAGTTCCAAATGATAAAATTAACTTGGTAAAGAATGACATTATTGTATGTTTGACGAGCATTAAAAAAAAAAAATCTTACAAAAAGAAGAAAGTTAAGAAGGTAAAAATTGAAGATTTTGAGGTGAAGAATGCGAATTAAGAACTGGCAGCTTCATCAAAATCGCTGGCTCACCAGCATTCTTTTTCCCTGGTTGAGGTCAATAAATAACCTGTTCCGTCGGAAAAATTATTCTGTGCGGAAGCGGAACCTGTCCGGATACCTAAGCCCGTGGCTCGGTATCCCTTGTTATTGTTGTACCGAGTGTCGGTACTGTTGGGTATCCAGTCTCGGTATCACTGACGTGGCTCGTTCTAGTTAGTATCTCGATGTAGAGCTACGTTTGGCGTATGCACAGGATAATCTCTCGTTCCATCGATATCTAAAAAATAGTAGAGATATAAATTGGAAAAGAAGGTAAAATTGAGAAACTTGATATTGTAGGTGTAAGTAAGTTGAGTTAGCTCGAATTCCACTTGATAGTGAGTTCCTAAGTTAAATTTATTAAGCCATAAGCTCAAACTCAAATTCAAGTTGATGTATTAAATGAGCATGATTTTGCGCTTGATAATGCTTGGCTTGTCGGCTCGTTAGTTGGCTTGTTTATCCAGCCATTAGTCATGATGCCTTCTTCAGTGCTTTCTTCTTCGGTGAGCACCGGCAGTGACTTCTTCAGTGATTTCACTAAAAGAAAAGGTATAAAGAAAAAAAAAAACAAAAAAACAAAGTGGGTGAGGTTTTGTTCATTTATTGCATTTAATAAAGTTATTTTACAGGTGTATTATTTAATATTTATCAATGGTTGAGATTTATTATAGTTTTTAATGTTAAGGGCTGAGATGGAGCTAGTCCAGAGGTGCTAGTCTTGGGCAATATAACTTTTTCTCATTAGTCAAGTTTGCCTTATTCGGGAATCATTTTTACGTGCAGAGTCCGGAAGTAACTCAACGTTTGGGTTTCAATTAAATCTTGACACTTAGATATTCAATTTGATTTTATTTTTTAGTTGTCTTGTCAATCCGACCAACTTCATCCAGCTTGGAGATGAAAATTTTGAATTCACAGAAGTTCAAAAGCTCGGAGTTGTCATTTTGTTTATCATCTCGGCATTTTGCTGTTCACTTTCTCTCTCTTTCGGTATTCCAGGCGTTTCACTGCATTCTTTCGGCATTCCAGTCGGTGCAAAAGTTAGTGTCCACGTGCAAACAAGTGCAAGAACTTGTTGCGCCTTTGATGCGTTTTGCTACATATTCACATGTATTGATACCGTGCTGAGTTCTTCTATTTTAAAAATTAGGCTGCTTTTGTTTGCTTTAAAATTTTTGAGTTATTTTTGTTCATTTTAGTCTTATTTTAATTGAGCCTTAAGCGTGCTTTCGCTGTGCATTTACTTTTATGATATCAATTTGTATAACGAATTCTTTAGTTTTAAAAACTAGGTTGCATGACTTTAAAATATATGACTATATTCTTTTAATGGTGCTTTTCACTGCCCTTTCACTGTGCATTTGCTGTTGCGCTTTATCTGTGATTTCGCTGCTCTTTGACTGTGCTTTCATTGCACTTTTCGTTATATTCACTATGTTTTATAATCTTTATGTAGTTTTTGCCGTGTTTTCATTACGCTTTAACTGAACTTTCACTATGCTTTAGCTACGCTTTCACTACGCTTTTACTGTATTTTAGTTGCAATTTCATTACGCTTTTACTGCGCTTTTCTTTATTTTTTTGTTTGCAGGAGAAAGTTTACAAATTTTTTGATTCCTTACCTAATCCGTAACACAAGCAAATTCTTCAAATAATTGTAAGTTAGAGCATCATGCATAAGATGCTAATTCTTTTTCCAATATGGATAGTGAAATAATATTTGTTCAGATAAAAACATATATATGGACACAAAACAATCCTTTGAGATCAATTTAACAAAATGGAATATTCAAACTATGTAATGTAGTTTTTAAAATTAAAGTTGGTGATAGTCGAAATTACCGATTAACTGCCAAAGCGCAGTTAATTACACATTATATTATCATTTTCTAAAAAAAATTTCTTACAAATCAAATTCATAGTGAAAATAATTATAGTAACATGATCTGAACTAAAAAAAATTTGAATACGATGGAGAGTTACAACTTATGTAATCTAATTTTGAAAATTAAAGTTAACGATAGTTGAAACCACTTATTAGCTACCAAAGCATAGTGAAAGCGCGACAAAAAAACAAATTGAAAACGCAGCTAAAACATAGTAAAATAACAATGAATTACACATTATATTATCGTTATCTAAAAAGATTTTCTTATAAATTTAATTCATAGTGAAAACTCTTATAGTAACATGATATGAACTAATAAAATCTGATTATGATAGAGAGTTCCAAACTATGCAATCTGCTTTTGAAAATTAAAGATTACCATAGTAGAGAGAGAGAGAGAGAGAGAGAGAGAGAGAGAGGCAAGGAGCTTGCGGTTTGCTGTGCTTGCTTTCGGGAAGCAAATTTGTTTGATTTAGATTTCGTATTAGATATCTTTTTTATTCCTTTCCAAACAGCTTTCTAATAAAAAATTCGTTAAAATAGTAAAAAAGCAGCGGTCAAAAGTTATCACAAACGAAGCAAAAGAGAGATGAGGAGCAGGATTTCTAGGTAGATTTGGGAGGTAGAGATCAATAGTGTATCTTGGACCCTTAAAAGAAGGTTACTTTCGGTTTGTTCAAATCTTTGAGGATTATATGCCTAACCCCACCTCCAGCTTTTTCTACGGCTGTAGAAACTGAGAGTTAAGGTTTACAGATTTGAGACAATTAGATCATTCATGCAAAAGGCATCACACTAGAATAGAGAGTGGGCTTTCATTCATAAATTATAGACCACATGTATTCTTTACCATTTAGATTCAACAAAATGTGGCTTGAAGAAGGAGATTGAGATTTCGTTTGGGTCGGCTTTTTTACTACTTCTTAAAGCAGTTTTTTTTTTTTTTTTCTAAAGTTTTAATTTTTATACTCATAAACTTTTTTAAGAATCAATAAGAAAGCCGTCCCAAATGAACCCTGAGTGAATATTTAGATGCCAACTATGGCGAAGGTAAGTCTAGAGTAATAAGCAATAAGGGGGTCAACAATAAGAGGGTACCAATCTTGTTCACAATTTTGGATATACCATTCTCACTCCAATAGCATAATGGGAGATTGCCTAGCTTCATCCATGCAAGAATCTCCTTAAGATCGTCTTTAATAGGCTTAGAATCAGTAGACCAAACACTTCAAAATAAAAGGACGTCCGCTAAAAAAAAAACCCATTCACAAGTGAGTGGAGACTAAAAATACTTTTGGGATTAAATCGCTTATTATTCATTCATTACAAATTCTTACATAAGGGCCGTCAATCGATAACATATCCAACTAAAGTCAAGCTTCAATCTTTAGCTCCTTTAGTGATTTCATCCCCTAAAAGGGCAGAGATTATTCTGTGCGGTGAACGAAAGCGTCCAGATGTCAATTTAGTCGCGCCACATCATCCAATGCACTGTACATTGGGTAACTTGGCGCATCCAGATTGGCCTCCGGATGTGTCCAGACACCGCACATAATAAATTTTCCTAAAGGAATTTCTAAATTGTTTCATTGGTTCGGTCATTATTCAAAAAAAAAAAAAAAGTGCAGGCAAAGGCTAGTGGCAAGGTTGCTTGTAAATTTGATGGTGCTATTAAGCAGCAAGTAGGTCGACTATGGAAGCGAGTTATGGAGCATAGGTTGCGGCCTTTGCCTGAAACCTTGCCACTACTTCTTAAATCTGAAAGAGTGGTGTTCAGTATTCACTTAGCTTACATGAAGTTATGTTGTCACTACACAATTTATATGATAATCTTTTATTTTCTCACAGGCTAAGGAGATTGATCCTGCTGATTAATAAACCAAAAAATTTGATTAGAACATATTGTTTTGACTTTATGTTGTTTTGACTTGGCATTTCTTCCTACGCTTTGTAATTTTATTTCCTGTAAAAAATGGAAGTTCCAAATGATAAAATTAACTTGGTAATGCCAAGTTATTTAAAATACCTTCCATTTAATATTCATATTATTTAAAATACCTTCCATTTAATAAATAAGAAACTTGAGTATGCTTTTTTTAATTGATATTTCTTTTTTATTTTTATTTTTAAGTTGTTACTAAAATATTTATGGTTCTTATTAATATTTTTAATTGAAAGATTTAATGTTTATGATTGATTAGTTGACGTTATAAGAACTAAGAAATTACTCATATTATTTAAAATACCTTCCATTTAATAAATAAGAAACTAAGGATCTTTATTTATGAATTCATACTCCAATAAAATTTAAATCAACAGTTTGCTATGTAATTTTAATGGGCAATTATTAGAAAATAAGTCGATATCAATAAATGATAGATCGAAGTATTTTGGATCTATTATATAGAAGAATGAAGTTATATATAGAGATAACCTTTAAAGTGAAAGCTAGACAGCTAAAATGAAGAAAAGCCTAGGGAGTTTTGAGCGAGAAAAATATATCATAAAATATTAAAAGTAAATTTTATACACAAATCTCTAAGATAAATATCTTTATAGTGCTTATAAGAAAGCCGAATCTCAGTTTATTTCTCTCTTAATGGAACAATTATTAGGTCCTCCGACCGGACGTAGAGCTACGTCCGGTCGGAGCTAAAATCGCGCTAAAAAATGAGAAATACCGAGCAATACTAAACAATAACGAGGAATACCATCATGTGAAGACTCAATACTGAGTTATACCGAGCTATACAAAAAAATACCTAGATTTTTCTAGAAAAAAACTAGGTATTTTTTTGTATAACTCGGTATTGCTCGGTATAGCTCGGTATAACTCGGTATTGATCTTTATATAGCGATATTCCTCGTTATTACCAAATAATACCTAGCAATACTGAGCAAATACCAAATTTTTTGGCGGGATTTTAGCTCCGATCGGACGTTCCTCTACGTCCGGTCAGAGGAACTAATAATTGTTCCTCTTTTAATGGCCATTTTTGTTGAATACACCTTTGTTTTCTTTTACTTCACAATAAACAAGATTATTTTTATTATATGTAAAAATATCTAATATCTAAGCTATTAGAAATAATATTAGTTCATATATAATATCATCATTATGATCACTAGCCTTATTCACCTATTTTGAGACGGCTTTATGAAGCCTCCTCATTGTTGCATGTAAAGTTTGGTTAATAAAATCCCTTATTTTCAACTATACTAAATTCTTTTATGCATACCTAAAACACTTAAGCCAATAATCTACCTTCTCTTTACGGTGATTATAACCTATCTAATTTTTTTTTTCATCAAATTATTACGACTACTAATGTGATGTAACCCTAAGTATCATTTTTTTGAAAGAAAAATTATTATTTGCGGATGTCAAACACCGTTCGAAGACCAATCAAAATGCACCTCATCACCCTCTCGCTTGGTACTGTGGCTCAGCACTGCTTGGTAGCACTGACGTGGCACATTATGATTTGTCTCTGGACGACATTCTGCGTCTGACCTCCGCACATAATAATTTCTCCTTTTGAAGGACATTCTTTTAGATATACTAAGAAAATAGCTCCATGTTGCACTAATCCAATCTCATACACTAATATGGACCTTACTAATGGAGATTGCTTAAAAACTTTTTTATCTATTTATGTTTATGTAGTCATATTATTTAATCTTGAAAAAACTTTACTAATTTCATTTTATATGACATACATATTTTACGAGAAGTGCTATTCTCATCCATAAACATTAAATGCATAGCAACCCATTCATATTGATTGAGCAATAGATTTTTATTTGTTTTTTTTAATCTTAATTATCAAAGCACAAATATGATGGAGGCGAATTTCAATTTTCTTTTGTTTAAAAAGTTTTGTAGGGGTGTCAATTCGGGTCAGCGGGTCGGGTTCGGGTCGAACTCGGAATTGACCCGGCACTGTTCGGGTCAACCCGAACCCGACACATTTTTTAAAACGGGTCAGATTTTCGGACCTGAACCCGACCCAATTCGAGTCCGGGTCAAACCGACCCGACACGAATGACACCAAGTTGACCTAAAATTGCTAATTTTCAGGTCAAAAATCGGGTCAATATTCGATTTTCGGGTAAAAAACGGGTCAATCTCTGGTTTTCGAGTCAAATATGATTTTTCGTGTCACTTTTGGGTCAATTTTGGGTCAATCTCGGATTTTCGGGTCAAATATGATTTTTCGTATCACTTTCGGGTCAATTTCGGGTTGCTGGGTCAACCCGAACCTGACCCGTTTCGGATTCGGGTTGACCCGAACTTGAATTTTTCTGGGTCAGATTCGGGTCGTGTCAAAAATTGACACCTCTAAAGTTTTGTTGAGAAAAAAGTACAAATAAAAGGTTAGAAGACAACATGTTAGGATGATCTTCAATAACATTGCTTATATTATATATCATACTACATTAATGATATGATAATGTAATATATATGCACAATATTTAATGATGGAATAGGATTTAATACACATATACTAATTTCGAAATAATATATGTAATGATTACTAATATTTCGTTTGAGACATTTTTTTTTATTACTTTCTAAAGTAGATTTTTAGTATAATTTTTTTTTGAAACATAGTCATCTTTTTGAGAAATTATTGCGTGTTGAGTCCGAACCAGAAGTTCTCGTATAGACTGTGAGTGTACACATTGTACAATTTTTAGAATTTTATATATAGTGTGTACAAATATTATATATATACACTCATAGTCCGGACGGAAACTTTCAATCTAGACTATGCACAGAATAATTTCTCCATTATTTGGGACAACTTTTTTGCTGTTTTATAAATCAAAATTTTAATAAAAAAGTTTTTAGAATTAGAAAATTTTGAACTAGAAAATTACTTCAAAAAAACATAAAATTGAAGTATTATTTTGAATTTTTGATTGCATCCAAATGCCTATTTTTTAAAAGAATATATATTTATTTTACTATGAAAAAAAAGTAAATGCATAGAAACATATAATTGGATTTGATGAATCATTGACTTGGATCGCAATCTCAAGTTTCAACTGATTTGGTTAATTAGTTTTTCATTCGCTCGGCCTACTATATTTCTTCCTACCGGAGCCGACGCTGCTCTCTCTCTATCTCTCTCTCCCCGGAAGACGACGAGGGCCTGAGTATAATCGCCACAACTTCCTCCTCTCGGGTTGCTGGGGTTTCTTCTTCCGTGATTCAGGTGAACTTACGAAGCATAAGGGTTTTTAGCTTTTTTCGCTGCTAATGTACTGCAGCTCAAATTCGCGAGGACTTCATGTTTTTTCTTGGAGATTAGGTCATCTAGCTTGGATCTGGTTCGTGCTTGTTTAATAGTAGTGTCTTACTGCTACCTTTTTACCTATATTAACTATTTGTGTCACTTATTTGGGGATTGGGGTTTAGGGTTGGCATAAGCAACCTGTGATTCTCGTTCATGAAGCTTCCATTTTGGTAGCTAATGTTTAGTTTGTTACTTTGTGAACTTTTTATTGGAAGAGGATTGGATGTGTTGAAAGGGTTTTGATAGGGATCAACTGTTACCTGCTTAATTTCTTGATTCTGTGGTATTCATTTGATTCATCTGCTAAAAGTTCTGTTTTGAATTGGTTATTCGAAAGCTGGATGTTAGATTCTGATTTCATTTGGATACATTCTGCGATATGTGCTTTGGGGACGGACTTGTTGTACTGTGCTCTAGGGTCACAGACTTGTGTACCATAGTTTCACATGCTTCAGGGAAGGGGTTGGGTCCAATTTTTCCTATGGAAGTTTCTTTGATTGAAATATGCTGCTAGTGGGGTCCTTAATCTTTCCTTTCACATCCCTAAGTCCCAGGAACCACCTCAGAGTCTTTAGTAATGTCCTCAATAGACTACTTGTGCAGTTCTAAGTTTGAAATCCTAATATGGTACCTGTAATATCCCTCAAGCATAGTGAAGCTAAACTCTTAGGCCCTATTTGGTTTCTATTTATGTAATGCAAGCAAGGATACATTGAGCAAACATAATCTGCATGCTTTTAAAACTTAACCTGTAAGGTGAGTTATGTCGTTTGGTTGGCTAAAAAGATAAGCCAATATCAACCGGTGTAGCTATTTGATATTTTTTTATCTTCTTTTAAAGCACAGGCTTAACTCTCTTCAAACTGTAGCCAACAAAGATTGCAAAGGGGGAGAGTGCTCACAATAAATAGGTCAGGGGATTGAGAAGCACCCACACAAATGCTGATTGTAGAGGAAGAGGAAGGCATTAGGGTAGCAACGCAAAAAAAGAGGAATTCACCCATACAAAATGCTATCCATTGATGATCGTAGATGAGGAGGCTACTAACAGTGAATAGATGGAAAAATTGTACCACCTGCCAAAACTCTCACCGACGAACTCGCACAGATGCATGTAGGAGGAGATCGTAGATGAGGAGAAAGGAGAAATTCGAAATGAGCTTAATTGGGGTCTCCATTGTGTGCAACTTAACCTAGATTTTCTTTCTAAACGAGGAAAAGCTTGGCTTAGCTTAGAAAGTACCTCAATGAACTTAGAAAATAGCTTAATTTTTTTTCAGGAAAAAAAATTAACAACGAGCTTAATCTAACTTAAGCTAATGGATAAGCTTTAAATAAAAAACTTCACAAACATTGAGGCACATTTCCTTTCGTACAACACTTGAATTTCTAATAACTTTACATTTTAGCATGCCCATGTCTAAGCATTACTAGGATTGGTGGTCTGTTTGGGAAGTTTTATTAGAAGGTAAAAAACATAGATCTGTTAAGTTGAAATGTACAATATCTTACTGAATGAGAGTTTTGGCTATGACAAACGACGTCAAAACAATATATCATATAGAAGATGGGAACTAAGTGCAATATATGCCAAATTGCTATGCCATGATAGCCATCTCATAAACTCATTTATTGTGAAGTGTTACATGACATCATGTACCTCTTGATGATGCTAGTTTCAAGTGGGTGATTTTGTAAGTCCCCTTAAGTGTACAATGAAATAAAAATCTTAAACATCCAGGGTATTTTTTACATTATAGTTGAAGTTTCATCAGTAACTCTAAAATTAAGCGTTCTCATGTTTGATCATTCATATGATGGGTGATATTCCTAGGAAGTTATACCGAAAGGATAAAATTGCTAGTCCTTTTTTGCCATGGAAATAATATTTTAATGGATGAGACCTTGAATTGTAACAAAAGCTGTTTGTTGAGACAAAAAAGGAGTATCGAGAAATAAAGGCCTTAAATGAAGCACCGGTTATCATATATTTAAGAGAATTTTTAAGGTTTCAAGAATATATCTTCCTTGCAAATATTTTTTTGCTTGCTTACTTTATTTCTGGACCAGCAAAGACTTCTTTTATTGATGCTTTGAATTGAGAAGTTTTGTGCATATTCCTTGCTGCCAAAACTTTTTAGGTAAACTCTTTTGATGCCATATCTATACCATCGAAAGGTGTTAATTTGAACTTCTCAACTCCCTCCAATATCAAAATCTTAGAAAGGGTAGGGATTTGAATGGGCTATAACTCCTTGCATTTTTCATCCATTTTTAGCAATAAATATAAGTTTTCCTAAACATCTTCATCCTAAGCTTGTCCTTAGTAGTTTTGCATTTACCCAAATTCTGAGGTTTTTTCATTGTTGGCATTTCTCTTAATTTTTGACTATTGGCCAAGTTTTATTTTTTGTGTTTCTTTTTGGCGTTTAATTTTTTAGCCTTTGATAACCTGTATTAGTAACTAATGGTATTTGGTTATTTTTTGTCTATAGATTGTTCTATATTCTGATGTGAAACCAAATGCAAGGAGCTTCGTAAGAAATTAAAATTGAGTTGGCAAAGAAATTACAACTAATAACTTATGGCGATAGCAAGAAAATCATTAAAATTTCGTAGTTATCAACTAGCTTAGGCGAAGAAGTATGTAGATTAGCCAAAACTTTCAGACAACCAAAAATAATAGCAACACTAAAAGCTATTACAACAATCCGCCATTTAATAACGAGAAGTTCACCTTGGGGAAATAATCACTCAACTAGACTAGGCTTTGCGGGAGAAGAATTTCAGCACACCAAACGATGCCACAAGGAAGGTCGCGATGCCAAGGGTCTTGAGCCACGGAGAGGTTGACGATGACGAGGAGGGCGTGAATGCTTGACTTTCGAGACTCCAAGTGTACTTAGCGAGTTTTGGCTATGACAAACGACGTCAAAACAATATATCATATAGAAGATGGGAACTAAGTGCAATATATGCCAAATTGCTATGCCATGATAGCCATCTCATAAACTCATTTATTGTGAAGTGTTACATGACATCATGTACCTCTTTGCTGCTAGTTTCTTAAGTGGGTGATTTTGTAAGTCCCCTTAAGTGTACAATGAAATAAAAATCTTAAACATCCAGGCTATTTTTTACATTATAGTTGAAGTTTCATCAGTAACTCTAAAATTAAGCGTTCTCATGTTTGATCATTCATATGATGGGTGATATTCCTAGGAAGTTATACCGAAAGGATAAAATTGCAAGTCCTTTTTTGCCATGGAAATAATATTTTAATGGATGAGACCTTGGATTGTAACAAAAGCTGTTTGTTGAGACAAAAAAGGAGTATCTGGAAATAAAGGCCTTAAATGAAGCACCGTTTATCATATATTTAAGAGAATTTTTAAGGTTTCAAGAATATATCTTCCTTGTGAATATTTTTTTGCTTGCTTACTTTATTTCTGGACCAGCAAAGACTTCTTTTATTGATGCTTTGGATTGAGAAGTTTTGTGCATATCCTTGCTGCCAAAACTTTTTAGGTAAACTCTTTTGATGCCATATCTATACCATCGAAAGGTGTCAATTTGAACTTCTCAACTCCCTCCAATATCAAAATCTTAGAAAGGTGTCAATTTGAACTTCTCAACTCCTTGCATTTTTCATCCATTTTTAGCAATAAATATAAGTTTTCCTAAACATCTTCATCCTAAGCTTGTCCTTAGTAGTTTTGCATTTACCCAAATTCTGAGGTTTTTTCATTGTTGGCATTTCTCTTAATTTTTGACTATTGGCCAAGTTTTATTTTTTGTGTTTCTTTTTGGCGTTTAATTTTTTAGCCTTTGATAACCTGTATTAGTAACTAATGGTATTTGGTTATTTTTTGTCTATAGATTGTTCTATATTCTATTTTTAAAAAATATAATATGTATTTATTCAGATAGAGCTAAATTATCTTATGCTTTATTTTATGAGATCAACTCTTCAAAATATTAGTATTGTTACTAGTAAATATTTTTCCAAATATTGTAAGATGATTCCAAAGGACAATCTAAAAACATAATATAGTGTCTTAGTTTTGGACGAAGAATGTAGTCCAAAGAAATAATTGCCTTAAGATTATAGATTATGGAACTTGAAAGGTTAGAAATTTTTAGTGAGAGGGTCATATTGAAAACCTATAGTTGAATCAAATTTTGTGTGGGATAAAATGGCTAATTTCATTAAGGAGATTATCACCTAAGTGTTAAAGGAGTATATAAATTAATATTATATATAAAGAGATATGGTGATAGAGCGAGTCTTATAAGTTATTGAAGAAAACAATGTGCTTTTAAAGAGTCAGAAAATACTTAATATTTGGATTTACAATGATTATGTGAATTCTAGAAATATTTGCAATGAGGCAATCACTCATGACAAAGCTACACTTTTTGATAATTTTATGGCACACTAGGTATGATAAAGTTCCCGAGAAGTGCTATGGAGAGTTCTTCAGAATAAAGGGTTTAATAATGCTTATATGCAAGTCATCAAAGATATGTATGCAGGAACTATTACTTATGTTCAAACACAAGGTGGTTTGACCAAGTATTTTCTTATTTCAATTGGATTACATCAAGGATCAGCCTTAAGCCCATATCTTTTTGCTTTAGTCTTGGATGTTCTCACTAGACATTTGCAAGTGAGGTTGTACCCTGGTGTATGCTTTTTGATGATGATATTCTTCTTGTTGATAAGACTAGAGAGGGAGTTGCAGGTAAACTTGAATTATGGAGGTTAACCTTAGAGTCTAGAGGTTTTCATTTGAGTATATCCAAAATTGAATATATTAAGTGTAATTTTAGTAATAATAGATCTAGTTGGGGATTGCGACTTTGGGTGATCAAGTCATTAATAAGAATACACATTTTCGATATCTTGGGTCTATTGTTCAGAGTGATGGTGAAATAGATGGGGATATTAATAGTAGAAGTCAAGTTGAATGGTTGAAGTGGAGGAATGCATTGGGCTTATTGTGTGATGGAAAAGTCCCCCTCAAACTTAATGGAAAACTCTATAAGATGGTGGTTAGACCTGCAATGCTTTATGGTGCAGAATGTTGGCCATTAAAAGAGAAGCATAATATTAAGTTAAGTGTTGCAGAGATGGGATGCTCAGGTGGATGAGTGGCTTTACTCTTAGAGTCATGATATGAAATGAGCATATACGTGAAAAGGTTGGAGTAGCTCCAGGGGAAGATAAGATTAGAGAAAGTTGTCTTAGATTGTTTGGTCACATAAAACGGCGACCTTCCGATGACCAGGTTAGGAAAGTAGATGTATTAGATTTGACTTATGTTAAGAAAGGTAGAGATAGACCTAAAAAGACTTGGTTAGCAAATATTAGAGATGACCTTATTTATGAGATTTAAATGATAATTTAACTCTTAGCAGGACACAATTGAGAAAAAAAATTCATGTAGCTGACCCCACATAGTGGGATAAAGGCTTGATATTGTTGTTGTTGTCGTCCTCGTCTCAATATTGTTAGAAGTTCAAGTTTATCCAAGTTGTGATAGTCTTAAGTATCTTAGATATATTTCATGTATATGAATATATATCATATAGAACTGATGCCATATGATTAGAATCAAGAGCTTTGACTGTTCTATGTTACAGGGTACTACTGTGGAGATTTAAACATAAATTTGATAAAACTGCTCAAAGACCAACCATGCTAAATTAATTATAATGTGGGGTGATTAAAAAGTCGCTGATAGCTAAGTTTAGTATAATAAATTTTTTAAACGGGACGTGTGACAAAGCCAGGGAAGTTAGATATATAAATGCTATATGCGAGATAATTTAGGATTAGCAAATATTGAAGATAAGATAATTAAAAATATATTTAAGTGGTTTGAGCATGTACAATTGAGAGTAGAAGATGCACATATAAGATGCGTTGTGTAGATTCAATTAGTGGAGGCGGATTTGAGGTTAAAGGGGCAGACAATAGTTACAAATATATAGAAGCTTTACAACATTATTTGTGCAAAGTATATTAAATAAATGAATCGATACTTAAAATGGATGAATAGTGGAGGAAGATCTAGAGAGCCATCACCCGGACAATTTCTATAAGGCTAATTGTGCTGATAGTCATTACTTTTTTGCCTATCACATTTTCATCCCATTCATTGCAGAAATTAACATAGTTTAGGTAATTTAATTAGCAACATTTTGAGGGTTATTGCATTGTAATTTAGTTGTTTATCCAACTTTCATGTAATTTGCCATGCTTGAGCCTATATCTTCGGTTCTAATGCGTAGTTTGTTGATTATTATTTAAAGATTATGTTCCTCGTGAGGATGATGAAATGCACTATTTCTTTGCTTCTCCTTTCAGTGATTTATTTCTTCTTTTGCTTTTATTTGTATAAAGGGATGTAGGAAGAAGATAGCAGGTACAGCAGTTCCTTAAAAATGGAAGGCTGTGACTGCATTGAGCCACAATGGCCCGCTGATGAGCTTTTAGTGAAGTATCAATATATCTCTGATTTCTTTATTGCCCTTGCCTACTTCTCCATTCCACTTGAGCTCATTTATTTCGTGAAGAAGTCTTCATTTTTCCCATATAGATGGGTGCTTATACAGTTTGGTGCCTTCATTGTCCTTTGTGGAGCAACCCACTTGATAAACTTGTGGACATTCACAATGCACTCAAGGACACTGGCTATAGTAATGACTGTAGCAAAAGTTTCGACTGCGGTTGTGTCATGTGCAACAGCCTTGATGCTTGTTCACATAATTCCTGATCTGTTAAGTGTGAAAACAAGGGAGCATTTTCTGAGGAACAAAACAGAAGAACTTGATAGAGAGAGGGGTCTTATACGCACACAAGAAGAAACAGGGAGGCATGTGAGGATGCTCACTCATGAAATTCGAAGGACACTTGACAGACACAGTATATTGAATACCACTCTTGTCGAACTTGGGAGGACTCTAGATTTGGCAGAATGTGCTTTATGGATGCCTTCACGGACTGGGCTCAACCTTCAGCTTTCTCATACACTAAGCAACCCAAATCCTGTTGGATCTGTTGTTTCTACGAACCTTCCTATAGTAAATCAAGTTTTTAATAGCAGTCGTGCAGTTAGAATTCCACATACATGTCCGCTTGCAAGGTTTCAACATCAGACAGGAAGATATGTACCCCCAGAGGTTGTTGCAGTCCGAGTGCCACTATTACATCTATCAAATTTCCAAATAAATGATTGGCCTGAGCTGTCTGCTAAAAGTTTTGCTGTGATGGTCTTGATGCTACCATCAGATAGTGCAAGGAAATGGCATGTTTATGAACTAGAGCTTGTTGAGGTAGTTGCAGATCAGGTATTGTATTATGTAATCGGATTGCTTTTTTTTTTTTTTCAGTATTTTAAACATCTTCAAGCTTTAATATGAATCCAGTAATTCTACGACCCCCAACCCCCCCTCCCCAAACGGAAGCTGTAGTGCCTTCTTCCATGACAATTTTTTTCTATCAACCTTGTTGATGTAACTCAAAGACTGCATTATACACCTCTACTTCACCAAGTTTTTCACTCTAGTTTTAATGTATTATCTTTCTACTTCAATTTCCCATATAATATAATCATTTCTCACTATATCACCGCTCATTTTGCTATCAATCCATCTAAACATTTTAATGAACTAAAGCATTTTGAGGTGGTTGTAGATCATGTTGTATTTTGTAATTGGCCCATAAATTTTCTTAATAGTTTAAAGGAGGCTTGTTTTGATGCATTAAGAGTTAAAAAGTAAAAAAGAAATGTATGGGTTTTAAAATTTTTGGTGTTTGGTTAGAATGAAAGCAAATACAAATTTGTTTTCTTGAGGAATTTTGAATACACCAAATAGGCTATTTTTGGTGTATTATGAGTTTGTCTAAATCGGGCAAATTCAAAATACACAAACTTTCCAACCTCACAAACCCCACTTACCCTTGAAATATCCTTGTTCTTGGCTAAGTTGTCCCGTGCTCCTTCAACCTCGCCTTTGTCATCCAAAAGGTCGTCGATCTTGGCTTCACTCCCTCCCTCAGATCCATTGCCCTCAGCTTTGTCTACCTAGCTTTCGTTGTCCTCGACTCCATCGACCTACCAATGTCGTCCACGACATTATGGACCTCACCTCTACTGTCCTTAGCTTGGCCTCACCTTTGTTACCCTTAGCCCTGTCACCCTCATCTATGCCAACCTCAAATATATTGCTCTTGCCTTTGCTAACCTTAGCTGCATCATCTACCTTGATTATGGTGTTCTCTTCTCTATTTCGTTCTCCGCCGTCCAAAGGAGTAAGGGGAGAGGGATTTCTATGTTTTTGAATTACATTGAAACAAATAAAAATATATTTACATTCAACCAAAATTCTTAAATTTAAAATACTACAACAACAATAACAACAACAACAACATCAAACCTTTATGCCACTACGTAAAGTCGGCTACATAAATCCGTTTTCTCTATGGCGTCATATTAAAAGTTACATTCTCATTTAAATCTAATACAAAAAGGTCAGTTCTAATACTTTCTAACCAAGTGTTTTTAGGTTTACCTCTATCTTTCTTAACATAGGCCAACTAATACATCTACTCTCCTAATTGGGTCATCGAAAGACCAACATTTTATGTAGCCAAGTCTTAAAATACATTTCATTTTTTTTATTTTTTATTTTTTTATTTCATATTTTAAATGTAATTGACCAGACAACCCGCTAAACTTTTTTAAACTCATCATGAAACTAATTCTGTGTGGTCTATATATTTTTTTTTTGTTTGAGGGACTAAATTTAATGCAAAAAGTTGATTTCTTCCAATGTAATAATAGTCCTTATGCCATAAATTAGCATCTTTGTTCTCGCCATTTTTGCTTCTCATGTTGATTTGGTATTTCAAAAGAACTTTGGAATCCTTTTCCAGGGGGTTGTTTGGTTTAGAGTATTTTGAATATTTTGCTTTTGAAATATGTGGATTTTAAGTTTTTGAGTGTTTGATCCGTAGTAAAGTAAATGCAAAGTAATTTTTTGAGGGATTTAAAACTCTCCTCATAGGTCTTTTCTGAATTTGTCTGAGTAGGAATTAGGACAAATTCTAAATACTCAGTCACCAAGTTCAGATCTATTCTGCGCTATACTCAGTCACCAAGTTCTTAAGATCTCTTCTGTGCTGATCGACTCTTTTGTACGCTCTTTCCTATGTTCCTTCGCTCTCGGGGAGCAATTAAATTCTTTTCTTTACTATTTTCGTTCTAGTGGAATGTGATTGTTGATTAGTGATGGTGATGGATGTTGATGAGAGCTTTGAGAGCTAATCTTCGATGACAAAATCCTTTCCGAAGTTGCGGAAACATAGTCAACTCTAGGTCTATCATGAGGTCCTCCACCGGCCTAGACTTAGGCTGCTCCGAGGTATTCCTTCCTTCAAGAAATAACTCAGGGCTAGGTTCCACTCATCATGAAGTTGGTACAATGATGAACTACATATGATGGGCTGAGAATATCCACGTAGGATGAGTTGGCGGTCTTCTGCTTTGAAAATTAACATTAGCATTCTAGTCTCACTTAGCGTGCATACTGTCACTATCCCACGCCCCTTCCTTCGTTGCTGGTAAGTTTCCAACCATGATTTGCGCAGCCCCTTCTGACCTATAATTGATTCACTTTACAACAATCCAAACACCAAAATGTATTTCAAATACATTGAGTTTGACATTGCTATTAGAATAGACCTTAATTCTAAATACTTGCAATAAACTGTCCCGTAAGTCAAGATGTCTTCTTTGTTTTTAGTTATGAGGTTGGCAGTTGCCATTTTAGCCACCAAGATTGCATATGGGTGTGGGATTTTTCTTGGTATGCTATAAGCACAAGGAAATAACAAATTGTAAAAAGGTATGACCCTCCATCGAGGGTTGTAATTGTGCTGTGTGGAGCCAAGATTTGCTCTGCGCATTCTCATTCATTTATTTACCTACTGAACTCAAGCTTAAGCATGATCATTTTGACTTTGGTTTGAAGCCAAGCCTTATTTTGAGTTTGGTTTGAAGCCAAGCCTTATTAGTTATATGTCGTATGATTTAAACATATCATATTATTAAAATAGTTGCATTCAAAATTAATATAGTTCACTCAATATTATTTCTAAAATTTTTAAAGCTCAAATGTTGTTAACTAATAAAATTAGATTTCTCTCTCTATTCATATAACTATTTGATCAATATTTTCATCATACTTATATTTCTTAAAAAATACATAAATTTTTAAAGTGCATATAATATAAGAAATTTTTTGATATACAAGTACGTATATCGTTGCACAGGTTCAAATGCATTTGCTTGCATGCTTTACTTCAATACTAAAAATATTGTAATAATTTATGTAGTAACGAGTAAGACATTCAAAAGGTTTGTTAGTATTAAAATGGCAACCAAGATGATTTGATTGTCTAATAGAAGGGTATGTTGCATTAAATCATAGATTCACAGGGTAAACTTCCAAAATATTCTTGGTCTAAACAGTTTATTGTTCTGTATTGACATAAAAAAGTTGAACTCATTCTTAAAAAAGAGTAACAACTTATATTTCGATTGGCTGTATGAATCCTCATTCTTCATTGATTTATGTTGATTGTCAGTTTTTATCAACTCTTATTACCTGATGTTACTCATATCTAACATTTTTTTCCAATTCTTTGATACTACTTCTATCTATTTTTCATGTTTGTGCAATTTGAGTCCCTCGTTTACACTCCCAACACACCAAATATATCAAGTTGTTTGATAGGTGTTAGTTTTATTAGTCCTTTCATGAAATCATTTCTCATTCTAGCTTTTTTGGGTTTTACCATATTTCCATCTAAAATTCGCAGATTTGTGGCACACAATTTTTAGTTTAGACTTATTTGTTGCCCAAAACCAAGTCGAATTTGGAATAACTGGACTGCATTGCAGTTTTATTAGATTTATGTTCGAGTCTCCATGATGTTGTATTTTTGCATGATGCTTTACCATCCAATATTAATTCTAGAAGTTATGTTCACTGTCTCCCCTGTTTGTGACAATCATTTAAAGATATTTACTGACAATCATAGCTACCTATTATTTCCCATAAAATCTAACAGCGTAGTGTTTAACAATCATCAAAACGGCTTTAGTTTTAATCACCACAATGCACAGGTTAACTCCACAAAGTCAAAATACTTTAAATAATATGTTATATAGATAAGTTCAGAAGGATAACATTAGCATTGAAGAACATGCTGACATGTCCAAAATAAATATTCTGTCTTCATCACGAGCAAAGTTAAATGAAAATTGGAAGTAACGATAAACAAGTAGGATAAATTTCAATTAAAGAGAGTTTGAGTATAAATCTGAAATCTGGGAGGAATCTCACCAGCTAGGATTGGCTTGTCATGCGTCCAACTTGTGCTGCAAATGATTCTACGATGCATCCTAGGTAAGCCCTAGAGTTTCATTCTGTTTTTTTACAATGAGATATTTTATCTGAATTGGTAAAAAATCAAAATTTTTTCTTTTGTTTTTGAAGGTTTAGATATTTTGTGGTGTTCTCAAGCTGTATCCTTTTGCAGTTTAATCTTCATTTTTTTTGGTAAACTACAATATACTAACAAACTGCAGAACCACTATCACTGCCACATGCTTACTATGGCCGAAGTGGGAGGATTAATTGTGTGATTACGAAGTCCCGTCTTCTTTTGGTCATTACCTTTGATTCCAATGCCAATTTTATTTTATATCCGCATTTCTTACGTTTATATGTATGGTGCTGATAGCTATGTATATATGTTGCTGACATGTATTTTCATCATCTTTCCATTCTTAACTTATTGGCTCATTTGCTATAGTTCGAAAGCAAGAGCTGCGTATATTTTGTTAAAATCTTTCTTGTAAGAATTAGTTTTGTCATAGATTTTTCCGCAGAATATTTTGTTATTAAAGTATCATTATTTAGACAAGCATGTCAAACTTGGGCTTACTGACAACCACCTTTCGTAAAAATTATTCACATTTTGCTAAGATATATTAATGAAAGATGTATGTAGAAGCTTTAATTAGATTATGGATCTTTTGGCCTGATTGTATCACCTGTCTATCAGTAATTCTATCTATGCTAAATCTAATCTATTCATAATCTATATACTATAATATATTAATATATTTAACAAAGTTCCTTGCTCTATACACGAGATGGATATCGTAGCAAAGGTAAATAACAACTCAATGAGTCTCATTCCTAGTCGCTAAGCCCATACCTCGTTTCTCATAAAAAATTTTATACACCCTTGCCCACTAGCTCATGCACATCTTTGCTGGCTCAATTCGCTTGATCACTTGCTCAACTCACACTACTAAGCTTGTGATTAGACCACTTGTTGTCATGTTATATTGCTTGTTGCCTTGTTAATGCTTGGTCTCTACTTTGCTACCTGTGCCTGGCTTGCACACTGTTGCTCACTCTATTACTCACATCGCTCCTCCCGTTCCCACTAGTTTGAAAAAGTTGTACTCTCCCTCGGTTTCCTGCTTGTTTTCATTGCAACCCACTTTGCCTTTGCTCACAATTGCTACACTAATTAATGCGCTAGTCAGTGCATGCCACCATTTTTATAGCTCATAATCACTTTGTCTCATGTGCCTATCTCTTTCCCACTTCAGATTTGTCATTCCGTGTCTTCCTCACGTCTATGATCTGATTTCTACTAAGATACTCCGAGCATCTCTTATTATGGTATCATGGCCTCTCCACCATCTCTTATCATGGTATCATGGCCATGGTTTAAAATTACGCAATATGAGGCTTTCCATGAGGCCCGCCTTTGCACAATTCCAGTGAAAAATACCTCGAGGCTTATGGCTCGAGTTTTTTTTATGAGGCTTGCGCCTCTACTTGGTTGAGGCCCGCCTTGAGGCACGCCTCGTCTCACTGGCGTGAGGTTTACGTCTCACCCTATATATATTAAAACTTACATAAATCCTGAAGTAAACCATCGAACAAATTACAGTTCATGTACCCCCACGTCGCAACAACTTCCTCTCAACTGCTCAACCTCCAGCCCGTCATCTTTGCCCAACCACCAATTTCATAGCCTCCGTCAAGGATCACTTGAAAGCCGCACACCACCACTAACTCTAAAATTTTTGGAGTATTAGTCGTTGATGAAAAATATTTTTAAAAGAGGAAAATGCCTGATTTTAAATTAAACTTATTGTAAAAGAGATACCTGATTTTCTGATTATTACATATGATATGTAATTTTAGTGAGTTTAATGCTATTAATTACAAATTAATATAATTAGAAACTAAAGTGATACTTAGGTGCTATATATTTCACTATATGGATCTTTTTTGTAGAAGAATTGATATAGAATATAAATTCCTGAATTGAAGTTGGGTGGTTAAGATGTAGATGCGAGTATCATATGATCAGAGAATGCCATGAAAATTCAAAGTTAATTTTATAAAACTAGAATATTGACTGTCATATGGATTTGAATTTTTTCACATTTAAAAAGTTGTTGATAGCTAAGTTGATTCTGAATGAAATAGGAATATAATATTGATGTATGGCAAACTTAGCAAGGATTAATTGAGGGATGATTTTATTGGAGGGATACTCGTAGTGATATTGATTGAAGAGAAGGTAGTTGTAAAATAGACTAAATTGGTTTGACATGTACAATGAAGGGCTGGAAATGCAGTCATCAAATATGCAAATAAATTTATTGTTGAATGATTAGAAAGAAAAAAATTGTTAGGCATAAGATGTATAGATGTTGTTCAAAATGATTTACAAAGTGTAGCCTTGTTGAAACCTGTAACTATAACAAAAGCCAAAAGCAAAGGTAAAGCAGATAACAGGGAAATAGAGGAATGTTCTTCATTACTCAAGCAAGCTACAGGACATCAATATATAGAACAGAGAGTTAGTTATCAGGGAACGGTGAAGATTAATAACAACAGAGATCTGATGGGTGAAATTGTCCATAGTAGCTGTGATGGAGAAAGTGGCGCAGGCGCTGCACATGGAATAGTAAGCCACCAGATCTATATGCGAGAAAGCTTATCAGTTGCTCTTATCTTATCATCCCCCCTCAAGCTAGCCACCAGATCTATATGCGAGAAAGCTTATCAGTTGCTCTTATCTTATCATCCCCCCTCAAGCTAGCAGTGGGTGGCTCAATGGTTAGCTTGGAACGCAGCTGAACAAAGCGAAGAACGGAGAGAGATTTGATGAAGAAATCAGCCAATTGATCCTGCGAAGCTATGTGATGTACAGTGATTTGTTGTTGTTTGATGCAGTCACGAATGAAGTGACAATCTATCTCAATATGCTTCGTACGAGCATGAAAATAAGGATTGTTAGCTAAAGCAAGAGTTGATATATTGTCGCAGTACAGCTTAGTAGGAGAAGTGGAAATGCTGAATTCCTGAAGCATAGATTGTATCCAAATGATATCACAAGAGACAGTGGCTAAAGCACGATATTCAGCCTCTGTAGAAGATCGAGCAACAGCAGTTTGTTTCTTAACCATCCATGATATTGCCAAGAAAGGCACAATACCCAGTAATAGAGCGGCGAACCGATGAGTCCGAGGCCCAATCAGAATCTGAAAATGCAGTAAGATGCAGTGTAGAATCAGAAATTGGCAGACCATAGTCAATAGTGCCTTTAATATATCTGAGAACCCATTTTAACAGCTGGAAATGAATGAGTTGAGGTTGATGCATGTGTTGGCAGAGATAATTAACAACAAACATGATACCTGGACGGGTTAATGTTAAGTAATGCAGGCAACCAACCAGTTGACGGTATAATTCTGGTTGAGACTACAAAACAGTTGTTGCCGATGACACTTTAAGTTTAAGAGGTAAAGGTGTAGAAACAGGACGGCATTCTGACATGCCTGCTCGGTGAAGAAGATCAGCTGCATATTTTGATTGATTGAGATGCATACTGTCAGATTGCTGTGTAATTTGTAAGCCTAGGAAGTAAGTGACTGGACCAAGATTTCGCATGTTAAATCTGGTTTGCAATGTTAGAAGCAGCTGTTGAATAGTTGATTTGTCCGAGCCAGTGAACAAGATGTCATCAACATAGACCAAAATATACATGTGAACCAAGCCATGATGATATAAAAGTAAAGAAGGATCATCCTTGCTATGCAAAAATCCATAATCAAGAAGATAAGATGAAAAGGTAGCAAACCATTGCCGGGGAGCTTGCTTAAGGCCATACAATGCTTTCTTAAGTAGGCAGACATGATTAGGTCTTTGCGGATCTATAAATCATGGTGTCTGTTTCATGTAAACAGTTTCTTCAAGTTTATCATGCAAGAATGCATTGGAAACATCTAGTTGTAAAACAGTCCATTTGTAATGCACAGCAATAGTAAGTAGTATGCGAATGGTAGGAAACTTAGCGACCGGACTGAAAGTATCATGGAATTCTAAACCAAATTCTTGATTAAAGCCTTGAGCTACCAGGCGAGCTTTATGTCGTGCTAGTGAGCCATCCGAATTGAATTTAGTTTTGAAGATCCACTTACATCCCAAGATGTTTTGATCAGGAGAGGAAGGTACAAGCAGCCATGTACCCTGTTTTTGCAATGCATCAAATTCTAAACTCATGGCCTCATGCCAAATGGAAGATTTGACAGCTTGAGTGTATGAAGTTGGTGTAGAATTAATAAGAGAATGTTGAAGATCAAAGATTTTTGTAGGTTTAAGGTTTCCAGTTTGTAGCCGTGTGACCATAGGATGTTTGGAGATTGGAACAGATATGGATGTAGGAGAATGAGTTGTAGAGGCAGATACAATGGGTTCAAAAGGATCTGTGTTAGGAGGAATAGGTGAAGAACTGATATGAGATGATGTGGGAATAGGACTTGATATGGGTGAAGTATTTTTTGTGGAGTTTGGAGATGTATGAGAAACTGGAACTAATGCAGACGGTGGAATATAGCCTTGAGGTGGTGAGGAGGTAGTTGCAGTGTCAGTCTGTTGAAAGGGATAGATAGTTTCATAGAATTTTACATGACATGAGAGATAAATACGACCAATGGGTATGTGGAGACACTTATATCCTTTGGCATGAGAGGCATAACCAAGAAATACACACGGAATCGAGCGTGGGGCTAATTTGTGATTTAATTTAGTAGGTAGCCATGGATAGCACAAAGAACCAAACGTGCGTAGATGTAAGTAAGATGGAGGTGTATTATATAAACATTCATAAGGAGACTTATTTTGTAGAAGTGGGGAGGGCAAGCGATGTCATAAGAGCATCAAACCACCATTTGGTAGGAACATTTGCATGAAATATAAGAGCTCGAACCATTTCAAGTAAATGATGGTGTTTACGTTCAGCGACACCATTTTGTTGAGGCGTATGCGGACAGGTCGTTTGATGAAGTATGCCACATTTGAGTAATGTTGTTTTAAAGAGATTGTTTACATATTCAGTACCTCCATCAGAGCGAAGTATCTTAATTGGTTTTTGAAATTGCCTCTCAACCATGGATTTAAAGTGCAGAAATTTGGAGTATGTTTCAGATTTATTATATAAAGGATACACCCAGGTATAGCGAGTAAAATCATCAACAAACAAAAGATAATATTTATATGATTGCATTGACAAAATTGGGGATGGTCCCCATACATCAGTGTGAATGAGTTCTAGACATTGAGTAGTTCTAGTAGAAGATAAAGAAAAGGGAAGACGAGTACATTTAGCATGAGAACAAGCAGAACAGTGAAATAATGGGGAAGATAAATTGCTTATTTGCAATGCTTTGAAAAGAAGTTGTTGAATAGCTATAGATGGGTGTCCTAAACGTTGATGCCAAAGAGTGGAAGGAATGGATGCGGCAGTAAGAGCTACAGTGGTGGCTGTTGTAGACAGTTGGAATGAATGATTGGAAGAACTAATAGGATATTGTCCTTGTTGACTGGGCCCTCGGAGAAGAATCCGGTTGGTCCGAGAATCCTTGATGATATAGCCATTAGAATCAAAACAAACAAAACAAGGATTATTGGTTGTTAGTTTATGAATTGAAAGGAGATTATGCAACAAATAAAGAACATGAAGAATTTGTGACAATTGTAGATTACGAGATGGAGTGGGTAAAAGGCCTTGACCGGTATGAGCAATGGGAAGAAGCTGTCCATTCCCAACTTGAACGTGAGAATTACCAGAGTAAGATTGTGCTTGCTGAAGTTGTGAGGCATCTGCTGTGAGATGATAGTTGCTCCGGAGTCCAAAAATCATTCAGCATTGGTTGGATTCTCTGTTGCAACGTAAGCTTGTGTTGATGACTGGTAGGAGGTATCATGGCGGTACCAGCAATTTATGGCAGAATGTCCATATTTACCACATATATGGCATTTAATAGCAGATTTAGGCACTCGACCACCACGAGTGGAGTCATTGGAAGTAGATCTTCCAGAGGTTGGGTTATTAAAAACAGGACGTCCTCGTCCAGAGGAGGAATTGCGACCACGCCCAGAGGACTGATAAAAACCTCGTCCACGGTTTCGACCTTGAGTAGTAGCTAGAGCAAGAGCTAGATCAGAGGTGGGAGTAGTAGAATGTTCACGAGCTGTGTCAGAAGCCATGTTGAGTTCTTCACTACATAAGAGTGCATAAAAGTCATCGAGATTGATTGGTTGAAGTTGAGTGCGAACAGCTGTTTTGAAAGCTTGATACGTTGGAGGCAAGCCATTGAGTGTGTAGAGAATAATGTCCTCAGTATCAATAGAGGAACCAACAACTGTTATGGCATCTATTTTCTGCTTAAAGTCGGAAAGATACTGTACCATAGTCATATCTTTTAGATTGAGATGATACAACTCGTTCTTCAGTTGAAGCAGACGAGTACGGTTAAAAGATTGAAGGCGACGCTCAATGGTAAGCCATATTTTGTGATAAGAATCTAGATTAAGGACATAAGGAAGGAGTGAAGGTGAAATGGTAGAATAAATAGCAGCAGCAAGGTTCTGGTCAATAAGAGACCAGGACCGAAAAAGAGGATTTGAGGTCAGACTGCCATCAGAAGTTTGCACTTGGGAGGTTTAACAACCGAACCAGTAAGATAAGATTCAACACCATTTGCAGAAAATAATTTCAGCATTTGAGCCTTCCAAATATGATAATTATTAGTCGAGAGCTGAACATTAACCAGGGATTTTACTATGGACATGAAGAACTTGAGTTTCGGCGGTATGACAACATCACCGTCTGTAGCAGCGTTGTGAGTGGTAGCAGACGAAGAAGATGAATCTTCCATGAACGAAAAATACTTTACCCAGATTGCTCTGATACCATGTAGAAACCTGCAACTATTACAAAAGCCAAAAGCAAAGGTAAAGCAGACAACAGGGAAATAGAGGAATGTTCTTCATTACCCAAGCAAGCTACATGACATCAATATATAGAACAGAGAGTTAGTTATTAGGGAACAGTGAAGATTAAACAACAGAGATCTGATGGGTGAAATTGTCCTTAGTAGCTGTGATGGAGAAAGTGGCGCAGGCGCTGCACATGGAATAGTAAGCGACCAGATCTATATGCGAGAAAGCTTATCAGTTGCTCTTATCTTATCAAACCTCAACACCTTGGGTAACATTCAATAGGAACAAGTAGAAAATGAGGATTCATAAAGTTGTATCCTAAGTAATTGGGATTAGGCTAAGGATGATGATGATGATAAGTTCAAATTGTTGGGCTATGATTGTGGTGATTATAGTAGTGATTTTGTAGGCCTACATGTAATTGGGTTTTCCTTTGTAGGATGATTAAATAACAATATTCTGTTTTTATAGTGTTATACATCTTGATCATTGATGTGATTATCATTTTATAAGTTTTAGGTTTCATTTTTGAGGTTCCATTTTAATTCCATGTGCCATTAGTCCGTTAAGCATGCACTCTTTCCTGCATACTTTTTGTTTTCTCTTCATTTTTCCCTTTCATTTTATTCTTCCTTCTATGGTTGTGCATAATTTATATGAAAAAAAAAAGATTAAGTAATATGACTGAAGTTCTGCAAAATGATTTACTCAAAAGTGGCTCATGCAGAACCCAACAAAACAAAATGGAAAATGAGGGATAGGGTACATAAAGCCAATCCCAAATAGCTGTTATATGGGTAATTCTGATGTCATTTATTTAAAGCATGCATTAAGGTAATGAAAATAATAGTTTGTTTGCCTTTGCTCTGACTGGAGGTTATAGTTTACAAGTTTAAATCATGAAAATAGTCTTTTTTTAATGTCGGTATAAGATTATGTACATCAACGCCTCCCCTAGACCTGGCATTTATTAGAAGCTTCATTTACTGAATAATACCCTTTTACCTTGTATGTTGGTTCAGGTTGCAGTTGCTCTTTCACATGCTGCCATCTTGGAGGAATCCATGCGGGCACGAAATCTACTCATGGAACAGAATGTTGCTTTAGATTTAGCACGACGGGAGGCAGAGATGGCCATTCGTGCACGCAATGATTTTTTAGCTGTCATGAACCATGAGATGCGGACTCCCATGCATGCAATCATTGCCCTCTCCTCCCTGCTTCTTGAAACTGAACTCACGCCAGAGCAACGTTTGATGATAGAAACCATCTTAAAGAGTAGTAACTTGCTAGCTACACTAATCAATGATGTTTTAGACCTTTCTAAGCTTGAGGATGGCAGCTTCGAGTTAGAGGCTACAGTTTTCAATCTTCATGCTCTCTTCAGAGAGGTAGATATTTTTATACTTTTTTCATATTGTCTTCGGTGGCAGTTATGTTTATACTTAGGCTTCGTTTGGGATGACTTTCTTACTGCTTCTTAATTTTTGTACTAGAAAGCTGCTTTAAGAAGCAGTAAGAAAGCTGTCCCAAACGAAGCCTTAATTTTCTACTTGTTTTGGTTAGCTGACTATTTTCTTATGTTATAATATAGGTCGTAAATTTGATAAAGCCAATAGCGGCTGTCAAAAAATTGTCAGTGGTGGTGTCTCTTTCTCCGGACTTGCCATCTTGTGTCATCGGAGATGAGAAACGGCTTGTACAAACTATGCTTAATGTTGTCGGCAATGCTGTTAAGTTTACAAAGGAGGGTAGTATATCTATTACTGCGACTATTGCAATGCCAGATTCCTTGAGAGATTCACGAGACCCAGAGTTCTACCCTGTCTTAAGCGATGAGCATTTCTATTTACGAGTACAGGTTACTTGATTACCCGGAACTGTATTTAGAAATCTGATAAGTTCTTCAATTATGCTTTGCAGATTTAAGCGAGAGCTTAAATTAATTTGACATCATGTGGAAATTTCCTGATTTAAAGGTTCTTTTTCAAATTTGTATAGATTAACTATACATATACTTATTTTATGGTACAGGTTAAGGACACCGGCTGCGGAATAAGTCCACAGGAGTTGCCTCACCTCTTCACTAAATTTGCGCATAGCCAGAATGGTTCTAACAAAGGCTACACGGGCTCTGGGCTTGGGCTTGCCATCTGCAAGAGGTAAGGCTGCATAGATGAGACATGCTACAATGCATAAATTTGGTAGGGTAGACGCTGTAAATCAAGGTTTTCATTTTCAACATCGGTTTTGGTTTCAGTGCCTTTTATGGAGTTTGGTTTTTTACAATGTTGAAGTCTTCACTTTTGTTCCGTGGTTTTGCGTTAAATTTCGGTTTTTGTTTTGAACAGATTTTGAATGTAATATAAAATTAAAGATGTTTCATTATGCATTTAAATTCTCCTAGAATACAAGCTAAAAGAAAAAGAAATATGTGAAGTTTTTCTGGTTTTATCAAACTAGTAATTAATTTGGTTTAACTTTATGGCTATATGTATAAAATAATAACAAATTGTCTCGAATGATTAGGAAGACTTATATAAAATAACATACTAATTTATTTACTAGTTGTCAAATATTAGTGATGGTGATAGGGTAGTGGATTACAGTTAACAATTGGATGGTCGAAGGTCCGTGGTTAAACTCTCACCTAACAAATCACAATATTTTTCCTTCTAGAAATAAATTATCTTGCCTGAAAAACATGCCTCCATCGGTTTTGGTTGATGCCACAAACAATGATAGAAACAATGAGCCTATGTTAATTATTCTGAATTGTGCAAAAAAGTCCATTAGCATGTCGTTGCATTATAGAGCAATTTAATTTGCAACTAAAATATCATCCATTTCCATTTATAATTATTGTGCATCTCCCATACCATGCAAACTAACTGAATTGCTAGCAACATTCTTCTTGTTTCTATATTGTATTAAATTTGATCCATGCAAAAACTAGAACAGGCAAAATAAAGTCCATTGTAGTCTTACAAAACTGAAATGTTACTAGATGCCTCGAAACTTACATTATGTTAGATGGGTCCCTCTTGGATCAGCTTGTGTATACAAAAGTCAGAACAAAGAGTTCCATCCAGGAGGAACTCCCGCCGCCTCTAATTAGCGGGTCTAGTAGGTGACTGGAAAGGAAATTAAGGGGGATTAGGAGGAAAAATTCAAAAAAAGGGCTGTTTTGAGATTTACATCATTATTTACATCATTATTGGATGTTTCAAGTAGTTGATTTTTTTAGGGTTAGGGTTATGATGTTATTTGCAGAATTTATATTGTTCTTAAGGAGTTTTGGGCTCTAGTTGGAGGCTAGGGATTTGGGAGAGCCTGGTCATCCTCTTCAATAGAAGATCAATTGTATCTTGTTGTTTTCTTCTATTTATCATCACTTAAAAAGAGTTTTCTCTTGTTATTGCTCTTAGTTCCTCTTGGAGAATTGTGTTTGGGATTGCTGTAATTTAATTTCAGCCAAGGGAGATAGGATTTTTACAAGCATGTCCTAACAAATTGGTATCAGAGCGTTGTTCTGGGCTGAAATTGAAGCATTTCCTTACTGATTTCTATGGAGTTTTCCCCTCCAAAGTGCAGATTTCTGCTGTTTGAAGACCAGAATTACTGTTTTTTGTTGTATGGCCAAGATCCGGGTACCTATGGAGGCCAAGAAAGTTGATGCATGGAAAAACAACTTTGAGGAGAGATGTGAAGGACATAATTTCCAGCATGGAGGATAATTTCTCCAACCTAGAAGAGATGTTGAAGTAGGTGTTGGATCTTTACAATCAAACGACGACATTGGAGACTAGTGCCGGTAGGAGGGGCCACCCACTTGGGGAATGAAAAATTATGGAGTAATCAGGGGGAACAGAGGAGATCCAAGGGTAAGGAAGTTGAAGATGCCTATTTTAAGGGAAAGGATGCACATGAGTGAATATACAAGGTGGAGAGGTATTTCCCCGTCAATGGGTTGATGGAGGAGGATAGGCTGATGGCAGTTGGCTTTTGTTTAGAAGGGAAGGCATTGACATGATACCAGTGGAGAGACATGAGACGGCCCATACGGAACTGGAGGAAGTTCAACGATTGCTTGTTAGAACATTTTCAAACCAGCAGTGGAAGGTTCTTCTATGAGAAGTTCTTTGCTCTGACGAAGAAGGATTAATGGTTGAGTATTTTGAGAGATTTGAGTACGTGGCTAGTCGACTTGATCAACTCTCTGAGACTGTATTAGAGCGGAATTTCATGAAGGGCTAAAACCAGAGATTTGGGCGGCAATTAGAATGATAAGGCCTCGTGATTTGGATGATGTTAGAGGATCAGAAGTGTTTGGAGAGGGGCCAGAGGTAGCAGTTCAGGAGGCTCGTACATGATGACCATTACCTTTTTAGCACTTAAAGGGCCGACATTGGTAGCTTGCAAGACACCCCAAAGGAAAAGCCTATAAGAGTGGGGAGAGAGGGGGGGGGGGGATTAGGGGAAGCTTCAAGAAGCTTACTAAGAAGGAGTTGCAGAAGAAGAGGGCAAAGGGATTGTGCTTTAAATGTGATGAGAAGTATATATCGGAGCACATGTTTAAGGACTGAACTCTTCAGATTCTCACTGTCTGTATTGACGAGGAAGATGAGGGAGGTGGGAGTGAGGTAATGGTAGAGGAAGAGCTGCATATAGAAATGTCGGAAGTCTCCTTGAACTCAGTGATGAGATTCACTCTAAATCACACCGTAAATATGAAGGGAAAAATAGCAGACATGGAGGTGGTGGTGTTGTAGACAATGGGGCTACTCATAACTTCATCTCCAACCAGGTCGTAGATCAATAGGGGTGAAATTGGTAGACAAAAGGTGTTATGGAGTGATGATGGGCACTAGGAAGGTGGAGACGAGCAGAAGAGTGTGTAGGGGAGTGGTTGGGACTATACAGGGGGTCCATGTGAGGGAGGACTTCCAAACAAAACTTTAATACTGAAACATAACAGCTTTAAGCCTTTAAATCATCATTAATATCTTATATATGACCCATGCTTTCCAAATATATGTGAAAATAAAATCTGCAAAATAAAATCTTAGCTCGTGGAAAATAATCAAGCACTGGCGTTTCACCTTTTTTTTTTCTTTCTTTCTAACAGATTTGTGAATCTCATGAAAGGACGCATTTGGCTTGAAAGTGAAGGTATTGGCAAAGGCTGCACCACCATTTTCATTGTGAAGCTGGGCATCAGTGAAGATCCCACTCTTCGGTTTCAGCAAAAGTTATTGCCCCCAATCCGAGCAGGTCAAGGCGAAGCAGATCCCTTTGGTTTAAAACCAGCTCCGAAGGATGAGAAGAATGCGATCCCATCGAAGATTCGGCATCAGAGAAGCTTCTAGATTGAACCCAAAACAAGCATTTCGAAGCCGTTGGATCTGTGCTTGTACACTCGAAGCTAAGGTCAAATTGAAGTGCAAATAAAAGAAGCAGTTCTCTATCATTCCAGACTTCCAGATTCCAGAGCTTGAACTAAAACTGTAAGTGAAGTATTACAAATTTGTTTTGGGTTTACTGAACCGTTAGAATTCATTATGAGGTAGTAATATTGAGAGAGTTATCAAATCTGAAAGAGTGGTGTTCAGTATTCACAGCTTACATGAAGTTATGTTGTCACTACACAATTTATATGATAATCTTTTATTTTCTCACAGGCCAAGGAGATTGATCCTGCTGATTAATAAACAAAAAAAATTGATTAGAACATATTGTTTTGACTTAGCATTTAAATAAGGGATCTAGATTTTCCATTTAAATGATTTTCCTTCGTCTTTTTCACTTCTTCCTACGCTTTGTAATTTTATTTCCTGTAAAAAATGGAAGTTCCAAATGATAAAATTAACTTGGTAAAGAATTACATTATTGTATGTTTGACGAGCATTAAAAAAAAAAATCTTACAAAAAAGAAGAAAGTTAAGAAGGTAAAGATTGATGATTTTGAGGTGAAGAATACGATTTAAGAACTGGCAGATTCATCAAAATGGCTGGCTCACCAGCATTCTTTTTACCTCGTTGAGGTAAATAAATAACCTGTTCCGTTGGATTAATTATTCTGTGTGGTTGTCGAACGCTGTTTGGAGATCAACCAAAATGTGCAACATCATCTCTGTGCTCGGTACCGCAGATGTGATGCATTCTGGTTGATTTCTAAATGGTATTTTGCGTCCGATTTCCATATAGAATAATTTCTCGTTCCGTCGATATCTAATTCATCCTTATAGGGATAAAAATAGTAGAGATAGAAATTAGAAAAGAAGGTAAACTTGAGAAATTGGCTAACATGGTAAAAGCCTTTTCTCAAGTTGTTAGGCCATATCAATGCCTTCTCGAGCTCTCATAGTGACTTTTTTTCAAGTCGTTGGTTATCATGATGCCTTCTCTAATGAGTTATTGCGGCAATTTATTTTGCTCTAGCCAATAAGCTAACGTGCATGCCCATCATTGTTGTGGCAAGCCAAGCTCAAGCGTGTCATTTGAGCTCGAGTTTAAGTTCACAATTTCATAGGGGAGCTATGCTCAATTTAGGCATCATTCAAGCTTGACTCAACTCATTTACAAGCCTAACATCTATTGATCTAGCGACTCAACAAAAGTTCGGTCTTGATATTGCTAAAGAAAGAATTGAAGTTGGTCATATGGTTACTTTTTTAAAAGATGTAAATAGGCCAGATTGCAACAAAAATGGCTCTAATTGAAGTTATCTAGTCCAATTGTTGACCAACAAGTGGTCAAGGAGCCAAGCATTCAAGCTGGCCAAAATCCTATTGAAAGTACTAGTACTTCCATTTTTTTTTTGTTTTTTGGTGATGAGGAACCGTCCGCTGTCACATCCGACTTCATCGAGCACGCTTGGTGGTCCGTAAGCCCCGGCCGACCAAATGGGCCTCCCAGGCCATAAACTTATAGCCGACGTTTTGAAGCCCCCACTTAAGAGCCGACTGACTTCAATTCGTCCAATATAAAATGTTGAGTAGCAAATACAAGATAATATTTAAGAAGGTTGTGAAAATTAGATTAGACATAGAACCAAAAGAGAGAAATACTCAAAATTTAATGCTTCAATTAGGGTTAAATCAAAGCTTGAGCTGAATGACATAATAAATATTGAATTATTTACATAAAATCTAAATAATGTAATAATGTAAATTTATGATTAAATAAAACATAAGACTACACAAATAATATCTTAGTATTTTTCAATTTTAAAAATAATCAATATTTAAATTTAATTCACATGTAAGCTTATATATATAAATCATTATTAATTTATAATGTATTTTTAGATATAATTTATAGTTACGAATCATTTGCTAAGTTCACGTTATAATTTTACATTATAGATAATTCATGTTAGATTTTTTATAATCAAGAAATAGATAAAAAAAATTAAATTTTTATAATATATATTTAAACAAATAAAAATGAAATAATTAAAAAAATAAATAATATTCATATTATAGAAGATTAATTAAAAAATTGTTTAAAAAATATGGTACGTATCTTATGAACTTAAAAATTTTAACTTTATTATTTAATCTTACATCACTTCGAAATTATATCTTAGTATAGTTTGTATAATCTTTTTTTAATCAATTATTTGTTAGAAAGGTGGGGTTATAAAAAATACTTAATTGATGTCTCTCTCAACTCCCACCCCTTTCTTTCTCAAAACTAAGACAATAACCTCTTTTTATCCCACTTAAGCTCTCACAAATATCTCCTCTCTCTGAAAAGAGAGAACGCCACTCATTCCATAAGAATAAAATAAAATTAGAATATATATGCATGTATGTAAAAAAAAAAATAATAATAATAAAAAATATGTATGTATGTACATATATATGTGTGCGCGTTTGCTTATTACTTTGTCACTTTGTCGCTTCATCGTCATCATTTCATCTTCTTTGTGCATGCAAGTATAACACACTTCAACTCATAAAACTCCTTAAGCCAATTGGAAACAAATTTGGCAGGTGAGAGGAGCCTCATACACGTTTTTTTTAACATGGTAGGAGAAAGGTTGTCAGTGACATTCGCAACTCCGCAGGTGGAACCTACTAGCGACGTGTTCAACATGACAAATGGAACCTCAAACACTCTTTTCTAGTGTGGCGGGAGAAAGCTCATCAATGACATTTACAATGTCGGGGGTAAATTCTATTAGTGATGCGCTTGAGATTGTGAGTAGAGCCTTGTGTACGCGTTTCTTAGTGTTACAGGAGGAATCTCGTTAGCGGTGTATGCGACTTGACCCATTTTCTCGTGCAGATATCCTATACATGCCTTTATTGGGAGAGATTATTTTGTGCGGACACCAGATAGGAGAACCGCCCGGTTTACGCTCAAGTACCAAGTACCGAATAAGCCCGGTACAGGACATGACACATTTTCATTGGGGTTTGGATTCCGGACATAATAAATTTTCCTTTATTGGTGTGAGATATTTTGAAAATTATGGATGAATCGAGTTTGTTAGCTAAGATTGACACGAATTTGTCTCATTAGGCAAACATCCACCTCATGTCTACAAGATGCCTTAGGATAAAACAACACAAGATTATCGAAAAAAATCATTCAGTCAAATTGGGTCGACTACCTCTTTTGACTAAGTAGACTAGGGATCACTATAACTGGGGTGCCAAAATCATTAGATCTTGATTATGCTTATCATTATTCCCTCCGCCATCTGCTTAAGTGTGATGCAATAAAATCTAAACTTTAAAAATTCAATACCTAAAACTACTGTTTATATGTTGAGCACTTAATACCTATCTAACGACTAACCTTAATCGAAAGTTCTTTCTCATCATCATAAGGGGGTAATTAACTATAGAGGTTTGCGCCCATGAGAAACTTGAAACCATATCTCAAGTCCTCACAAAATGAGGCTGAAATATCTAGGTAATGTTTTATCTAAAAATTGATTTGAACATTAATCCATTAAAACTCTCCTTGAAAAAGGCAGGAGGTTGTGACACAAAATTTTTTAAGAAGAGTGATGGCATGATGTTTAACTCAATCAAGAAGCCTGATAGTTTGAAAAAAACAGAGAAGATCAACAATTAAATTATTAAAAAAAAAAATCCCAAGAGCCCAAAAAAAATTCAGAAATAAATCCATTAGGATTAGGCACTTATCCTTTCCAATGCTAAATAAAGCCTCCTTGATATCATTAGTAGGAAAAAGAACAATGAGATTAGAATGATCAAAAAGTGGAAGAACATTAGCAATTGGAATAGAGTCACATAGGAGTTTCCATCATTGTTAAAATATATGTGAGAACTAATTAATAACTCCAATCACAATGCCATCTTGAGATGAAACACAACCATTAGAAGTGCTGAGCTCCTTGAAAATTATCTCTACTACCCTCAATTTCATGATAAAGGAATTTGATGTCATTCCATCCTCGGCGATCCAAGCATACTTACTTAGCATGCTGCCTAATTCATTTAAGCTTTATTTGAGAAAGCTTTTAGTTACTATTTTTACGCTAGTTTCAAAAAATTTTGTTTATTATAAAAAATAATAAAACTGTCCCAAATGAAATCTTAATCTATGAGATATTAGTGTTAATAATTTTATCTTGAATGTTGAGAGTTTGCTAATGCAGGTTTGATTTGATTCAAGAGGATTTGAACCACTCAATTTTGAGAGTGGAAATAATACTATTAATGGAATTGAAATTTGACCAAATACTCCTGGGAAGACCAACTTATCATTCATAAGTTTATTACAAAAATAAAAAAAAATGAGATCACCACTAACCTAAAATTTTCATGCAAGAGAAACAGATTTAGAGTAATTATAGTAGCTTCAATAAATTCTATACATGAAGCAATGGTTGTTTTTAAGGAAATTCAAATCAAAATAAGAGAATGATTAGGGAAGAGAGGGAGTAATACAATGATTTCGTTTGAGATAGTTTTCTTCCTGCTTTTTAAAGAAACTTTCTAGCACAAAATTTTTGAAAAGAGAAAAAATAATGACAAAAACCAATGTAGAAAGTATAAAGAAATGTGTCCCTCCAAACCAGTTGATTGAACTAGCTATAAGAAAGACCAATATAAATGATACACTTAAGGATATCAACCCTCCTTTTAGGAATAGGAGATTTTCCCCTGGTCTTATCTTTAAGATTACTAAGAAGTAATCAAGGCTCTATCATACTCTAAAATAAATCCTGAATAGTACTAATTTTTTTTTTTATGATACAAATAAAGGCAAAAAAGAAAATTGATATTAGAAGTGAACTCCAAACTATAATGAATGAAACGGGCTTTAATAGTATTTCGATTAATCCAAAATCTTCCACAATCACTCATGATAGATAAACTTGCTCTCAAGAGGGCTCATAATTATTAGAACTTATCTAACGATCCTTACCTCAAACTAATAGGAGAATTCATCCAATATGATCAGGCACTCCGCTCGGATCCGCCAAGGAGCTCGAAAATTAATGAAATGCGGGAAGCGAGAGGGAGAGAAAGAGAAATATACCTGTTCTGTTCTAGTTCTTTCTTTGACGAGGTGACCGAAGGTGGGGGCGTCGGGGCTGGTTGCAGTAGCCAGCGGAAGCTTATGCAAGGCAATGGCCGGCCAGGCGGCTATGAAATGCAGGGTTGTATGCAGGTTGGCAGAAACGTCAGCCTGGAGGCAGTGCTATAGACTTAACAGCGGTCGGACGTGCGACCTGTCGGATTTGACCTGGTTGAAGACAGCAGATGGGTCGGCCAGCTAGGGTTTGGGCATGCGCGGCGGGGGCTAGACGCACGGGATGCAGGCCGGAGGGGACGAATCGGTTGAGCTCAGCGCTGGAGGGAGATCGTCGGCCGGAGGCTATGAGAGGCATGCGTCTTCGACCTCTCTTAACTATTTTAGCTTTCTTGAAAACATTAAAACTGTCCATTTTATGAACAGAGATCGTTCGGGCAATTTCGTGCATGTAATTTGTGGTCTTCGACCTCTCTCTCTCAAGTTGATTGCAAAGGGGTCCTTCCGATAATTTTGATGTTCTGAAGACAATGCAGCAATCCATTTTGTGATTGAAGGTTATATATGTAATAACTCAAATATTTGAAATAAATTTTCTTGAAACATATGTTAATTTTGAAGTAGAGCGCTTTACTAGATCAACCCAAAAGTCCACTTCAAAATTTTCATATTTTTCAAGAAAATTTATTTCACATATTTGAGTTATTAGAATACAGACAAATTCGCATAATGTTGCACTCACAGTCTTATTTTCTTCATTCAAGCGAGCTAAACATGAAGCACACCTCTCCAGTAATTTCAGTATTATGAATGTGCTGGTGAGGTCAATTTTGCAAGAAAACAACATCTCGAGCTATTTTGAGTAACTTCGGGGCATGTCCAACCACCTTATGTGATGTCACATCAATAAACTATTACTTTAATCAGTATGTTTGTGTTTGTCATCTAATACATTTTATTGCCCAACAGCCATTTTATAGGATAGATTAGTAATTCCTCATCAAGCTAGCAACTCAACACTCACCACGTACCTGGAGCAATATCTCAACCACTTGCTCTCTCCTAGAACGGTCATCCCTAAACAAGTTCATCCAACTCAATATAGGAAAAGGCCTATCTCAAGGATTCACAACTCACCATTTGCGGTTGTGAGGTGAAGAGGAGCAAATTTGTTTGATTTAGATTTCGTATTAGACATCTTTTTTATTCTTTTCCAAACAGCTTTCTACTAAAAAATTCATTAAAAAGAGTAAAAAAGCAGCGGTCAAAAGTTATCCCAAACGAAACAAAAGAGAGATGAGGAGCAGGATTTCTAGGTAGATTTGGGAGGTAGAGATCAATGGTGTATCTTGGGAGTAATTGCTGTGTCCGGACACCGAACGTGTCCAGAGACCAATAACAAAGAGCCACATCACTTGGGCGTTCGGTACCATGCTCGTTACCTAATTCGGTACACTCGATATGCTAGGTATTATGTCCGGACATAATAATTTTTCGTATCTTGGGCCCTTAAAGAAGGTTACTTTCGGTTTGTTCAAATCTTTGAGGTTCATATGCCTAACCCCACCACCTGCCTTTTCTACGGCTGGCTGTAGAAACTGAGAAAGAAGCTGAGAGTTGAGGGTTGCAGATTTGAGACAATTAGACCATTCATGCAAAAAGTATCACACTTGAATAGAGAGTTGGCTTTCATTCATAAATTATAGACCAAATGTATTCTTTACCATTTAGATTCAACAAAATGTGGCTTGAAAATGGAGATTGAGATTAGTTTGGGTCGACTTTCTTACTACTTCTTAAAATAACTTTCTAATTTTAGAATTTTAATTTTTGTGCTAAAAAAATATTTTAAGAAACAATAAGAAAATCATACCAAATAAACCCTGAGTGAATCTTTGGATACCAACTATGGTGAAGGTAAGTCTAGAGTTATAAGCAATAAGGGGGTCAACAATAAGGAAAAATTATTCTGTGCAAATACCAGACAACATCCAAAGACCAACAAGAACGCATCACATCACTTTTTTCCTCTGTATCGATGCATGGTACCACTCTATACCAGGTGACATAACGTTTTCTGATTGATCTTCAGACCGTTCGGTGTCCGCACTAAATAATTTCTCCAACAATAAGAGGAGTGCCAATCTTGCTCACAATTTTGGATATACCATTCTCACTCCAATAGCATAATGGGAGATTGCGTATCTTCATCCACGCAAGAATCTCCTTAAGATCGATAGGCTTAGAATCAATAGACCAAACTTCAAAATAAAAAGACACCCGCTAAAAAAAAACCCATTCACAAGTGAGTGGAGACAATACTTTTGGGATTCAATCGCTTACTATTCATTCATTACAAATTCTTAACATATCCAACTAAAGTCATCAAGCTTCAATCTTTAGCTCCTTCAGTGATTTCATCGCCTAAAAGGAGAGATTATTCCGTGTGGTATCCGAAAACATCCGGAGGTCAATTTGGACGTGCCACATCATCCAATGCACTGTGCATTGGGTGACTTGACGCATCCGGATTGACCTCCGGACATGTCAAGACACCGCACATAATAATTTTTCCTAAAGGAATTTCTAAATTGTTTCATTGGTTCGGTCATTATTCAAAAAAAAAAAATGCAGGCAAAGGCTAGCAACAAGGTTGCTTGTAAATTTGATGGTGCTATTAAAGCAGCAAGTAGGCAAGACTTCTCTAATTAGCATTAATAACATAGCAAGCAAATGTGATGATAAAATCATAAAAAGAGAGCTCTCACTTGCAAATCCTTCGTAATTATATGTTAAGATCTATTCAATGTGCCTCGAGATCCGCACAACCTCGACCGGATCAGCATGAAACTCATGCATGGTGGATGGTTAATAGTAGAATAACGGAAACCATAAGTTCCAAGATTGGCTATTTTAAGGAACTTAGTAAGCCAAACAATGAAAAATTCGATATAACCATTAAAACAAATAATTCATATTAGAACAGAGATGTGGAATAGTTGAAGAAGATAGTTGTTGGTAGAGGGAGGATCAAAACAGCCAATTGCTACAACATGAAATACAGTTTATACAAAAAGCATTGAAGGCTCTTTTAAAACAAAGAGAAACGTAGATAGGCACAAATGCTACATATCAGGAGAACAAAATCATTATGAAGACAGCAAAAATTTGTAATCTTAGGAACTTTTTGTTCAGCAACATAATTTTGCATGACAAAGAAATTCCTACTTGATTTTGTACTGAAACTCGTAGTAACATCAGCAGGATTACGATCAAAATAAGAAACCTGTAGCAAATCCTCTCCAGTTTTCCGGAGCAAAAGAACTCAGTCCAAGTGCTCCATCTATTGAAGGGTACAAAGATCATTAATATACATTAATATGTCAAATATTCGCCATAATAATCCCAACAATGGCTAACTATCAGGGAAGAACAAGGGCGAGAAGCTGGAAAGACTCCTCAAGTTGCTTTAAAATAAATATAAAAAGTTTTCTGTAGATGTACATTTTGATAGAATTTAGAGAACATCTATACTATGCGTATAATAACTGAAAATCTCATGAAAAAACTCATTCATGTCACTAAAGCCATGCATCATAAATCACCCGGGGGGAAGATATATTTTATTTTCCAAAATTTCCCCTCAACTTAATTAGAAGGACAAATAAATTCTCTAATAATACTCTTTTAGTATAAATGGACATTCCAATGTGTAAGTATCGTCTTATAGTACATGGATGCTCATTAGATACAATAATGAACATGTTGGGCACAGCCTAAAAAAGAAAAAATTATAATTGATAAGACATAATTTAACAGCATTGCTGCGTATTTTAGTACATTTAATGTGTTTTTCTTGAGGAATTTGAATTCTTGCACTCTTTTTGAAAGTAGAGGAAATGCCAACAACAACAAAAACATCATCATCAAGCCTTTATCCCACTAAGTGGGGGTTGGCTACACAGTATTTCTCCATTGTGTTCATATATAATATCATCATTATGATCACTAGCCTTATTCACCTATTTTGAGACGGCTTTATGAAAACTTCTTCTCATTGTTGTATGTAAAGTTTGGTTGATAAAATCCCTTATTTTCAACTATACTAAATTCTTTTATGCATACCTAAAACACTTAAGCCAATTATCTACCTTGTCTTAATTAAGTGCAATCTTCGCTGTCTCCACAATACAATCATCTAACAATCTTATTCTTCCTAGTTTTACCGCAACATCTATGTTAGTGTTTTCATTTCGTTACACCTAGTTATCAACACAATAAATTAAGTGTTAGCATCACAAATAAACTTGATAATACTGAAGCTCTAAAATTATTTAAAATTTTTATGCTAAATCAAACTAATAGTTTCAGTTATAAAGGAGTTAAATTAATTACTCCATTAGCATCTATGTTTTTTTTATTCATTTAGTACATTGTTTATTGCACTGCTCATTCTTTATATCAAAGTGAACTATGACAACAACTGGAAACAATGCATCCCCACAAGCAGATAGACACATGGATAATTAAAATGGAGTGCCCAACCATGAAATCTCCGCCTATTTCATGAATTTAACAACTCAAATTAACTGATAGCTGGTGAAAATATGGAAACGAAAAATAACTTTAAATGATCAATTAAAATTATCACATTATGCTCAAAGAGATAATTTGAATCTTGGTTTCAAACCTGGTTGGCCTCCAAATAGGTTGTTACAAAACTATTTAGGCTGTAGATTTTAAAATAAGTTCTAGAAAAAGGATAAATGAAACTTTTAGGACATACGGGACAAGAATTTAATTGTTAAACAGTACGTATTAATGATGTTCATTGTCAATTCTCTGTTCATTCGGTGGTAAAAATTCTCAGTTCAAAACATCAGGACAACTTTATGGAGTGATGAAGAGTGTGACTAGCTGGAGGAACAGATATAGCGAAGTTTGAATAAGATAGATGATCAATCAGTGCATACCTTCCAGAGGCCATCATTTAGATAGTGCATGTTGTCAACACCAATTCCTTTGTTGATGGCCCTTCTGCAGAAACATTGAAATATAATGTTCTGTTGTATTAGTATAGGCTAAAAAAATTTCAAACTCTCTTATTAACAAGCATAATTCAAGAGAATTTTGATGCAAACTTAAATATTAGTAAATCGCCCTCGATGATAATGATAACAAACATATTAAGTGGAGTCAAAGCAGAATCAAACCATGCTTAAGTAGCAATAGACACAAATGTAAGACAAACAAACAACTTGGTTCACAGCAATCAGCCTCTTATATAGAAAAAGAGAAATGAATAGCATTTAACTCAAATGAACCTGTAGTGAACACTGCACATACAGCTTAAACAATCTACATATTCAAACAAAATACTACTACTACTAATAATAATAATAATTAAAATGTTTAACATGGGAAGATTTTGACTTATGTTAAGAAAGTTAGAGGTAGACCTAAAAAGACTTAGTTAGAAATTATTAGAAATGACACTTTTTATTAGATTTAATTGAGACTTTGACTCTTAATAAGACACAATAGATAAAAATGATTTATGTAGTCGACCGCATGTAGCGGAATTAAGGCTTGACGTTGTTGTTGTTGTTGTTGATGTAGTGCTATACTATTTACACACAAGACAAATGATATACTAAGCAATCATTTTTAACAAGGACTGAGAATAACAATCATTTATAATTGATAACACAATCAGAAAAAATCTTCAGAAGAAAATATTGTAAAACTTGAATAATGAAAATCTCTGGAACATGGAAACTACTACTGCTTATACACTTGTCAATTGAAGAAACCGCTATAGGAATAGGAATGCCAGCATCAACTTCACAATTCAAGTAAGAATGCAACTTACATGTTTTTTGCAGACATTTTGGTGAACCCAATAGCAAGAGCATGCTGCTTTCCCTCAGCCATTATGGCCTGAAACAGATTGAAAGCAAATACAGCAAAATTCATGCATTCTTTAGTCTTCATTAACATGCAGCTTGTAAAGGCTCCATTACAATATAAAGCAAATTATGAAGAATGCACTAGCAAAAGAATCAGGATAACATCTCCGTAAAACTATAATCTTTGTCTGCTTGAAACTTCATGAAATCATGCCATCTAACATTCAATCTTAGAAATTTCTGGAAGGCATGGATAACAGGAGCTTCCATCAATAACATGAGAAAATTCATCCGTTTAGGGGAAAATATGAATGTGTTACAGTAAGAAGCAACATAATATAGAACGTGGCTCCACCTTCCTTGGTACACGCATTATCAATGTATTGATCTTTATCAAACTTATCTAGCAATCATGAATGATAAAATTAAAGTGTTTCACAAAATGTAAGAATACTAATATTGTAAAAAGACCTTAACTTTGCACCGCAATAAATAAATAAATAAATAAAAGTCAGGTTGGGGACCTCGTTCCCACTAATTTAGCTGGAGAGGCATTGGTCCAAACACCAACCGCACCACACTCACTTCCACATTGCAACAGATTATGATTGCAGAGAGGAGGGCTCTCAGAGAGATCAAGAATAGGGGCCAGCAAGGACACTTACGTCTGTGCTGGGTTCCCTCCTTTCTCCAGTCACTAAGTTTTCCCTTTTTCTGCTTACACCATTTATCTTCCATTTCTTCAGGAAAGCAATGCCAGCTGGATCTTGTTGCCTAAGGTGCTTGGTGGACGCTGGAAATTGTTTGAAAATAGTTGGGCTTTGGAAAAACCTATAATGTGTAATTAAGCTTAGCATAATTTGGATCAGCTATTGATTAAGTGCTTGGAAGAACTAGATTCATGCTTGGTTTGGGGTTCAAGATAGTAAACCTATAATGACTCCGTAATTGATATATTTAGAAATAACAGTGTTAAGACAGAAGAAATAATGTTAGTTTATTATTCTAGAGTTTCATATGAATATCATGAATCATGATAAATGATGTTCTAAACTATTAGCAATAATAACTAAAATATATAATATGTAAAAAAAAAAAAACTAAAATATATAATATGTAAATGCTTGGCAGACTTTATAATCATGTTGTGTTATCAAAGGTGAATAGCTTGATAGCTACGCTAAATCATAATTTGAGGATGAATTTTTTTAAGGAGAGTTTAAGGTAAAAAATCTATAAAATTATCCTGGGAGAGTTCTCTACTCATGCTTATGTGATGAGGACATCAGAGATCTACGGCTACGTTCGTGCCTATTTATTTTGATTTATTTTATGTATTTGATTTGTTATTTTTCTTTTTACCTTTCTACCCTCACTTGAGGGCTTTGTCTTATATATTCCCTAGAGGCAATAGTGTCTTTGTTAATTCCCTTCATGTATTTGCCTATTTAAAGCATCCCTCTTCTTCTTGGAGGGTTAATGAATGAATGATAAGAAAATTCCTGCACATGTGTTCTTTGAGTTGTGAGAGTTCTAGGAGAGAGCTTTGGAGAGATCCCTAGGGAGGAAAAATGGATCACCCACCAACCTTGGAGACGGCCGGATTCGTGGTTTGTTTTATCGTTCTTTTTCTTTCAATCTCTTTTCTTCCTAGCTGCCGGATTCCCTAGCCACCCCCACCTTGCCACCGGCCAACATCTCCCACAACCAAGCCATTAAACCAAACCCCTTGCCCCTCTTGCCACCAGCCCCACCATCCTCTTCACCGCCCCCCTCCAAACCGCCAACCCACAAATCACCTCAATCCCCTTTCCCCCAAACCATGGCTCCACGTTTCTCCCCCACCCAAGTCGCCGGCCTCCCTAGCCTCTTTCCCCTACATTTCCTTATTTCCTAATTTGGGTTTGAACAAAATTTGGGGCAGATTTTGAATTCAAATCCAATGGATTTGAAATTCAAATCCTTTCCTAAAATCTCAAATCTATTTTTGGGAAGTCATCAAATCTAATCCAAATCAAATTTGAATTAAATTTGATTAAATCCCTTTCCCTTATTTGAAGTTCCCTATTTTTGGAAGATTAACTTTCTTTCCAAATCTCCCTAGCCCCATTAAGCCGCCGGCCCCCACCTCTTTAATTCCTTGGATTTATTTCCTAAGCACAATCTCTCCTCTTGGAAATAATTCAAACCTCTCCCCAAATTCAAATTGCTTCCTAAAATAAGATACTATTTTAAGAAACTTATCCAATCAAATCCAAATCAACTTTGAATTGGATTGGAATTAATTCTTCCCTCCTTAATTGGAATTCACAAAGAGGCAAGCATTAAACCCTCTCCCCAATCCCCTCCACTCTCTTGATGCCGCCAGCCATATGGTCCCTCTCCCAATTGATTTCTTTCCAAAACACTAAGCTCCAATCAAAGGAATTAATTCCCTAATTCCTCCTCCCCTCTCTACCCGCCACCCACTTCAACCCTAGCCCCAACACTTGATTCTCCTGCTGTCCAAGAGAAGACCAGCCGCTGTCCGGAATAATTCTAGGATTTTGGCCAAGATCTAGTTGCTGTCCTGAATTTCAGACTCAGGAGAACTGTTGTCGAGCCGCCTAAAAGGCCATAATCTGCTGTCCAAAGCCTCTGGTAGCATAGAAGAGCAGTCTAAGGCTTGTCAAACCTAGTAGGGTGCTGTCCAGAATCTGTCTCCGGCTTCTAACCTGCTGTCTAAGGCTTGTCAAGCACGTAAACCCCACATCGGAGCTTCGTTTGTCTTGTTTATTTGGGTGATCTCTCTTCCTACTCTTTTATCTTTTAGTCGTTCTCAATTGTAGTTCTAATTGACTCATGGAAAGTTGTGTTAATTCTTCCCGCTAAAGCCTAGGATTTATTAGGAGTTGTGTGAAAGATCTTTCATAGCACTACTCTTATTCTTAGATTAGAGATTTCTTGTTGAAACCCATTTCGTTTGCAACGTCTAGAGCTATTGATTATTATGTGGTTTTTACTTTTCGCAAGTAACTTGGCCTAAGCTTGTGTTTACCGTTCTTTGATTTTATTTCTTTGTTTGAGTCATCACAAAGCTTTAATTAATTCGCTCCTACTCATTAAGCGTGCAAATTCCTTATCTAAATCAAATTTTCATATATGTCCTGCCTCATTATGAGACAAGAATATCAACCTAAGTAGTGAGGCAATGTATGCATATGGTTTGAGTTAAAAATTTTATGAAATTTGATTCTAAAAAATATTAGATGCTTAACCATGATGAGGTTATTTGTTCCTAATTGCAAAGATTAAGAATTTATACCATTCATTTGCAGGTCTTGCATGTTGTTCTTGACCAAAGAGTATTTGATTTAAGTTCACAGATATTAATATAGTTTGAGTCGAGAGGGCGCGCAAACTTTATTTAAGTTGCGACAGTCCTTTCTACATTTTAGCTGGGTAGTCTTACGCTTTATAAAAGAAAGTTCCTTTCTACATTTACTATTATTGTACGTGTGTTCTTTAAATTTGATTAATTATTTCTATGCATGCAACGAAACTTATTAGAGATATACATCTATATGTTAGTATTTTCCCTCCATATGCTTATCCGGAGTTGCCAAAATTGTTTATCAGCTTCTTTAAAACATTGATCATTTATTATTGAGAATAATTGCAAGCATACATATTTCTTTTTTTTTTTACCGACATGTAAAATTGCTATATGCTATTGATTTGGTTGCGACATGTACCTATAACTTGGACGAACAAACCCCTAGTAGAATTGATAGGATCAATGCTGAATCTGACAGGCTTCAATAAGAGAATGAGTTCAGTGGATATGAGGATCTATCTAAAGCAAGCTAAATACAAGTATGCCAATTGATAGTTGTTACATATATTTATGTAAATTGAGAATGAATGAATGATATTATCATACTGATGCATCTATTATATTGTTTCAAATGTATCGGTTGTGATACTATATTGAAATTTTTTACATGATATTGTTATTGATAGATCATCGAGATTTGTGGGCTCCGAAAAACTCTCTCATCGTGGAGAGTTTTAATGCTCAAGTTCTAAGGCAAATTTCAGAAGGCAGATTGGGTTTTGAATAAGACATCACCCTCATTTTGCGAGGACTTTGTCACATGAGTTTAGGTTTCCTATAGGCGTAAGAATAGTTAATTGCCCCTCTCGGCAACGAGGGAGAAATTTTGATTAAGGCTAGTCGTCAAACAGATACGTAAAGGTATGTAGTATCTAGCGTATACTCGTATAGTAGCAACATGATTTAGGTATTTGAAAATTTAACATTTAAAATTGAAATTTACCACCTTGCACTTAAAGCGAATGATGGAGGGTGTGATGATAGACCCGATCAACATCCCATAGTTCCGTCGTCCCGAGCCATCATGATCCATGTTCTACTTAGTTAGAGGAGGTAGTCGACCTAACATGACAGAAGGATCCTTGTCAGCAACCATGAGTTGCTTTGTCCAAATGCATCTTGTAAACCTAAGATGAATATTTGTCTAAAGAGACATTTGAATTCACCTTAGCTAACAAAGGACTTTGTGACTTATTGATCATATTATATTGATTCATTACTTAATGATTTAACGTCGTTGGGGAACATACGGGCTCTGACTATGACCGTAATAATTGTGCCATTTGGCGGCAAAACCACCTGGTCAGAGGGTCCCGGTCATAACCATTTACTTGTGATGTCATTTGGCAGTGAAACCACCGGTTAGAGGACACGTGCTACGTCCTTACTAGCAAGAGATGAATTGAGAATAAATCCTAAAGATATTCTCAACAAAATATTTGCTCTTTGTGAGCTGAAGTGATTTCTAACTTATCCACCTCGGTAAACTATTGCGGATAGTGGATGAGTATTTTGCTTTAAGTGTTTGGTAGTTGATTTCAATTTTAAACATTAATGTCATAGAATATATCTTATGGGAGTTGGGAGACATTTTTAAATATTTGAGGGTTTCCTCTGGTTGAGATCTTCCATCAACACGGCTATCATCGAGGTCTTTATGAGGCAATTATTTTTGTTAGTTGAACCATGTCGACCCTGTCTACTTATCGACAGAGGATCGGGTTTGTCATCAGCTTTATGCTTTTATTAGTGGATTTTCTTTATTATGCACCTTGAAGGCCTAATATGAATATTTAAAATAAATATCTCGATCGATGTCGCGATCGTAAATTTATTTGATAATTTGAGCTGTGTCGACTCCTATCTACTCACATAGGAGGATCGGGTTCGAACTTATGTTCATTTCTTGACCCGCGCATCATTCTCAGATGTCACGTGTGTGTATGTCTGTAACACGCTCGCCAGGCCCCATGAGGGTGTATGCATTTGTATGTATTTTGCATAATGTATTTTGTATATTACAACATGTATATGCATAATGTACATGAATCATTGCATATTTCAATGTATGGGAGATATTTTTGTGATTATCAATAGTGCAAATGACCATCGCTAATGAGCATGCAAAGTCTCATTTTGGAATATGAAAACGTCTTATGTTCGCTTGTATGAGTGTTGTAAATTCGGTAGCGTAATTTAACAGCATGTTGAGCTTCATTTGATGCGCATCGGTAGGTTGTTTAGCTTATTTTACCTTTTGCATGTTGTCATTTTCTTCAGTATTCAACTTGCAGTAATATATTTTTGTTGGTGAATATGTTGAACGACGCATCAGGAGTCTTCTACCTGTCACTTGCAGGTGAACTGATTTATCTAATATGACAGCATGACATCGTAAATTTACTGCCTCGCTTTATCAGCGGCCTGCATTTCTTACTAATGATTCGCCGCTTTTACTTACATGTGAATTGTAGCATTCTATTTAGAAGTTTGTGGACGTTTTCTATCTGTTTGTATGAGTGTTGCATATCTGATGGTATGGTGTAGCATATTGAATGATGTACTATAGGTAATTTGCTACTTTATGCAGGTAAACTGTCGTGCACCAACGAATCTCCTACAATGGCTCGTGGGTGTTTGCATTTGTCACAGATTGACCACCTTTTGCTTGCTAGGGATCGGTGTATTGGCCTTCCATTAGATAGTCATTGACTGTGAGGATGTTGTAGTATTCATTGTTTGTTGTTGGCTACCACTCGTAGAATACTATTGTGCATACGACAAATCTTTTGTCATTGCCGGCAGACATTTGCATTTATCGTATGCAAGAGGCCTTGTTGATTGCAGACAAATTGGTACGTTCATTGCACATTGATTTTATGTTTGCAAGAGACTGGTATATTCACTTGCATGTTGATCAGCATTGAGTGCAGGTTAAGCTGCATTCACTGCTGATTTCTCTATGCATATTGACTGGCGAATCACTAAATTCATTCCATGTTAACCTTCATCGTCCATAGGAATTGATGTGTTTGCTTGTATATTGATTAGTGCCAATTATATGAATGCCACTGCACTTGTTGCATGCCAGTTATTTAATATTTGTTCGCCAGCAAGCAGCATCCGGAGCTGAGTAATATTGACTATGCATAAACGTCACGTGCTTCGAACTTCCTCGGATACACCAACTCACCATGTTCATTGTGCATTGACCTTCATTACTTACGGAGGTTCGATGTGTTTGTTTGTAGATAGGTGTTGACTGTAGAGAAGTTGTTATAGTCATTGTATATCTTCAGTTTGCTCACAACCATGTCACTACGTTTCTCCTACCACCACTCATGAATAGTTCATTGTGCACATTGGAACTCCTTTATTGATTGATGCATTTGCTTGGACTTGTGTTCAACACAAGTTTCTCATTTGTTCATTGATATTCATTACAAATATTTCTTGTTTGCACATTGATGTTCATTTGAATGTTCATCGCAAGTTCATTTAGTGTTTGATTATTTGTCTATTTTGTGGATTATAAATTAACACTGCTATTGTAAGGTCCTAAGTCCTGGATGAGAAAAGTGGAGGGTTGCGTTAGGTAGTCGACAGCTAGCGTAAAACTTGTCGAACAATAATGACATGAATCCTTTAAGAAATTGTGTTAATGATACGGCGTCCCCTGGAAGCGACGCGCTGTATGGCCTGAATACAGTGACAAGTGTGCAAGGGCCGCTGCACCGGAGCCCGGGTGCAGTGTTAAATTGTCAAGGATTCCCACATCAAGGACGGATGTGGGCAAAGAAGTTAGTCCATGAAACTAAAATTAAGATAGGAACTTGGAATATAGGTTCTCTTACAGGAATTATGGAATTATAAATATATGGATTCATAGAAGTTAAATATTTTGGTTGCATTCAGGAAACTAAATAGGTTGAGAGGAAGTCTATAGGAAATTGATATTAGTGAATTAAACTTTGGTGTATTCGGGTGGTCGTACTAGAAATGGTGTAGGTTTATTATAGAATAAGAGAGTTTAGATAATATATAAAAATTAATATGATTTGGATTAGAATTATATCTTTAAAGATTGTGTTGTGATAAGATGTTAAGTATTATAATAAAGCTTATGCTTCCTCAAGTCGAGTTTGGATATGAGCTTTTCCTAAATTAAATTTTTGGAATGACTTAGAAAGAATTAATACAAAAGATATCTTTTGAAGAAAGAGTTTATTATTGGAGGAGATTTAAATGTGACACATGTTGTGTAGAGAGGTAGATATTTAAAAGCATTCACTGGTGGCCCATGGATTTGAACGACGAATAAGGTGGCCAATACATATTGGAACTTTGTTATTTAGCTTATGATTTTCAATTAGCTAAACCTTATTTAAGAAAAAGGAATGAGCATCTCATCAACTTATAAAAATGGAATATATCAACCCAATTTGACTATTTCTATTGGAAATTTAAATTGTTTAGATTGAAATTGTAAAGTTATTGAGTAAAATATTATGTACCCAATCATCGATTATTAGTTTTAGACTTTAAGATAAATGGGCATAAAAAAAAATATAAGGTAAAACATTTTCTAGATTATATGGGGCGCATTTTAAAAAATATTACAAAAAAATTTTTGAGAAATAAGATTTAGATCTTAAGATTTGTCTGTGCAGAGGCATGCTAATGTTATGTGGAAAAAGTGAACTAGTGATTAAGATATAGCAAAAAAATGTCCTTTGATGTTTCAAAATGAAAGCTCACTAATTAGTAAAAATAGTGGTGGTGAATCAAGATGGTTCAAAAAAAATTAAAAATAAAGGTAAATGTTTGTTATTAATAAATTGGTTTAATTTTAAAATTTTGATAATTTGAGAAATATATAAGATGCTCGTAAGGATGCTAGAAGAGCAATATGCGTATGCAAGACATTAGCTTTAGTGAATGTTATATAATATGATAGATACTAAAGAGGAGAAAGATATATGTAAAGTTAGCCAAAAAAAGATAGGAGTAGTAAGGATTTAGTTCAAGTAGGGTGTCCAATTCGTGTCAACGTGTCGGGTTCGGGTCCGAACCCGGAAAACTGACCCGCACTGTTCGGGTCAACCCGAACCCGAAACCCGTTTTAAAACGGGTCACGGTTTTCTGGACCCGAACCCGACCCGATTTCGGTCCGGGTCAACCCGACCCGGACACGAATGACCCGGGTTGACCCAAAATGCTAATTTCGGGTCAAAATCGGGTCAATCTCGGTGTTTTCGGCTGTCAAAATCGGGTCAATCTGGGTTTTCGGGTCAAAAATGATTTTCCACCATGTGTCACTTTCGGCGTCAAATTCGGGTTGGCGTTCAACCCGAACCCCGACCCGATTTTAAAACGGGTTGATTTCATGAACCCGAACCCGACCGTCGGGTTTGGGTGAACCCGAACCCCGGATTTTTCCGCGGTCGGTTCGGGTCGTTGTTTCGTGTCGTGTCAAAAATGACACCCCTAAGTTCAAGTGAAGTGTATTCAGTTGGGTTACATCAAGGATCAGCCTTAAGCCCATATCTTTTTGCGCTTTAGTCATGGATATTTCTCACTAGATTTGCCAAAAGATGTACCTTTGTGTATGCTTTTTGCTGATGATATTCTTCTTGTTGATAAGACTAGAGAGGGAGTTGAAGGTAAACTTGAATTATGGAGGTCAACCTTAGAGTCTACAGGTTTTCGCTTGAGTAGATCTAAAACGGAATATATGGAGTGCAATTTTAGTATTAATAGACCTAGTGAGGGGATTGTGACTTTGGGTGATCAAGTCATTACTAAGAGTACATGTTTTAGATATCTTGGATTTATTGTTCAGAGTGATGGTGAAATAGATGGGGATGTTATCAGTAGAATTCAAGTTGGATGGTTGAAGTGGAGGAATGCATCGGGTTTGTTATGTGATAGAAATGTACCCCTCAAACTTAATGGAAAATTCTATAAGATGGTAGTGAGGCCTGCAATGCTTTATGGTGCCGAATGTTGGCCATTAAAAGAGAAGCATAATACTAAGTTAAGTTTGACAGAGATGAAAATGCTCAGGTGGTTGAGTGGCTTTACCCTTAGAGATAGGATACGAAATGAGCATATACGTGAAAAGGTTGGAGTAGCTCCAGTAGAAGATAAGATTAGAGAGAGTCGTCTTAGATGGTTTGGTCACATAAAACGGCGGCCTTCCGATGACCCGGTTAGGAGAGTAGAGGTATTAGATTTGACTTATGTTAAGAAAGGTAGGGGTAGACCTAAAAAGACTTGGTTAGAAAATATTATGAATGACCTTTCTTTATTAGATTTAAACGAGAATTTGACTTTTAATAGGACACAATGGAGAAAAAGGATTCATGTAACCGACCCCACTTAGTGGGATAAAGGCTTGATGTTGTTGTTGTTGTTTGTGGATTATAAATTCATTTTATGCATTTACTCAAGTTTAGTTCCCTGTTGTGCAAGTATTGTTCCCTGTCGTTTCGTTGAATTCAAGTCTCCTGTAATTTGTTAAAGTCCAGGTCCTCTGTTTATAAGAAAATTCGGCAATCTCCCAACGTCTCCCCCGTTTAAAGGAATTTCAAGGAGATGGGCCTTCCCACCATGTTACGAGAGCGTGTATGGCAGGTGCAGGCGACACTGTGATCATCCCACCATGTTACAAGAGTGTGCATGGGTCTTTGAGGTACCTATTTGAAATGCATAATTTTCTTTCCCCGTAGGCACTAAAGCACGTAAACGGGTACTTAAAGTAATCCCCGCCACGCTACAAGAGCATGCACAGGGCCTACCCACCTCGCCGCAAGCATCGCACTGGGTTCCCTCCTACTATGCTACGAGAGTGTGTATAGGTGATTTTTCGGTGCTTTGCGAGCGTCGAAAACAAGATTTAGGCCTTTTTGAGTTTGGAATGCATTTATACCTTAACAGTGAGGGCCAACGACATCGATGATGATGTCGAGGAAATTGGCGATGGCGAAAAACTTGCAATGCATAAAAAGGTCTCTTTTTGTTTCCTTCTTTTTTTCTTTCTTTCTTTTTTTTGGTTTAGATAACAATAATAATACTAATAATAATTAATATTATAAATAATATTAGCTATACTATTAATAATATTAAAATAAAGAGAAATGGGCTAAAGAGTGTAGTTGTTGTAGGTGGAAAGATGGAAAAGAGGTATGTAATAGAGAGGTTTGGGTTTGGCTCTTGGGCGTGGGTTTGGGCAGATGTTACAGTGGCTGGGATTCAAAAGAGGTAGAGGGATTTCACTGCAGTTGGGAAGATCGGCATAGCACAATCGAGTGTGGGAATTGTGAGCTGTAGTAGAACGCGAGGTAGGAGCGGATGGTCGTGGGTGCTGAGGTTGTGATTGGAGCTACTTGCGGCTAAAGGGATTAGGAGGTTGGCTGTCGCTAGTGGGATGCTTGGGTGAAAGCTGTGACTGTTGTAAATCACGGGACAGGAAGGGAGGAAGAGACCAAAGCCGTGGAGTTCGGCACTGGGTGTGAGGAAGCAAGAAAAACAAAACAAATGATGCTTGTTCGTGCTGGTTTAAGACCTTGAATTTCTTAACGAAATATAGGACACGGGACACGTCAATTATTCCAGCACGAACGAGCATCATTTGTTTTGTTTTTCTTGCTTCCTCACACCCAAGAAAATATAGGACACGGACACGGGACACGTCAGTTATTTAACCTAACTTCACCACATTGCAGTAGTTAAAATATCAAAAAGCTAACTTCACTGGATATTTGTCGCAGCTTGGCAAGAAGTAATACCACTGGGGTTTCTTCTTCTACTTCATCATCCAATGCACCACCAGGGGATGTAAGACCAGGGCACATTATATTAGCACCAGAAAGGACAAACTTGACAGCACCTCTGTCCACCTGTAACTTCTTCATTATATTGGGATCTGAGATAAAAATAAAAACACAGTAAGTACCTTACAAACACTATTATCCACCAGTAACTTATATTGGGATTTGATAAAATGAGAACAGCGCACTGAATTTCAAACAAACAATATTGAAGAGAGTTTAACTAGAGCATCACGGGTTCATATAATGTTTTGTATAACAACTTAATAGCACAAATCCAAAAATATGATTGCTTAGTGCATGAAAATTTATTAGCTTGGGAGCGTGAATTTGTGCAGGCCTATTTGAGTGATGGAGGCAGCGTACACAAGAGAAATAGGTTCCTCTATGCATAGCATACAAAGAACAAAAGCTCCTCTTTTAAGATGAGATGATTAACGGGGAGAAGCAAAAAAAAAAGCAAAAATCTGAATCAGCACTTTTTATTTCAGGTACAAAATTATATAAAAGATAAAAATTCGTTGAGTTTGTACTTTACATTGATGAAGCAGCCTCAAAGTTGGCATGTAAGGGCCATCCCTAATGTTGAAAAATAAAGGCACGTTGTTCACCGAGACAAGATTCAGATGGTTTTGACTAAAAATAACAGAAAAGAAAAGGTTAGCCTCCTCAGTAAAAAGCCAACTATTGAGTTATACTAGCTATTATGTAGAGACAACTGAACTCTAAGTAATTAGGAATAACAATTCCCCAGAAAATTGCATTGCATGTGTATTGGAAATAAGAACATATATGCTTTAAGAATCATCAGCAAGAAATATGCTGTACTCCATTAATCATCTTTCGTTAAGAAATTCAAGGTTCAATGATGTTTATTATTTTGTCAACTCCAACAATTAGAGAGTAATGGTGTTTGATATTTACACCATTCGGTTTGTTATTATTCAAAGAAGTCGTTTGACTCCTTGGGTTACTTACGTAATTACAAAATATTCACAGTATAGCCCTTAGAGAGCTTTTAGCTATCATTGCAACAACCAAGCATACAAATCAATTTTTTTATTGCATATTTTGTTTGATATTTGCACTTGTTCTTTAGTGGTTTTAAAATAAAATTGTCATAAATGATGCAAGATATGTAACTATAATATAAGCTCATCAAGATGTTTGGAAGTTTTTTGAAATAGGGCTATGATTTATCTTTCAATGCTTCACCAACTTGCAATTCCTATGCGATCATAAAGGTTACTTATGGTTTAGGACGGTCAGAACCTAGTTATCCTTAGTAATTTTGTTTTTGTTTATATAGGACGAAAATATGGACCACATAATATCTAGATTACAATTAATGTAACTTTTGCATGTTACATCGAGAGTGGTTATCAGCATCTTAACTAGATATACATATCAACCTTTTTTTAAAACTTATTCTACAAACTTTCAAGGTGCTCTGCATTCTTTTGATTTTTTTAAGAGCTATTACCATCACTACTCTCTAAAAAAGAATTTTTTGCAGCCTAAAGATTTGATTGAGGCCATCAAGCACGTCATAGAATTTCTATTGATCTACTATTGTTTGATTTCTAACATTATAGATGAATGCCATGAGTATCAATCATTTACAAATGATTTACATCATTTGAATTTTATTTCATGTTATTTAGAATTAGTATTTATTTGATTTGCATAAATATTTATGTAAGAAGTATATAAAGGTACTTTAATCATTTAGTTATTAGCTATTAGTACAAATTTCCATTCATACTCCCCTTCTTGAAATATTTCCTTTATGAAGCAAGGTCTTTACCATGTGATGCTGTTCATATCAGAATAGTTTGAAAACAATCTAGGTTATATGATTCAACCTTTATCTTTCTAATTTTCTCTCTTGCTTCATTAATTATCCCCTCCGTCCTCTCCATCCCTTGTAGCCCCTTCTTGCGACCTAGGGCCAAACATTACATCATCCCTAAACATTGCAATTTATTTTCAATTCAATCCATCGGTTTCAAATGCCTTTCTTCCACAATATGCTAGATGCATGCATAGACTTTACGCACTTTAGTTCAATATTCTCTTTGGCTAACTCACTTGCATGAAATAATGAAGTATAAGGTAAATTTAACCTAATCACCTAAAACTATTTTATATAACAAGTGGAAAAAGTTAAATCTGCTCTCCAGCCTAAGAATGTTATCTTCAAAGCATTTCTTCACGTTAATAAAGCAGAAATCCATTAAATACTAGAGCATATGATTTTATTAACAAAAAATGCATAAAAAGTTTACAATAAAGATCGAAGTTAAAAGATCAATCATAAAAGAGCATCAAGCCCGTGATAAACAAAGCTTGATTCTCAATTACAGCATAAGATATCTCAATTATACTCCACAAATTATAACTGCTACAATATATGAAGCCCCAATAGAAAACATGAAGATATGATGATTAACGAAACTTTTATCTAACCATTTTGCAACAATAAGAGGCGATTTCTTTGGAAGTAGGTCATCCATGAGAGGTTCCAAACTAGGGTACTGCAAAAATGATGAGAAATTATCATACATTTGGACTCTTAGGTCAACTTAATAAATAGTACAAAAACAAAATAAACAACCAGATCACTTACCTCATCAACAATGCTTTGTCGAATCTTCCGTTGCACAGATGCTTTCACTTGATTTTGTGCTGATATTTCCTCCAAGGTAAATCTTCAAAAGCTACAAGTAGTCAGTAAATGAAAGGAATTTTTCCTAAAATAACCTCATTCTATGGAGGATAATCCTGACGATTATCTATCCACACAAACCACACATAAGCATGGTTGTTTACAACATTGTTTTCTCACGGAAGAGTGAAGAAGAAAACAAAAGAAAATACATAAATATCAGTAAGATACTAATTATGGATCTATATAAAACTACATAATCATGAACTACTTCCATATAATCAAAGCTCGACAAAGCATGAAGAAATTGTTAATAGAAAAAATTAGAAATTTCATCAACACTATCATCTCTTTACTCATCACAACACAGAGTAACATGGGTAGATCTAGCATAGGGTGCTAAGGACACAAACCCCAACTAGCTCAGGCATGTGCAACCGAATTATCCAATTGTGCGACCTGGTTTTTCCTTCCTCAAAAAAATTTGAAATACAAGTCAGGAGTACAATTTTTGTTAAATTATGAGTAAGTCTTGACATTATCATATTTAATACAAAAATTATGGTATCAGTTTATTTAGAGCTTAATTTAAATATGTATTAAGGGGATTTACGTGGATTGGAATTAGGGGAGTAAACCCTAAGTTTCTTATAGTGCTTCCACTCAAATAAATAATTAAAAAAAAAAAGATCTAAGCCAGCATGCCAAACAGTAAAATCATAGCCCAACAGCAGGATGGACGCAAATGCTAGCGTCCATGGGGCAACAAGCAATCGCTTATCACTTATTTCATAGATCAAACTCACAAACACATACCCATGAATTTTAAACTGCTCGAAAATATCAAATTAATATCAACGCCCAAAAGTTACTATACTTTATACATCTCTTTGTCCATCCATCTCTCAGCATCAGCGATTTAACTGAGAATTTCTAGACCTTACTCAGAACAAAGCCAAAACAAAAAAAAACAAAATAACAAAAAAATATCACAGAAACCCAAGACAGTGCATAAAACCAGATAGATTTCACGCATCTACAATTTTTGAAACGACGCAAACTTCTAAGAAATCAGTTCGAACCCATGGTACGCGTGCAATGCTCAAAATCTGGACTGATTAAATGAATGAAGAGGTTAGGATGAAAATGAAGATGTGCAAAGGACCAGGAAACGTGTTGAAACACGGACGGAGCATAGGAGACTCACTTTTTGAACATGTTGCAGTAGATGAAACCCTAACAAGGAGACAGCAATGGCTAAAGGCCTAGTGGCCGAGCTTCCCCTCGCCCGGAGATCGCCTAGCTTAAAATTATTGCCGCCCGTAGTCGCGTTTCTCCGAAAAAAAAATCGTCAAAACATTTCACATCGGAATATATATATATATATATATATATATATAATTTACGCCTATAAAATTTTGAAACAACGTATTAAGTTATAATTAATAAATAATTGAAAATATTGTAAATATAAAATAAATATATTTATAATAATTTAAAAATAAATTTAAAAAGTTTAAATACTAACCAATTTTAATTTCGTAGAAAAATTATTAAAATAATTAATCTTTTTCAAAAGTGTGATTAATAACAAACCCCAGTTTTAAAAAGATTTTGATAAAACAAGGATATTTGATAGTCATAAATTAGAGTATTTTATATCTATATAATGAATTTTCAATAATATACAAGTGAACCAGGCGTTCGACGAGTTACTCGATGCTCTGCTCGATTAAAGCTCGTTTGTGATCATTAACTAACTAAACAAACAAACTTGAACAACATTTTAAATACTCTATCCTTAAATAAACAAGCTTGAACACTGATGTGTTCGGTTCATTTATGTTCACGAACAACATCATCTGAAGTTTGTGAACAAGCTCTACATTAAGCTCGATAAAAAGCTCGATAAAAGCTCGAATGGAGAGAAATGCAACATATAAGCTTCATTTAAGAATATATTCATATAAATTAATCATATTTCATTTTAAATAGACAACTACTTTTAATATAAATTTAATTTTTTGAAAAAAAGTCATTTCACATTTGTCTATGGTTGCGATATTATTTGTTTAAGAAGTTCATGAACAAATTTAATGTTTGTTAATTTGTTCGATATATTATTTGTTAAATACGTTCATGAACATAGCTCGTTAAGACTTGTTTGTTTAAAACTCAATAATCATTAAACGAATCAAATATGAACCAACATGAACACAAACAATAAAGCTCGAATCAAATATGAACCGAACTTGAACAAGCTAATTATAAACGAACTCAAACATAAACACTCGCATACTTAGATAAGTAAATCTAAGGCACGTAGTGAAGAAACCATGCAAATCCCTACGTCGATTGATGCGCACAGAAGGAGAGCTTGTCCATCTATAAAACGCGTATGCGAAGTGAAGTCGAGTCGGTCAATTGATAAAACTATGTATAGGGGCAGCCGAGCCGTATTAGCAAGCGTGACGTGCCGGACTGATCCAACACGTCTCTCTTTTTTGACAACAGAAGATGAGATGTACAAGCAAGACCAGTGGCTTCAATAGTACTACCGAGCTTGCATAAGCTCTTTTTTCACAAATCGAACCGCGCGAAATGATCGCCTCGGAATACAAGGCGCAAAGCGTTGTTGGCGTGTTGCGTCACAAAGGCAAGATGGCTCGGCTCGATTTGTTTGCAGCCCTATTTAATATATATATATTACAGATTAAGGAATTGGAACACGAATCAGATGAGAGATGTTTTTTATCTCTTACCACCAAGCCACGGCTCCATCCGCATATTTTAAAAAGTTCATAGGCAACTCAAATAAATTGTGTTAGATATAGTGGTGACTAAGAACAAGGCAGAAATTTAAGATTATTAACATATAATAATTGGGATTAAATTCACTCAATGCCTTATTGTTTTATCTAAAAAAAATAATTTTTTTAATAAATAAAAAAAAATTATATGTATTACGGTACAAAACACTAAGTTGATATATAGAATTTATTATCATAATATCATACAAAATTCTTGTAGCATATATAAGAGAAGTTGTGAATAACTTATATGATTCGTGCAATTGTTGATTACAACAAACGTTATTGATGACAACATGCATTAGTTTTGCTATATATTGTTAGGCAATATTTATAGAACAAAACCAATGGTGTTTTCAAATATATTCGAGCACAGACTAAGCACAAACTCAAAGATATAATGAGTTGAGCTCAATCAAGCTCCCTTTACACCACTAAGGAAAAATTATTAGGTCCGGACACCTGACGTAACTCTACATCCGGACGCCAATAACATTTCGTCACATGTTCTTACTCTTTACCGCGCGGCCTGACGACCCAGACCCGGTATTGCTATGTATTAGCTAATTTGTGCATACCAGAGTATTGCTCGATATTGCTCGATATTGCTCGGTATTGCTCGGCAATAACGAGAAATATCAATCCGTCAAGACCAATACTGAGCAATACCTAGTAATACCCCGATTTTCCTTGGTATTGCTCGGTATTGCTAGGTATTGGTCTTGACAGAGCGGTATTTCTCGTTATTGTTAAACAATACCTACCAACACCGAGCAATACCTAGCAATACCGGAACATAGAAATACCGGGTTCTGGGTCGGGTCGTCGGGCCGCGCGGTAAATAGCAAGAGCACGTGGTAACATATTATTGACATCAGGATGTAGAGCTATGTCTGGTGTTCGGACCTAATAATTTTTACACCCCTAAGACCCTAACAATCACCAACTAAAGTCCTCGTCTGGAGCTGAACTTGAATTCCAGTAAGGGAAAAATGAAACAAAATAATATTTTGAGGAAGTTTAAATACTGAAGCATAAATCTAATATAAGAGGAGTTCAATTCCAAAATCATAAGCACCACTTCCAAATCTATAGCAATTTAACAAACACCCACAAAACAAGTCTTTCTATACTGCTACTGCATCAAACGTTTCACCATTGAAATACAGAGAAAGCTCGACATAGATATCTCAATTTCAAAATATTATACTGCCCAGTTTTTGCTGAAAACCCCTCGATAATTTGATAATGGGATACGAAGCTTACAAATACACTAGCTCACTTGGCCTAAATGGGATAAAAATTCTGCAACAGATGAAGCATCAATCGACTAATACGGCCAAGTTCAATATTTGTGGTTGAAATTTACTTGTACAACATATCGCATCCTGATCTGTTCGACATTGTACACTATGTATTCATTGTATAGCAAGCTACCCTGGAAATGACAGATATACCATTAGTTAGGTTGTGGAGTTAGAGGTGTAAATTTTTTTTTTAGGGTTCATTCTCAGCTTGGTAACAATTTTTTTTTTTTTTTTTGACATTTAGCTCAATTAAGGTAAATTCACACATATTACATATGCAAGACTCGAATCTAAGACCTCTTGATTGGTAGTCAAAACTCTCAACCAACAGACCAAGATGAGCTGCGTAGCTCGATAACAATTCATATTGTCATGTTTGTCAAGCAAGCTGAACCTGAACAAAAATGGGAGATTTACATGCATACCACCTAAACTAATGTATTTACATATTTAACACCTAAAACTTTAATATTACATATATATCACCCATAGTTCATTTTTATATCAAATATGAGTGGTAGAAATGAAATATATGAGTGATAGGGAAGAAATATAAGTGGTATATTTGATATTATAATAATATAGGATGATATGCATGTAATATTAAAGTTTTTGATGTTAGATATGTAAATAGGATGTTATAAAATGATATTTAAGTAAATTTCCCAAAAAATAAATGGGATGAGCATTAATAAAAGTCCATATTTATAAATCTCGGTTCAATTGGATTTGACTAATGTAAAAAATAAGATTTTTTTAGATCATTAGCAAAACTTAGCTCATCCATGTTTGGCTCAATGGTAAAAAAAAAAAAATCAAATGGAACATGATCCAAGTTGGGTGATATTCGGCTTGTTTAAGGATGGAAACTAAAAAAAATTATAATCACAAATATTTGGGTATAAAGCAATCACCTTCGGGCCGTCCTGCTCTTTTGGTTGACCAAGGGGTACAACTAAACCATCATCAAGAACCTCAGCCTGTGACATATCTGGTGCTGTGCCTCCAACTCCTTTTGTACTGAAAAGATAAAAGCACTAATGATTTGCAACAAAATAATTGATGATTCCAGAAAATTTCCATCCTGCATAAATGAACAATGTAAAACTAGTTTTCCGAGTAGAAATGTTCCATTGGAGTTAGATTTAACAGCAGGGAAGAGAAGAGTTAGCTACTCTGGACAATTGATGAATAACGAACTTCTAGAAATTTAGGTCTTGTTTAAAGAATTGGTATGGGGACCAAGTTGGGTTAAATTACCAAATAATTTTGACTAACAGATTGTATTCATAGTAGGAAATAGAAAGAGCAGATTTGAAGTAACATAAATGAAAGTTGTTCAAAATAATCTTAAACAACATTCAATAAGAATGAATGAAAAATAATGCTTCGTGAACCTGAACCTAAATAATTGGGATATAGATATGCTAATGATGAAATTTTATACTAGCAAGAAAGTAGTTGAAAACAGAGAAGTAGGGCTAGAATTCTTTGACTTTCATATTTTCACGATTCTTCGTTATACAATGAAAAAAAAAAGAAGAGTGAATTATAATTGTAATGAGATGCATCTAAAATTTTTTAGAACCTTTTGAATAATTCCTCTATTTAAACGGTTCTCAAAAACTCGCACAAATTTTATCACGAATATGCTTAACAATGTATTACTCAACTAGTAAGAGAATGAGAGCCAAAAAAAACTAACCTCGACTTCCCCACTGGCAAGAGATTTGCGTGACAGTTTGAATGAAGTAGCTCAACCATATCCCCTAAGGCGACCTGCATGCTCAATCAGTCATATAGAACACATAAAATGTAATGTTACAACATTTAAAGGATATTAAAAGACTAACAACCTCACACAGAAGCAACACCCCTGAAGGAGATGAAGGGCTTGTACAGCAGTAATTTGCACTTTTTGAGAACATATCCGCAAAATAAACTCCTTTGCCAAACATGTAACCGGTAACTGGAGCCTCTGGGGGAGCAATCCGTAATCCTGATAGCAGTATGAAAACATGAAATTTTGTTACTGTACGTCTAATATATTATATATGAACGCATTACATTATAATATAAAATTGAGAATGAAATGAGTTGTAAAACCTACTAAGGCTTCATTTGAGACGGCTTTCTTATTGCTTCTTAAAGCAGCTTTTTTTACTTTTTTATTAAAAAGCTGCTTTAAGAAGCAGTAAGAAAGCCGTCCCAAACGAAGCCTAAATCCATGTACAGTTGTAACCATTCAAATCTGATATGTTAAAGGGTAGCTTGTTAAATTTCCAATGCATGTGTCTAGGAATATTTTGTATGCATGTTAATGTTTGAATTTGGTCTGAAGCGGGTCCCGGGGTTTGTGTGCGTGTTTTCCCTTCAGGCGTCACGACACTGAATTTGGCAGCACCGCGACATCATACTCTCTGTCTTTTGACCAAATTAGCTTGGGTGTTGCAGCGTTGATGGCGGCGATGCAACATTGGGCCCTTTTAGGGGGGAGGGGGCATTTTGGGGTGCAGGATAAGGATCAGGCGCACGGCGCCAAGCTTAGATTTAATAATTAAATATCTATTTCCAATATTTTAAAACCCATTTTCTCCCTTCAGGCAACAGGCTAGAGAGAGAGAGAGAAGGCTAGGTTTGGGCGACTTTGGTCCATTTTCTACTGTCAACACAGTTCTAAACGTTGTCCAGCTCAAGCTAAGTTACATTATACCTATCTTAATGTTTAACAATACAAAAAATTTAAGGATATTCTTGATTTAATTTATAATTTCGTTAAGGAAAACATGAAATAACTTGATACCTGCAAAACTTTCATAGTGTAAGTTTTTGTATGTCATTGAATTAGTCATTTTGAACATTTAGGTGTTTACTGGAAAAGTTCTACATGTTAATTTGAAAAATATGTTATTTTATCTATCTGTAAAATAAATCTAATATCAAAAAATAATGTTGTAGTACAATTAAAGTTTCTAAACAATGTTTTGAACAATCTTCTATAATCTGGTGAATTTCTGAAATATTGAATTCCTCAGTTGTTGAAATTATAGTCTAATGATATAGCACACTGTGAATTTATGCAAACTGATTTATTTATATTTCATGTACCGAAATACAATAATATATATGTTTATCTGCTTGAATTGTATAATTCTGAGGAATTTTAACGTGGGGCGAAAGTTCTATTATGAAAGTTTTGTTTTGGTGCTATATGCATAGGAAGTCATAAAGGCCTGAATTCTACTATATGGTTCTGATGGGAGGCATAAGGGTCGGAGGGTATTGGTGGGTGTGACCTTTTGAGCTATTTTGACTACTTGGCTCATACATATTCTGCCTTCTGTTTTAGATCTGGGGAAAGGGAAAAAAACCCGTTAAGTAGATGAGAATCCATGATTTGATTTGTTCGAGTCTGTCTAAGTATTTTTGATGATTTGTACAACCATGATTATTTATTCAACTTCTCTGTTTTAATCTATGTAGTCATGTACTATAGTGTAAATTCTGTATATACATGCTGATGAAATGAAAGAAAATTCGTGGAAGAGTCTATTTTAGTTATTTAGAAGCTTTGTTAGTTGTTTCAAATATTAATTGGAAGAATTCTGAAAAGTTCCCCGAAACTTAGATCTTGGACTTGACCTCTTCCAATTCAATATGGTATGACCCATCTGTCTATGAATCATATCAGGTTAGGTTGTGACACCAATAGAATCTATAATACCACAAAAAAAAGCAACTGCTTTCCATGACAGCAAATGAACAGACCGATAAAAGTTGGAAAGGGCACATATATTATGGAATGGTATGATGAAAGAGGTTGCACTGTTGGGATTCTTTTTGTTAAGGAAGCAAAAACATTTGTCCATTTCATTTGTCGGGTTGCAATATAAGCTATAAATCTATCAAAGATGCAGAAAGAAGTCCATTAATGTATACCGAGCAAAACAGCAATAATAATTGCATAAATAAAAAGTGCAGTTTGTTAATTGGCAGAAAAAAGTCAAATTTATATTTTTCTTTTTAACAAGTTGAAGATTAGCTTGGACAAGTTGAAAACGAAATGAAAGCTCAACCTTGTGATAGGATGCCAGTCCAATTTGTCAAGCGAGAGCCATGCCATAGAAGCATTCTATTTTTTAGATTGGAGAACTGCAAATAAGAAAGCAAAAAGTTATTATGCCTAATAAAAGAAATAAATGGTTCAGGTTTATAAGTTAAAGTCATTGAAAGTTGCCAATTTAAAACCCACCTTCTTGAAACGCTCAACTTCACCTTTCCTTGAAACACTAAATAAGTGTACAATCTCAACCGTGTAGCTTGAGTGCGTTTCTGCGTGAGTGTTTTTCAAGTACTTCTGTACCTGTTCATATGGAAGGCATGGGTAAGGATTAGGATGTGGACATACAGACCAATAATTAATTCAGTAAAACCTAAGCTTTGCTGGATTTCTAAAATTCTCAGCAAGAAACCAAGCTGTATACAATACCTCTCCATAAGCAAAAACTACAAACATTTGTATCTATCATTGGACGGCCAATAGTTCAAGACCTCAAAGTAATAGGTATTTTTTCAATTGTCCTATAATACCAAGTACTTAATTTACGTGATCAAGTGGGATGTAGTTATGTGCTTTGCAGTGTATAAACATTGTGGCTGGCTGTTAAATTCCTTAACTCAAGAAAACGGACAGTGGAAATATACTATTTTCCAATAATAATAATAATAATAATAATAATAATAAAGAGGAAGAAAGCATGCCAAAATGAGAATGACGCGACTCTAATAATATTCAAATCTAGTGATTTTAATCCTAGCATCTGTTCTAAGTTTTCTCTTCTATGTTTGAACGTTTAATGTTTTCTTATTCCCACTATCTCAGATTGATGTTGAATGAATTGTCTATTGGTGGTGTGAAGATGTAATACATTTGATTTGGCTGATAGGTTGGAGCAGCATGAGGAGATACTGAGAGGCCGCAACATGTGCTCCGACAAAAGCGTTAGAGATTGCTATATACATCTCCTCATGACTGCTACAACCTATCAGCCATATCAACAGTTCCCTAACACGCTTGTCAGGAGATGCATACAGTAATCTCCCACACTTATGCAAGTACGACAAATCTCCCTAATGCACTTGTCGGGAGATGCACACAGTTCCCTAATGCGTTTATGGAGAGATGCATCCATTTGTAAATGTACCAATGTTGACATGCAATGGCGGGAGATCAATGGAGAAGCCGGGGCGTGAATTTTTGGAGCCCACAATTAGAATAGGTATTTACCTTCTAACCAAATTACCTATGTATATATCTGCATGCATATATTTAAATTTATATGCATGTACATGTATATGTAAATATGCTTGTACATGTGTTATTTCTTTCTTTTTTATAATATGTAAATTTGGTTTGTAAGTATGTGTGTGCCCATATATTTGTTTGAATGTATGCATGCGTTTAATGAAATTGTTTACTATGCTTGGGTAGTAGGGGTATGAGTCACAATGCCTTCTCATAACTTCCATTTGCCAAATGGAAAACAGGATGGACTCATGAATGCTCAAATGCAACCAACTTACCAACGTATCCACTTATCAGACATGATCTCAGATTAGTGATAGATTTCATCTTTTGGTAGAGAATGCATCTATGCTATGTTTTAAATATTAATTACCACATTATCTTCTGAATAATTCCGTTGATAGTCTCCTGAAAAAAAACATCTGGACAACTTCTAAGTTAAAATTCTGTTGCTATATTCATGCATCATGATTAATCTGCTCCTACTCATGAAGCGTTGTAGTAGCTATGTTATCTTTGCTCTGTTTTGAGTTATGAGCATGGACAGAATATTACAAATAGAGATTACTTAATCACAGTAGTGCAAAGTATAGTCCCTGCTATCTCTTTCCACCTGTGATCACATCAACGATCAAGGTTTTAGATTCTCTGCCAGCAATGTGGTCCAGTGCAAGAAACTGAAGGTAAAAGCAGACAAAGTGTTGGACTTGGTTTATGTGATCATACGGTTGTTAACTTGTTATTGGTTAAACAAAAAAAAATGGTGCAGATGAGTTGAGTCAAAGGTAATAAACTGTAAAGGATAGAAAGATATATTAAAATATATTATCTATATTTGACTTTGCTCAGAGTTCTCAGTCCTTTTTTTTTTTTGTAAGGATTAGTTTAGTCAATTTGATTTTGAGAAAAAGCAGGCAATTTAGAGAGAAAAGAAGAAAGTAAAATTCTAGAGATCTCTTTTTTCTAATTTAATGGAAACTTTATCAATCTTTTCGGTCAACATAAGTTTATTTGAAGTCGAATCACGTAAATACTAACTGAGTTTGTGATTTAATTATATTTCTTATTTGTGTCTACTCCTACATATTGCTCTTGAACTGCTGATGCTTCCGCAAATCTTAACCTTTGGCACCACCATTTCAACATATGCGATCATAAACATAATAAAAAATAATATATTGAATGAGAAAAGAAATTTATAAATGGGTAATGGAAAACGGAGGATTGCACCACGTCATGAATTTAAAAATTGCTCTAGTTGCAAATTTGTTATTTAACGTGGCACCATGGTGGCCTGTTTTGCATGGACATTTCATATCAGAATATCCTTAATTTTATTTAGACTTTAGTCTAGGATCATAAGAATCCTTTCTTTTTCCTATAACCTACATCTGGGGAAAAAAGAGTTGGGTTGAATTAAAACACATAATTCTTTATCAATGGAAGATATATAATACTTTACGCATAGTACATATAGACACACGTTCATTGAAAGGATTTAGAAGGCAATATTTACCATAAGAAATTCCTTCGAGTCAGTTTCAACAGGAGTCATTTCGCAGCATAGGTGTTGATAGTGAGAATGCAAAGGATCGTCCTGCAAAAATAAAGTAAAACAGGGTAACTTTCACAAGAAAGTTTGCTTCTAAAAATGGCTTAGGGTACAAAACTTACAATCGCCACATTTACAGGTAAATAAAAGGTCATTCATTATTATGTTGCAAATTGAAGGACATCCGAAATAAGCATGATTATATATTAGCATACATGAATGAGTAAGCTTGGTATAATCTTGGGAACAGAGCTTTTCACATATATGCATTCTTACACAATATAATAAAGAGAAAAGATACAAAATAATTTCGGCACAGGAATAATCAAAAAGAGCACATGAGTAACCTATAACTCATAATAATTAAGATAAATTAATTCAGTAGACTAAATAGGAAAATATTGAAACATTAATTTCAATGCAATCACAGTCAAACCATGCCCAAGGAACTGACTATAATAAGAATCAAGAACAAGAAGACATTGGGACTAAAGCCAGCATATTCGTGTTCTTTCATGCTCTACACATAATTGATAGCTTGAGAATTCATTCGAAGTATTGGGAAGAATTTCAAGCATAACATCAAATTCTTTCAGATTACAAAAATTAAAACTGAATCCCTCTATTGAAGAGCACAACAAAACTACCAAAATTTGTATATCAATATAATATGCAAATTCATGGGTTTGTATATCATTTTAAAACCTTAAGTAGTTAGTTCTGTAAATGGTAAGATTTCAAATGTGAAGTATTAGTCATTGTTCTTGGTTCAACTTCATGGAGGAAATAACTATTCTATTAAATGAGCGCGAATCTTTGTCATAAAACACAAGAAAAATGCAAAACATCATTAATCTATTGATATTATACTACATTGAAATTCCAGGACAGAGGATCTTCCTCACCATAGGACTCTCCATCATCTTCACATTTTGATCATTCAGAAACTCCAGCGACAGCCCTTATTTCGAAGCTTATTACGGGTTCATTCCAAACTAAACAAAGAAATTTAAAAAAAAAAAGTACAATGGTTTGTTATTTATGAGTTGTTTGGTTGGCAGATAAACCTTTTTCAGCAAACAAGCCCCTGCAAAGCAAGTGAAAAAATTTAAGATGCATATATTCAAGTAGATCCTTTAAAAAATGGGTTGGCAAATAATCATGGCAGCAATTTACACATTCAAAAAGAAAAAATTTTTGTGTTGATTCCTTTATGTCAGATTTCTTTTGCCAGCAATCGAAGAAATGAGTTTGGAATGAAGTTTAAGGAAAACCTAACAAAAATGAAAATTGTACTCTGCTACCAACTACATTTTGGAAACCTTTTCTTACGATTTTTTTTTTTTTTTGGGGAAACCTTTTCTTACTTGTACATACAGATAGGCACAAATTCAACCCATTATATGCTCCACAAGATATTTCTTTTTTTCTTGAAAATTGTATGCAGAACTCTGTTCCCTAGTTCTTTTAACTCTCTAGATCGCTGTTATACTGAGACATCACAACAAGAAGTGTAAAGAATCCAATGCCATATGATTTACAAGTGACGCATTCTAGAATAATTACAAAAACAACTAGGTTTCATGCCAGGAATTAGGCGATGAGGCAAGCCAAGCCATTCACGAGCTAGCTAGAACACAACTGGTTAACGACCTCTTGAGTTAAGTTTATTGAGACATGAATTCAAATTCAAGCCCATATAACAACATTTATGCTCTGAGTCTAAGTACAAGTTTGACCAGAGTTCACTTGTCAGGCCACTCATTTAACATCTCGAATGAATACCCAAATTTTGAATCTAGATTCCTTCACTATAAAAGAATGAATGAATACCCCAATTTCTAATCACATTTCACACATTGCATGGGCGGGCGATTCATTGCAAGTGAAGGCAAAGAGGAATGGAGGCTATGAAACTCATGTCGAGCATTTTTTTCATATTTCAAGTGCATTCTATGTATGTGTTGACCTACATACCTCATGCTCGTCGAGTCCCAAAAATCTCATTGAGATGTTGCATAAATCCCGCTAAAATATCTGATATTCGATGTTGACATCGTCGTTCGCATCGTTTCCCAGGATTCACTCATTCTGCAGAAGCTCCCACTCTTCAGCACCTTTAAAACGCAAACGAAGTGAAGCCTTCGGGCTTTCCTCTTTCTATAATGAAATCCTTGGCATCCTACAAATGCATGCCAGAGGTCACTTTGAAATGCATCTCGTGATGCTGAATAATATGTTTAAATGAATTATCACGCATGTTACAATGCGTGTATAAGGGCATTTTAAAATATTTGGCACTAATCAATTGCGCGAGCAACTATCGTTTGAAGATGAGCAACGTTATATTTAGGAGCTTGTAGGAGCCTTCTGTTCGCTCATACAAGTGTTGCGGATCCAATGACGTGGCGCTACGCTTCAATGTCCCATGATTTTTTACTTTTGATTCTCTGATTTTACTTACATGTGGATTATAGCATTGTCACCAGACGTAGCCATGAGATACTTCATTATTCTAATGTAGGCTTTATCCTTATCCGTAGCAGCAATGACATAAGTTGCATTACGCTTCCATTGATAAGTTACAAGTGCACCACATAGTCCTACAAACTTCTTTTTTATCTTTAGAGGTCAGATTCATAAGTCAATCAATCTTTACTTAGACTGGATAAGGACATCCAAACGACATGATGTTGCTTTGTGATAAATGAGGTATCCTCATCTGATGAGACAAAAGGCTCGACTGATACGCTGTTGCATTTTCTTGTCTTCAATTCGCTACAAGATATTCCCCTCGAAGCATGAACAAGACAAAACACTGGATAGTTTTATAACAATATCATTTTAGTATTTGATACATGTATGAGACAAGGAAGATTCTTTTGTAGCTTCATAATGGTATATTAGAGGGCCCATTCTATGCATTTGTGATGCACGTGTAGGACACTGAGTTGAGGGACTTCATCTCTGGGTCTTCGCCCAAATAGCGCGGCATATTTTCAGGAGCCTTAGTGTTTCTAAAGAGATGATAGAATGAGACTTTTTTTTTTCAAGTGCTCATACTTTGATTCTACATAATCACTCATAAAATCATTCAATCTTGCACACTTAGTGCCACAACTAAGACCTTCATCTAGTGATATATCAATGGTCATCCTCTTTACATCGTGTTGCCCTTATCCCAGTTGTCACTATCACAACCTCCAAAATTATCAATTTGAGGATTTAATTGTACTTGACCAACAAAACTTCCAGTCCTGGTAGAGTGAGCATGTTTATATGCTTATAGGGGATCTAGCACATTCGCAACATCTCAGTCATAGTTGTTGTGGGTGCTTGTAGAGAGCATTGTTGTTTGCAAGTGAATTAATGTACCCGGCTGCAGGGAGCTTGTGCATCAGCTAGATGTTTGGTTATCATTGAATGTAAGGGCATCATCAAAATCATTGCACGTCCAACGTGCTCATCTGCATGTTGTTGTTGACTATTAGTGAAATGCATTTATTATTGATTTTCCTACACTTGTTGGTCAACAGCATGTACCGGATGTAGCGGACCTCCTACAGCAGCTCGTAGGTGTTTGTACCTGTTGTACATTTTCTACTCTTCCTTGCAGCTGGTCGATGCACTTACTTGACGATGCATCGATATTATTTGTACGAATGCTCCAGCATCTATCATATGTTGCATGCATAAGCGTACAATTATCATTTGCAAGCAGACTAAGTTGTTCAACTGCATATTGAAGTGGGTTACTAGTTGAATCACATTCACCACTGATTTCCTTTTTGCGCATGTTAGCTAGAAAATAGTCGCTTAATGCACATCTGTGATTTTGCTTTCAAGATAACATTGTACATTGATTTGTTAGATCCTTGCTTGCAAGGGGTCAATGTATTTTCATGATTGTCAGCTATATGGATGATTTAAAATCTGCTACAGGTTACTCATCATCATCCGTAGATGAACTATTATGCACAATATATCTCCCATAATTGCTTGCAGGGGTTCCTATACAGAGCGGGCTTCTGACTTCAACTTGCATACGTATTGTCACATCATAGATCCCCTACTTATGAATACACTGTAGTCTTCTTAAATGTGCTTGTAGGAGAGTCACTTAACTGGTGTCATATCCATCTTGCATATGAACTATCAATTCGTAGGTTTTCTACTTGTACATTTATTGCAATCCCCTTTATTGTGCTTGTAAGGAGATCCTTGGATCTGCATCATGTCCACCATTATCATTCACCGGCAGCATAGTGTGCTTGTTTGTGGTGGCAAGTTGTGTACAAGTTATACTTGCTTAAGAGCCTTCAAACATCTCTTGCATGCTCGGTAACTACTGCTTGCATAGTTGAATAAGCTTGGAGAGCATTGTTGCATTTATTGCATATTGCATTGTGCACATTTTCTTGAAATTGATTGAACGTCTGTGAGAATTGGGGGTCTTGCTCATCACGAGTTCCATGCTTGTTCATTTATATTTGTTTGAATGACTTAAATTATCATTGGGCACCTGAATTTTTTTATTTAATTGTGCATTTTAGAATTTAGGGTCCAGCTCCCTTTTTTTTCAAGTTATATTCCCTGCCATTCAGCTTGGATCAGGTTCCCTGTTGTTCATCTAAATTTTGTGCATTTTTACTTTAAATTTCATCAACACTCCAGCATATCCCCCATTTGGAAAAAATTTGGGGAGCTGGGCCTTCCCCCAGACTCTCACGCTAAGAAAAGCATGTATGATAGGTGTCAGGTGATACCGCGGCCATAGTCTTTAATCCAACCACGCCAAAAAAAGCGTATATTGGTCTTTAGGGTTACCTGTTTTTACCTACTTTGAAATGCACAACTATTTCCCCGCAAGCACTGATGCACACACAGGTACTTATTGTCCCCGTCATGCTAAGAAAAGCATGTACATGATCTATATGCCTCGTTACAGGTGTCACACCGGGTTCCCTCCTACAACGCTAAGAAAAACGTCTATATGTGATTTCTCAATGTGCCACGTGCGTCGAAGGTAAGATTTCAAGTTTGGGAGATTCTACCTTGGCAATCGTCAAGGTGACAATGTCAGCAATGTTGTTGGCTTAGTCGGTTGTGTCGGTTGTGTCGGCTGTGTGTTGTCGACTGTGTCGAGGTCAATGTCGACGACGCACGAGCCTCCAGAGTCAAGGCATGTTTCTTTTTTTTTAATTAAATGTAATTAAGCATAGTTAATAGTAATTAATCATAATTAACTATAATAAAAAATAAGTAATTATAATTTATGGTAATTAATTATAACTAATGATAATTAATCATACTTAATTATAATAAATATTAATTAATTATAGTAATTATAATTAATTATTAATGAAAATAAATTGTGATTAATCATAATTAACCAAAAATTATTTTAAGTTAATTATAATTAATAATAATTAGTTATAATTAACTATAACTAACATTAATTATAATTAAGAATAAAATTTATGCGATATTTAAGAAGAATATATGTTGAATTTGAACAGGATTTGAGTTAAATCCTGTTAAACAGGATTTAGAGAACTGTTAAATCTCACAGCAAGTTAAATCCTCTGTTTCCCTCTTTTGGCCGTCGGATTTAAGGGATTTGTCTAAAGAAGTGCATGAAAGAGAGAAGGTTGTTACCATCATAGTGAGCAAGCTTTGGTCGCTACTTCCGATCCAAAAAAATGGAAGGAACATGGTTGAAGAAGGCAAAGAAAAATTGTTGTGAAGTCTGCGAGATAGGGTTCGACTTACAGAGGTATTCGAACGACAATGGAGTTGGAGAAGTTTGGTCGTGAGCTAGGCCTGGTTTGATGGCTTGATTCAAAGGGAGCAGGGAGATCAGAGGAAGGGAGCTACGGTATCTAGAGTTCGGCAAAGCGGAATGAGCGTGAGGAAGAAGAAGGATTAATCATCGTTGGTTTTGTTTTAACGATGAGGGCAGAGGAGATCGTGGCGAACGTGCGAAGATCATGGGAGGCAATGTTCGATGTGCGAAGACGCGATGCAGGGCGTCAGATCTACGGGATTTTAGGGATTTCGTGCGGAGAGCAGTGACATCGATGTGTACGCCAGACATACATGAGATTTGAGCTTTATTTATTTATTTATTTATATAAACATCAAGCTCAAAATACCAATTCAGGCTCAAGCTTACAAGTAGAGCTTAAGCTCACTATGTATCAAGCAAGTCAAGTTTGTGCTCGACTCTAGCTCCATTTTGAGTGAATTATAATATATGTGAGTCAATCTTTGAGCAATGACTCGAGTTCAACTCAACTCGATTACATCCCCTACTTGGAATTACATAGAGATGGTATATGTATGGAAACTCATAATGATGAGGACATCGTCAAAGATCTCGACACATGTACCATCAGGAGACGTCGGAGATCGACGGCCACGATCATGAGTTTTATTTTGAGTCATTTTTATGTAGCAGTTTATTTTATTTTTATGTTTTTCCGTTTTTGCCCTTATGGGTAGTTAGTTGCTATTGTAGCCCAAGGGGCATTTTAGTCTTTTGTTTTCCTTGTCAATTGGAGGCCTATATATATGGTCATTTTCCTATGTATGACGGGTTTTTTTTATGAAATGAAAATTTAGCTCTTGTTCTCTTTGTGAGTTCATTTCCCCACGATCTCTTAGTGAGTTCGCCAGAGAAAACTAGATCTCTTAGTGAGTTCTAGTTTTCGAATTATCTCATCTTGTGGAAAATCAACGTGGAGACAAGCGAGGTTAGTAAATTCGTAGCCGTCGAAGCCTTGAAATCTCCATCTCTTCCTTTTCCCCTTGCTCTTGCCGCCGCCCACGCCAAGCAACTCAAGCCGCCGGCCACCCTGCCTCCATCTTCCGCTGGCCAGCTCAGCCGCCGCCGGCCACCCTCCTGCCGGCCAGCCGCCGCCAACCCCTTGGACCGCATGCCGCCGCCCCCTCTTAGCTTCCCCCTATTTGTAATTTTGAATTCCCTTCTCTTAATGATTTCCTAATTAAGCATAATTAATTTGGAAATTTTAATTAAGAGGGTTACACATATTTGAATATCAAATTCCCCTGCTTGTTCATTTGAATTTGGGAGTTACTTAGTGAAATCAATTCTGAAATTAAATTCAGATTTTTGATTATTGTTTGTTTATTCTCTTGTGTCCCCATGTAATTATACTCAAGCCCCTCTCCCTCATATGTGCCGACACCTAATGGGCTTTTCTCTCTCCCCAATTTAAATTCAAACGCCCACCAACAGCCCTAATACTCCTCAATAAACACCTCTAGCCATTAATGGTATTAATTTGAAGATTTCAAATTAATCTCCTCCAAAACCACCTTGAAGCTGATTTAATTCAGTTTTCTAATTTTTCCCCTCTCCCCTCTGCTCAACTGGCCAAAGCCCCTCCCCTCACTAAACACCGCCACCTTTGCCCCCCCTCAAGAAGCTCAAGAATAGATGTTCTCCACATCCATGGAAGGCCGACCCCGACATCAACCACAGCTTCGTCTTTGATGATCAAGGAAGAAAGGATAAGACGTTGGATGCTCTCTATTCATCCCATGGACTACCCGCCACCGGCTACCACTCCAACGGACTACACTTTGTGCGTCATTTGTCTCCTAGTGGCATCGCTCGGTTGACCTCAATCTTCCTCCATTAAAGTGCCACCAACAAGAGAGTGAGTGAGAGACCCAAGGTGAAAAGTTCTATTTGTTAATTGTGGATTATTGTTTCTCTCCATAACATTACTATCTAATTCTATGTTGTCAATTTGATATTGTCCCATTAATCTAGTTGTAACCACATGCCTTACTTAATTTCGACTTGATAATTCCGAGAACTTAATTCGGGTAAGCATTAATTCTATAACTAGCAAGGCTTTAACAATCTTATATTAAAATCCCCAAGCAATTCTTGTTTCCATGCATTACGTTTCACATCACATAAAGAGTGGAGGGCAACTAGTAGACGATAAATTAGTTCAATATACCACTAGAATCCCAATTCTTCAACAATTTCACAAATGAGTTCTTTTTTTTTTTTCAAAATCAGAAAAAAGTTGATTTCAAGATCTAAAATGTTTTTAGTTTTGATCTATGGGAGCAAAATAATTTATTCCGTTACTAACCTTCTAGTAGCAATGCCTTCATCGACAACAGCTCTAAGCATCAAAGTATAAAGTTATTGAGAAGGGCTCATGCACAATTTAATTCAAAAACGACAAAAGTTTGTTACATAATTGAAGTAGACATCTAGATATATGTAATAAGTAAAAACTCAAAACTTTAAGATTGAAAATGTGCACTGTGAAAATGAGCACTGTGAAAATCATTGCAAGCATACCAGAGATTCAGCATCATCTTCTAGAATCTTAGTTGCAATCTCAATCTCTCCTAAAGCTGAGACCTTAAGAAAAAAAAAAGTGAGCATAAGCCATGGGAAGTTCCAAAAAATATAAATTTAAAAAAAAATAATGATATATGTAAAATATATATATTTGTAAAATACTCCAAATAAACCAACAATTGTATGAATTTGAACTGATTGGCAAAAACTAATGCACTCATGCAAGCTTCATTCAATTTGTTATAGTAAACCTAAATCAAATAAATCATTAACTAAATTTAGGTACATTAAAAAGTTTCTAAACTCATATGTTAATAAGAAAGAACTCACTAGTCCGTTGAAGCCTATCTGAACCACTATGCATGCCCTCTAACAGTTACCAATTACAAAGTTACTTCATATCCAAAACAATCATAGATTCTAACAAAATCACAAAAGCCGTAGCTTAATTGTATTGCTAAGGAGAGCACGTACTCCATAATTCCATTATTTCGAAGATATCAGATATCAAAAGATAATAAATGCCGAAGAAAGGAAATTTGGAAATTGGAATATCAATTAGATAAAAACAAAAACAATTTGTTGTTTCTCAGAGCAGTCTGTGCCTTCAGTAGATAATCTATTATCAAGATTAATCTTTTTGGGAGATATAGGATTTGAGAGACTTGAGAGAACTATGATAAGGCTGTAGCAATCAATTCATAGAAAATGTATAACCACAAAATTTAAGAAATGCTTAACTAAAATTTACCATTTCCAACTTGCATTTTACTTTATAAGGAGTGTCAATCACAAATTCGCCTGCAACATTATTAGCAATATATGCTAGGTAAGGGCTACAGAAATTCAATGAAAAATATTATGGTTTAGCAAAAAAAAAAAAACTACACAAGCAAATGTACTAGAACATACGCATCTTTTTAAAACCAAAGTCATGAGGAATCACAGTGTAGAACTCCCTGCAAATTGAAATTAATTTCTATTAATAACCCATGGAGCAGTGATGAAATACAACTTTCTTATTCTTCAAAATATACTTATAAAAAAATATAAGAATGAGACCATTCTAGATCCTTTGACAACAATGATTAGCCAACCTGAATGCTCGTATTACAGACCATAGCAATCTCATCATTATCATTTATTTCCCTATGTAAGGCACGTAAAATAGACGAGTATTTTGTTCCCATATAAAAATACAAAAGTTGTCAATTTGTAGTAAATTGTTGACCTATTAAGAACCGAGAAATAAGGCACCAGTCTCATGTCATGTATGACACTGCCTGCACGTTCAACCCTAAATTAAAATACTTTTTGACATTTAATTTGCATGATTTTGGATCTATAGAGTTTTAAATTTAGCTAGATCACTACTGCTAACCTATTAAGCTCAGAAAAGCAAAAAAGGATAAACTTTATCACAAGTCCTTAGTGGTTCTAGTTCTAAACGTTGTTCAAGACGTGGCAAAACTTGCAGTTCTCGGTTTGCTAGCTTTTGAACCTGCAGCTAATTTAGCGTTGATTGTGAAACCCAAATTGAAGTAGAGCCTGCAATCAGGCACATAAAACTTGAAAACAAACGAAGTACGGAACTGTAAGGAACATGTGTAAAATCTTTATAGAAAAATTCAAATTGATTCCTAAAATAAATGTGCAACACAATACTAAATAAGAAAAATATCATTACTTAATTGTCCTTTACAAAAGGTATGCACCTACCATACCACACTAGTAGATGAGGCTTACCCACTTAATTCTTCGAGTTTTTTCCTGTCAGCTTTCCCAACCATGTCAGAGATTCTCCTCAAAACATCATAGCCCTATACAATTCAGTAAGTCCATGGAACTTTTAGAAAGATCAAACAAACTAGTGCAGATATATACTTTTATTATTTATAAACATGAGTGGAAATTAGAAATGAAACAATGAAAGCAATATTCATTATCAGCAGCAGCTGCCTTATGGAAACTATTTGGAGTCAGCTACTTGAAATTTTCTCAACAATTCATCCTTGCTTAGAGTTGAATTCCTATTGAACCCGGCAAACCAATTATTATTCCAAACATTACTACTGATGTAAGAGCTGGTTTAACTAGCCAGTTCAATTGAACCGACCAGCTTCTATTAGTTGAACCGTGCGAACAACAGAGAGGAGCTGCGAATAGAGCGTGCCTGGGCGGACCGCAAGCAAGCTCGGAGGCCTCGGACGTGTTCGTTTCGCAGTTCTGAGCAAAGAAATGCATATAGGAATGAAATGGAACGACTCCTCACGCGAAATAACTACCGTTTGCTCACTCCTGAAGAAGCGAATCGCATGAGAGAATTTCTGTCGAGAGAACTGAGAAGTGGCTGAGAGGAAGAAGATGGAAGAAGGTATTTTATCGATCTTTTGCATATTTGGTGAAATTTCTTCCATAAACTAAATCTAATAAAGAGGAAATATCTCTTTTGAAGGCAGAGGAAGAAATTGGAGGGAGAGATCGAATTTAGAGTTTAAAATTTTTCTATATCTGACGAAGGTGGAAGGTGAATACAAGTAAATCTTGTTTGACAGTGAAAGAGGAGAAGAAATTTATTGAGGCAACTTTCTTTGATTTAAAAGAAATTTATTTTTATTCTTTTATGTGGTTTTGGTTGTTGTGTGTTAGAGATGGATAGAGTAGATTGTGGAAGATTTAGATTTCTTCAATATTATGTTATATCATTCAATAAGAAAGTTGTCCTTGAAATGACTGAAATAAATTTAGAAATTTCTTCTGATAATGTTTTGTGTTTGAAGTTCCCTTAGGGATATCAAATCAATTCAGTAGTGTTAGGTAGACATTTAATTTTGTGAAATTGATTAGTGATAATTAATGAATCTCAATGCTATTTGGAACAGCAAAATATTTTCATAAGTGAACTGAGAAAAGTGATTTGAAGTCTATACCAAGCTCGAGATTGGAAGGAAATTAAAAAATGAAGAGAAATAAAGTGAGTAATTTCAATTGTTTTATAGCAAAGTCAGATTTACTTTTATGTTGTATCAATTTCTTTTAATTATCAAATTACTACATGATTATAGCATTATATTGATTTGATGGTTATTATATGAATACATTATTTGAGAAGGGTAAAAGAAATAGAAAGGTGAAATATTTGCTACATGATTTTTTATAGAACATAATAATACATCTAAAGTACTTAATATAGTTCAATATTAAATATACAATTAACTCGATATTGATTAAATTACAAAGATATATATATATATATATATATATTCTTACAAATTATAATAATATGTGAAGGAAAATGGAGCAAATTAAATGATGATTTAAATGAAAAGGAGAGTAATTAAAAGAAGGAAAAGGTATATGCATGCAAAATTACAGAAGTTCAATCCCGTATGGTACTAGCTGGGGAAGCAACGTATATGTGCACGTTAAAAGGAAAAAAGAAAATGAAAATGAAAATGGTTATACCTTTATAGGTACATTTAGACGGTGCTCTTGTATTAATGAAAATGAAAATAGATTAAATATCAAATGAAAATGAAAGGAATGTTAAGTGGAAATGGACAAATGAAACAGAACATGAAGTAATTTATGTGAAAAATAAATTTTAAAACTTATGGCATATGAAAGAAAATGCATATTTTATTTACTAAGAAAGATAAAGAAGAAAGATGTATGTTTATTTCATATGACTAACTATTAGGGTGTCAATTTTTGACACGACCCGAAACCTGACCCGGAAAAATTCGGGTTTGGGTCAACCTGTTTGCGAAACGAGTCGGGTTCGGGTTCGGATTTTTTACCCATTTGAAAAAACAGGTCGGGTTCGGGTTGACCCGACAACCCGAGATTGACCCAATATTGACCCGGATTGCCCTACCTGTTTTAATTTTTTCTGCCTGGGGGGAATCGAGGTTGCACCATGCCGGATTTGTCAGCGCCTCATCAGGATTTGACATAAATCAATCACGTCAGGCGTCACTCGAGACTTGCATCAACGCTGCACCGTCCGGACTCCAGCAATCCCACTGGCCAAACCTGTCGCATTGCGTCGCTGCCTTGAGCGGCTGAGCCCTCGACTACACATCTCGATCGCCTCGATCCAATCCGGCATGCCCGCCTCGATCCAATCCGGCATGCCCGCCTCGATCCAATCCGGCCGCATGACTGCACGAGGCACCTTGAGAGCTCGACCTGGCCGCCTAATCCGGCATGCTTGCCTGCCGTTTATTAAACCAAAATTTAAAAAAAAAAATAGTGGGTTGTCGAGTTGTGACAGATAACATAAAAGGAGAGGGGGAAGATGAAAAGACACAAGGCAAGAAACTAAGAAAAACTCAACTTGAGTTGACCCCCCTTTTGTCTACATCAGTTAGGGTCAACCCATTTACGGCCGAGTCAAATCGGGTTCGATCCAAACCCGACACGTTGACCTGAATTGACACCCCTAATTCACCCCTACTAACTATTGTATATGAAATGGTGAATATCCACTAAGTTTACTTAATAAATTTACTCTATTAAATTAATTTTTTCAAGTAAATTTTTTGAAAAGCAGAAATGGCTAAAAGAAAGGATTTTGTGTATAGAAGATGGCGCTCAAATGAAAGAATGTAAAATAAGTTATGTTTAAATGTATATTCAATGTACAAGTAGTGTTAGTGGCTCTTCATTGTTATATATAATTATGAAAAAAATTTATTAATCGTCCGACTATTTGTTCCTGCCTCGTTAATTCGAGCATTTGGGCCGGGTTATGACAACTGAGGTTCACTTTGACTTGTGCATTCCCCTGCTCTAATCTCATTCACATAAATTGTTTGACTCACCATTATTTCTAAGCAGAGGAAAAGCAATTTTTCATAAATTTATAGATAATAAAATGCCTCAGACCATATAATGTTAAAATACAAGAAACTAAGGCCTATAAAATCAACAGCTAGGCCCTCATTGGTCCCAATAATTTTTCATAAACACAAAGCACAAAAGAAGATTCAATAATCAATTGTTATGAATACACTGGGGAATTCAGTAAAATTAATGGCATTGGCCTATTAGCATTCATATATGAGAAATGGAACCAAGTATTCCTTAATATATATATATATATATATATTAGAATGGAAATGATGTATTATTAAGCTAAATATCGCATGACAAGAAGTAAATTTGAACTTTTACGTATAATATTCTCAGTTTTTTCCAAAGTATGCCCCAACCTTTATATTCTAGAAAAGATGCAAACAAAAGATGATTTTTGTGTGTTCTTACTTTTTTACTATGATGCACCGACGCTTCTCCTCAAAAAGCTGTGCAATGTCTGACACGTGTCCGGCACGACATACGTTCGAAAATCCTCTATCACGTGCCGGATACGCTGAAAATATGTCCGATTAAAAAAATATTAAATACAAATTGAACACGCGTGTCTTAAATATTTTAAGAATTTTTAAAATATAATTACTTGTATTATAATTTTTATTTATTTATATTAAAATTAAAATTATTAGTTCATATCCTCAACGTTAAATCAATCGTCCGCACGCAATGTCACATTCATCAAATATTCTCATTTTCATTTTTCCTTGATCGGTCGTGATTTTGGTTTCACAACAATGCCCTATGTCATTTCAACATCGACGTCTGACGTCATTACAACATCGATATTTTAAAATCATCTCAATATCAAAAGTCTGACACTGTCTTGACATTGATGCTTGACGCTAACAATTCTACACCCACAACTTGATAGCTCATCCTTATCCGATGTCTTTTTAACATCGACAACTAACGCCCTCTCAACATCAACGACTGACACCTCTTGACATTGACGTCCGATACTTACTGCATAACATCAATTCCTGACTCTCGGCATCATTGTCGTCTCCTTTCTCGATGCCTGATACACGGCATCGAAGCTCGACTCTCGATAACCTAATATTAATAATTTTAAATAGAAATTCTAGTTGAATGATTTATTATTTCTAAATTATTTTTAATATAATGCTTATTCAATTTTTATACACTATTTTTAAAATATAAAACTTATTATACCGCATCCAACCGTGTCCATGTCCAATATTTTCAATAATTGACGTGTCCAATATCCGTATTGAGTCGTATTTGTGTCGTCATGTCCGTGTCGGTGCATCATAGCTTTTTGGTGAGAATTATTCTGTTTAATTTTATCGATTTACTTTAAAAAGAATTCAGTTTCATATAAAATTTTCTAATGAATAGCATATCAAAGTGATATAATACATAATTATGTACTTACAATGGCACCTTTTGTGCAATTATGAATCACAAGTATTTCGTAAATGTCATGAATTTAAACCTATCAGATTTAACTAATGTAAAAATGTAAAGGTTCTCAATAAGCATATTTAGCATTCAATTCAAGCCAGATAAAATTGGCTGAGGTTTGATTTTCTAAGGAAAATTATAATTTCAATATGAAGTGATAAAGTACATCACGAGCCTTACGTCAGATATATATGAAATTGCAGAGATAATGATTATAATATAACTAAACAAATGTTTTTCCTGATTAATCAACAAACACCTATGGATGACTAGGTTCTCCCTCTTTTACAAAATATATGGAAAATATTTATGGGGTAATTGATTATAAAGAAATCATTGATGTTTGAAGTTGAAGGACTAGAAAAGTAAAGAGTAAAACCTAGATAACATAGTTATCGATCATGCAAAAATGAGTTCTACAGAAGAGTTGATACTTCAGCAACAATGTGCAACAATAATAAGCAATGAATAATAATTCATAAAACCGATCAAAATTTGTTGAGATTAGGCTGAAGATGATGCTGAAGAGCCAATACAAGGAAAGATTAACTAATTTCTTTCTAAATTTTCAAAATCAAATAAATCTATAGGAATTAATTTATTTTCAATATATGATCTAACAAACCATCTAATATTTACCAAGAGAAAAAATAATAAAAATAACTAGTACAGAAGTTTCATATTCTACAACCCAAACATGATGTGATATCGTGATTAAATATATTTGCGTACAATAAAATAGACAAGAAACACACACTTGCATTGTAAATCTTTTCTTCTCATTTTATACTATTCAAAGGGAATACAACACAACATAGAAATAGCTCTTTACTGGTGATCATAAAGTTTCGTAAGCACTAAATTCCAATTATAATTTAACCCTTCGGAAGGCAAACAATATGGTTCTTAAAAATCAAAATAACACCATGAGCACACCAATGACTCGGTTGCTCAAAAATAAAAGAGAACTAAACTATTGGAAAATTCCTATTTTTTTTTTAAATTCCTTTGTTTGGACGAAACTCTCAGCCAACTAATCTATCAGAGTCTATCATGTTCTATGAGGTAAGAAAAATAAAAGAAAACGCTTTTATCCTAAAAAAAAGCAATACGGTGTTGAAGCACATGCCTTACCTTCAGAATTGTCGATTGGCTAAGCTTACCGAGGGGCAATTTCTCAGCATTGTAACCTGGTTAAAAAAAAGGGGAGCAAAAAGCCAGTTATAAATAAAACTAATAAATTCAATGAATATCCAATGCTAGAAAGCCTAAGCTTCAAATATGCACAAAAAAATATTTTTTGAGCATGTTAGTTTATCACAAATAGTGCATATACATGAAGAAAAGTTTACAAGGTTGCTTAAAGAACATGAGACTCTACATGTATAAATCCTAACTTCTTAGGATCTTGCGGATGAAAAACATAATGAAGTATTCAAAGCTAATAACACCATAAATCATTATAACCTAAATAATTGCATACTTCTGGAGTTATATGTTATGGCCGGTCCTGCAGTCGACCCAGCGGCCAGAAGGTGGACTAGCAGCAAGAAGCAAGTCAGCATGGGATTTGGCCCCCCATGTGGGGCCCAGTAAGCCAATCATTCCATATGCAAAGAGGTGGATTAAAGAAGGAATTAATGGAGGAATTTTGAATTCAAATTAGAGAGGGAATTTAATTAAGGTAAAAAAGATATTTTAGGGCTGATTTGGAAGGAAGAAGAGGGATTATATAGATGTTATTTTGTATTGGGGTAATATTTTTATTGAGTTTTTTTTCTGTTGTAGTTTTCTGTGAGGGCTTCCTAGTAACATCTAGGTTGATTGGGAGATACAATCTACCTCTTTAATTGTACATTGCTTGTATCTTTTATTTATTGTCAAGTATTAATAAAAAAAATAAGCCACTATTTCTTCCAAATTCTGCTGTTTTTTACTGTTTTTTTCTGTGAACTTCCTGTTGTGTTCACAGAAATTTACTCCAAGGCGTATCAAATTAAAATTATAGCACTTTCTTGGGCGGAAAACCAAGTTGTTTTTGCTATTGTAGCCTAGATCCGATTAATGACACCAAAGAAGATGGATGCATTAGAAGGCGTGATGGAACAACTCAAGGTCGGAGTAGAGGAAAAATATTCTGGGGTGGAGGGAAGACTCTCAACCATTGAGAACCGCTTTGGAAACTTAAAAGGTATGATGAAAAAGATGTTTGAGATGCAGTCGAAAAGCATCACCGGCAATTCCTAGGATGGAATCAAGAGGAAAGGAGATTCAGGAGGACGGTGATGAAGGGGAGAGTGTTTTTCATCAAGGACCGCCATGTGGGGTTCCTTTGGTGGGCGGATCGGGGTATTCCGATGGGAGGACAACAAGGAGGAGGGAGGCTGAACCTTTTGGGAGACTACCCGGGCATGGGAAGAGGTGGAATGGAGAAGGGCATGGTTGTGGGGAGCCATGGGGTCCAACTCAACCAGGGAGGAAGGAAGGAAATCACACCCCCTCTCCTGGTTCAGCCTAGGAATCGCCGGAATACTCCAAGGCTTATCATTCTATTTGAAGTTTACATCCGGTCATCAAGAAAATGAGGGCTAGCATTGACAAGAAAGGGTGAAAATCAGCTTCAATTAAGAATATTTATTTTTTTTTTATTTCTTATTTATGAGTCCGTCCTCTAATCTCTGGGGAACCTTTTAACTTTTGCTACAATGACTTGCACTAGCATGAATGGTACACAATGCCATCAAGAAATGAGGATATCTTCAGTAGTCCAAACAGATGAGTGCCTTCATATGCTATTGGAGGAGAATTACCGGTGATTAAATATTTCAAAATAAATTTGGACAAACAAGAATGCTTCAGGTTCCCCTTCCCAACCAAGTTCACTAAGTTCTTTCTAAAGTACCCTCAGTCTTCAAAAACGGCATGAACAATTATAGTAGAATAAATTCTTAATGCGGGGGTATATTATCCATATTTTATACTGCCTGACTGATCAGATACATACGATAAGGATATGATGTTACTTCTCTTTGCTTGCTGTTTTTAATTAACAAACGCATCACTCATTCAATAATGTAAGTGTATCTAAATCATCCCAATAAAATGTTCTAGCATTGACAAACTATGAAGTGCAAGTAATGCGATGCAAATAAATGCATATAAACGGCTTGCCTATCTCAAGCATCTGTTGCTTCATCATGCTGACATTGCAAATAACTGAGATGAATTTTGCAATACGACCCTCAAGTTTTGTCTCTCGAAGTTGAGTATCAACAGATTTTATGATCTTAGGTGGCATCTGATGGAAGCAGGCCAAATAAAGATTAGCAAAGGCACAAATATTAACAAACGTCAATGCAAGCTACAGTTAGCCGATAAAAATAAAATGACAAAATCCAAAAGCTTTCAAATAAAATCTATAACAAATTACCTTCTCATCCCCAGCTTCACCATAGTCCATCTCTAACAAAGTATAACATTTAGGATAACAAACAAAGTTCTTTCTGCTGGACCATTGATTCTTTGTCTTTTCAAAGAACTTGATTTGAAATTCGTTTATTGCTCTTTCCCGTGTGAAAGGACCATGCAGTTTGTCTTGACCTTTGACTCCAACTCTGCCCCATCTACAGTAAACCATGAACTTGAAGCCATCATCAGATTCTGCAATTTAGTATTACATGGAGATTTCAAATATATTCCTGGGCATCAAGCCACATGAAAGTCTGCCTAAATCTATTGTTAAAAAGCAGTGTAGAACCATAACCCCACATTATCCCTTGAATCTGCCGTGAAAAAAAAAATTTCTCAAGTATTAAACAACAAATTTATAAAATGAAATCCTAAATTATGTTTCATAACTCTGAGACAAGTGCACAGTGACAAATTGTTTTATCTTAAATAATGTAAGATAGTAAAGTGGGAACAAGGCGTTGCAATTCTCAAATTTAGAAATCCCAAAAATCTATTGTTACGAAGTAATAGAGCACCAAACCACAAACTATCCCTTAAATCTACAGTCAAAAAAGATATTCCCCCTTCTCAAGCCACAAATTTCTAAAGTGAATCCCTTAAATTATGTTTCATAATTCCTGAGTCAAGTGCACGGTGATAAAAGAAATAGTCTATGATTGAAAGAGTGAGTTGCAATACTGAAATTTAGATATAAGAATGCAGAACAAGAACTTTAACCAGTATGAGATTTTTCTGACTTAAAATGTGTAAATTAGTTAATTATATGTTGCAGACTCAAGTAACCATTGGTCTAAACAATTGGCATTGCTAGGAAGAATATAAAACAAGCAACAGCCTAATGGGAGTTCAGTAAGTTTTTGTAATGTCAGTAAAAAAATGTGAGACATAAAATGGAAAAAGAATTTAGTAGGCTCTAAAAAGGAACCTTATCCATTTATAAATAAAATAATTCAAAGTAATGGTCGATTACAAGAAATTGATGGCATGGCCAGATAGCTTGATTATGATGTATCGCTAACCAGAAATTAGTGATAACAGCAATGACATATGCAGGAACTTGAATGCCAAATCTGCCACAATTGGAGATACCGCTCTTCTATTCCTCATTGCTGGATATATTTCAAATAATTGAACGAATCATGTGGTACAGATTTCTCTTCTAAAGTTTATGATATGATTATATTAAATGAAGAGCCCTTCAAAAATGTACTAAGCCAGACACCAATCATAACATAAATATCATTTCCAAATCTTCTTGCGCATGCATCTATTAAAAAGTTGTGCGTCCGAATATTTCTTCTTTATGACATAAATTCGTAATTCTCGTGACTAAATGCTCCTTTAATATATGCCATTCCAGAAACACAAAACTAACCATAAAACATGAAATTAACAACAAGTAAACAATATTTGAAAAGAACAAACCAATAGCAACCAAGAAAGACAACGAAGAAAAGAATCTATAATTTTCTCAATTAATAATTATAAGTAAAGAAATATGCAAAAAATTATAAACATGTAGAACAATCCTAAAGCCTAAATCATCCAAAACTTATTAATAATGTCTCCAAAATTTGTCTTATTCAATTTAGCATCCTAAAAATCCTTATTATTTATAGCATAAAGATCAGTTCCAAATATTCTTGCGCATGCATGCTTTTAAAAAGTTTGGGGTCAAATGTTTGTTCTAAATGTCACAAATCTTTATTCTTCGTGACCAATGTTTCTTATTATATGTCATTCTGGAAAGCACGGAACTTAAATGTAGAGAAAGAAAAACATCATAGAATAAAAAATATTCAGTAAAAAAGGATTACTAACAACCAAAAAAGCAAACAAAGAGAAAAATTTATAGTTTTATCCAATAATAATTATAAGAAAAGAAGTATGCAAAAAATTATGAATGGATAGAACAAACCTAAAGCCTGAATTATATAAAACTTATTGTTATTATCTCCAACATTTGTTTGATTCAATGTCGCATCATAAAAATCCCCTCCCTGCAACAAAGAAATCAATTTTTTAACATAGATAGTGTCAATCAACTAACTAAAAGATTATCATTTAATCTCCAAAAAAAATAGCTCATCATTTGAACTCCAAATTGATTAAAATTGAGGAATGACTCATCCTGTAAAAAAAAAATACCTAACTGAACTATACATATTATGCAGTTAGAGAAATGATATTGACCAAAGCATCCATAAAAGCCAATCAAAAAAATGATTCTTGTTTAGGGGTTGTTTGGTTCAAAGTAAAATTGGTGTCAAATATTCCCAAATGCGGGGATTTTGAAAATATTGGTGTTTGGTTGGATGAAAACGGAATGCAAAGTGTAGTAAAGTATGTAGTGTAAACCATTTTGGTTCATTTTTTAGGTAAATTAAACTCGTCCAGTTTTGAGCGAGAACTATTAACATTGCAAGCAAACTCGCTTGATCATCGCCACTGGCCTCCGGCCGCCACCCGCCGATACCACCGCCGTCGGCTACCAATATCTTTGGACTTTAAACTACATTCATTTTACTTAAAAAAAATAAAAAAAAAACATTCACCAGCATTTACTTTACACTCATCTAAAACAATTCCAAAAAATTTCTTTAACATTGTATTCCTTTAACACTACATTCATTTTTTAGCCAACCAAACAGCCCCTTAATAGAAAATAAGTTTATCATGTAAGTATAGTGACACTAGAAAAAATTCATGTTATCCAGATTAATTACAATCACTCCCTAAATTGAACCAGTATAGGTAAATAAAGATCTCACTAATGAAATAAATAGCATTAAGCATGTTACAAAACATTTATGCAATGAAAAAAAAAACCACAACAATTTTCAAATATCAATGATAAGAACGTCAACATCATCAAGCTCATATAAATATTTACATTCATTTTACACTTGAAAGTCTAGGAAATTCAAGAAATTTTGTGTGGCTTTTAATCATAAATTACTTGCTCAATGTTTTGCACCTGATTCTTTTCATTGTTTGTGTCACTCAAATTCATTATAACAGAACAAAAAGCTTCTTGCATAAGAAAATTTCAAACTACTAACATAAATTCTATGCTTCATACTCAGGCTAGCGTGATATTAACCTCATCATTTTAGTTTGAGATTCAACATCATATGCAAGTTTAGGCTGCATTGATATGGAAAAAATCCAATGGTAGTTAAAGGGAAAAACTGGTTTACAGGGAAGAGTCCACTAGGTCAATATAAAACAAAAAATATAAACCCTACAATCTAATAAGCACTTAGGTGTTAAACATACAAAATAACAATAGATGCCTTCAAAATTATACAATAAGCATAGCAGAAAGATGTGTTTTTGAATGTCGCTTCCCATGTGTATTTGGAGTTGCATTCTGCAATCCCATTACCATCACTACAATGAGAGGATTATACTATGTTTCACCAACTACCACACTTCTTTGAGTTCATACTGTATAAAAATGCACAACCAAGTTCAAACGTGAAAATAAAATCAAATACAAATAATTAAACAAAATCTCAAATATTTCAACAAGCGGGATAAGGGGAAAGGTTGATCAAATGAAATGAGATTTACATACATTTTGCAAGACATGGTAACTCTTCTTTATATCATCTGGAAGCCATTGGTCCAAAACAGCACCTCCCTTCTTGGTGGCAGTGATCAATCTCTCCTCTTCAATCTCTTGAGGCACCTCCTCTAACAATTATAATTAAAACATCATAATTTAAATCAAATTGTTCCTCTTTTGCCCACAAATGTAAAATTTGAGGTAGAATACATGTAATTCCCTTCAATTAATTTTTATTTATTTTTTAATCCTATAATTTTTTTCAGATAATACCTATTACTCCATTTCAGACAACAGTTGATTCTGCAATCCACTCATTCTTCTATCTTTTCTTCCCTTAATCTAAATCCAAGGGAACATTTGATATCATAAAAAAATACTTGTTAAACTTTGAACTCAATAGGAAAAAAAAAGATGAGGAACTCAAAAACATTTGATCATAAGTGTAAGAAAACTGTTCTTAAAGAACAAGATAACATCCATAAATTAAAAGACAATTCATTTGGTCATATATAAAACGCCAGATACTTCATATTGACTAAAAACAGAGTAATCTTACACAAGACAACATTCAAATTCATCATCTGCAAAACAGAATTTGAATATCTTGTTGTTTATGAATAATCGTCTAGCACTCATGAGGAGGTCCTGATCTTTTTTTTTATTTAATTTAATTGAGCGACAATATAATGTAATTATCCGAATGACTAAAAAAATAAACGTATGTCAAGATTAAGTTCCCCAAAAACATAAACAGCTGAATCAGCATTGAAACAAGCAATTCAAAATTAAGAAATACTCACCTTCAACGGTCTCTTTTGGGATCTTTGCAACACCTGAAAGCCTCTTGACGAGCTCCATCTTCGTTCCAGTCGCCGAAACCCCGAATTGCGCGGCCAACGCCTTCAACTCACGCACAGTATACTTCACCAGCTTCTCTTCGTCTAAGTATTCCTCCTCCTTCTCATCATCAGCATCGACTTTGGAACCCCTCTTCCTCTTCCTTTGGCCATTCGATACCCCATTTGAAGGGTTGTCCTCAACAGGATCGGCCTCTTTTTCCTTCTCCTCTTCGCTCTGCAACGCCGCTTCAAGCCTCTTAACCTGGAATCGGAACAAATGAGTTCCAGGGTTTCAAAAAGAGAAGAAGAGTGAAAAGACATGAAGCTTACGAGGATGGGTTTGGTGCCGGTAGTGTCCAGACCTCGGAGTGAGAGCTTGGCTCGGAGCTCATCGACTTTCAGCTTGGAAGCCATTTTTCTCTTACTTTATCCCTCTCTCTCGCTTCCGCGCAATGAGCTCTGAGGTTTGAAGAGAAATGGAGCGGTTTGGCTTATATATGTTGCTAACAGAGGAAGACGAAGCTTGCGAGAGAAGAAGGGGACGAAGCCGGCCGACGCTCTACGACAGTGTGCGCGTTGTCATGGTCAGGTCATATCGCCACAGAAACGGCTACACAGCTGACTTTTCAAATTATGATGAAAGAACCTTTTTGAAGAATTAATTCCCCATCGTGCTTAGCACATTAGTAAACTATAAAAATCAGGCAAAATTTTAAAAGGAGCAAAGTTTACAATTTTATTAGGAGTAGGAGCATGAAATTAGTTAAATTTAAAAAGGAGCAGAAATGCGATCCTACTTTGCATTTTCTTCAGAAAACGCAAAACAGGCCTGCGTTTTGCATGAAAATGCAAAGGGTCTTCCCGTTTTCTTCATTATCGGACCCCTACTTGCGCAAAATCTGCCATATTTCATGCGGACGAGGCAGTGCTTGGTGCTTGGACCCGGCCAGAAGCTTAGGGAAAAGGTTTCCCGTGAATGAACATTAATAACGTGAATGCACAGGTGGTCCGTGACCTTGTATCCAAAGGAAATTTTTTTTTTTTTAAGCTTTATGTGGCCTATAAATAGAGGAGAATGTGGAGGAGAAAATGTTTGTTTGGTTGAAGTTGAGTTTAAGGGAACGGCTTAGTAAAAGAGGTTAGTATATAAGATTTTTTAAGATGTTTGAATATGCAAGTTACAATATTTTTTTGCACTTTGTTGAATTATTTTGTATAAGTATTTTGCTTATTGTACAAATTTTTTAAGAAAATTTTTTATAGATTTGATGTTCAAATATTGGCCTGGAAAAAATTGGGAGTATTGTTTAAGCAATAATGTTAGTACGTTTTGAAATTTTTTTGTTTATGATTGTAATGTTGTACAAATCCGGCGTCGTTTAGGGAGACCTAGAACTAATCGTTATCGTAACAGTATGGATGAAACCCGTGCATCCTCAAGCAGAACATGCTCCTTCTGTCATAACAAGGGTCACAACATTGCTACCTGCCCAACTAATCTAAGGACAACAACGAGGAGAGATTAAGGTTATTGAGAAATTGTAATTGATATGTTATTTCAAATGTCATTTTGCTTGTACTTGAATATTTAGTTAATGTAATGCTGTTTTTTTTTTTTTTTTTTTTTTTGCATATTAGTAAATACTGTAAAGACTTTGATCTTGCTTCTACTCGTCTCAATAAGATTCTTTATATTTTCAATTAGACGATATGGAAGGTAGAGGGGAAAGAGGTCGGGCACGACGATCTAGACGAGGTAGTCGTGCACAAGTAGATGTGCCAGAGGTAGAAGAGCTTCCAAGCATAAGATTATTAGGGATGCTCATAGAGCTTCATGCATTAATGAGGTAATCTTTCTCCCACTATATCAACTATAATGAACTTTTTCATCAACTCATAATTTATAATTCCACAGGCTGTGTATCTTGTGGCTTCAACCCATCTACATATGGCACGTGAGTGGCCAGTTCGTTGCAGATGAATGCTTCATGCACTTCAGATCACAGGGTTGGATTCAATTAGGCACCAACAGTTCATACAATTAGACCACGCTTTAATAGGTGCATTGGTTGAAAGGTGGTGTCCACTAACAAACACCTTTCACTTACCGGTGGGGGAGATGACGATAACATTACAGGATGTTCAGTTGCTCTTGGGCATCAGGATAGATGGTGCGCCAATTATTGGTAGTTCAGTAGTCGGAGACGGGTTACGTTGGGATACATGGATAGAGTGCTGTAATGAGCTATTGGGGTCCCACGCAGACCCAAATGTTACGTACCATGATCCTGACGATAACGATGTAGAGGTTATCTTCAGAATGGGGCATTCACAAGCGTACTCAATTATACCGCTTCGATGGTTACGATGGACCTTTTATCGGGAGTCATATGAAGATTTACCCCGACATGTGTTCCTTCGACATGTTAGGGCATACATTATGTATATGCTTGGTTGTTATTTATTGCCTGATACATCCGGATCCCACGTGCATATGCAATATCTCCCATTACTTGAGCACATAGAGAATTTTGCCCATTACTCTCTAGGTTCGGCGGTATTGGCACATCTGTATAGAGAGTTGAATCTAGCGACACGACCTTCGAGAATGTACATAGCTGGATGCCTACCTCTGTTGCAGGTATGGGCTTGGGAGCGGATACATGTTGGCAGGCCAACACTTCGAGTTCCATACCCACGGGATATCATTGGAAAGCCCCTAGCTTTGAGGTAATTTGGCATTCACTAAAACTCTTATGATGTATTTTTGTTAAAATGATTAATTTGACAAACATAAAATTATTATAGGTGGGCTGAAGGAAGAGTGCGAGAAGTTCCACTTGGGAACATGATGACATACAGAGATGAGCTGGATGGACTTCAACTTAGCCAGGTAGCTCTAATTTAAATCTACCATATCATCCTAGTAAATATTAATTTGTAATTTTATCTCTCAACGCAGGCAATATTTATGCCTTACTCGGATGCTATAATGGGCATGATGCCTGCAATATGCCATGAAGCGAACAACCTATGGATGGCTCGTGTCCCATTGATTAGCTGGAAACGGGTAGAGTGGCATTTGCCTGACAGGGTGATGCGACAATTTGGAGGCATTCAACCTCGAACAATTGAGCCCATGGAGCGTGAATTTCGACGGGTTGATGGGAGAGGCCGAGCTGAGGTAGATTGGCTTCATTATCATAGAGGATATATTGAGTTATGGAATAACAGATTAGCACTAATTACAACCATCACGCATCCATTGGGAGATGGTCAGAAGGAGTTATCAGATTATTTACAATGGTACAGATCTTGGGCTTCCATCTACCTACTTAAAGCGGCGACAAATCCACCAGAAACAATTTATCCTAGGTCACCGGGGGAGAGGATAGTGGTAAGTGATTTCGTACATATTTAAATGTTCCGTCATATACAAGTTGATTATATTATAATTATTAATAAATTTGCATTTATAGGTTGATTACTTCTTGCGTAGCAAAGAAATTGCTGAATCATATGCTACGGGTCAGATGGAGAGTGGGGGGTCTATAAATCAAGGATATGCTGATATTGTCGAACTTACAAGACAAGTGGAGCAATCTGTATATATTGATACTACTGGCCGGCAACCTCGACGAGGAGGACGAACTTCAGTAATGGAGCAGCCAGCAAGGAGATCTACATCTCATAGTTCAGGATTACGTTCAAATCCTGTAGATCCGCCAAGACACTCTATGTACGTAGGATCAGCTGATTCTGGCCGACCTTTAGGGATGACGGGAGCAGGGCCTTCTATAATACGTGGTGAAGGGAGTTCATCTCAGGGCGGAAGAGGAAGCCATTGGACAATTCCAGAATCACAATGGCCTGGTACAGCATCTTCGTATGGGCGAGATGCTCCATATGACTTGAACAATCCCATGTGGACGACACTATTTGGTTGGACAGGAACTCCATCACAGCATGGCATAGTTGCTGAAGAAGTCCAACCTGACATAAACAGTACGGAGGAGGAGGTGCATCAGGACGAAGAAGAAGAACCTCAGCTCCAGAGGAGGAGTAGGCGGGTACCGTCAAGATACACCCCCGGTACAGATGCTCTCAAACCAAGAAAGAAGCGTTAGTAAAAATTTAGTTAACCTCAATGATGTATTGTCTTAAAACTTTCATGTATTGAAGACAGCTAAGGAATTTAAAGGTAACCCTGCACGTCGAGAGTTAGGCTGGAATTATGTACAAGAAGGATTCCCCCTTTTTAAGCACCACCTTGTGGCAAAAGATTTCTTAAAAGGTCGAATTCTAGAACTTAGTTGTGATAAAGACAATACAGTTGCACAAGGTATGGGAAGGTCCATGATGGATATAGATAACTGTATTTTATACTCTAATTGGGATAAGTATCATGATAAGCACATATTAGATTCGTATCAACAGTTGTTACAAAATTCTAAAAATTCTAAACCGAAGGATTTTCTTAATGGAGAAGATTGGCAGCAAATACAACTTCAATTTCAGATCAACTTCAAATGTTGTCCTACACAAACACAGCTCCAGAATCGTCTACGATATCTACTTAACAACATGAATCAGTAACTGAACTCATCATATGTATTTTATTTTCTTATTGACCTCATCATGTATTTTCATTAATTTGTGTTAATTACTTTTCGCATTACTCTCAATCCAATCTTTCTATAAAAAATATGAATAACAAAATTATGCGTTCATATTCTCATAATAATAATATATATACAAATACAAATAATTTTAAATTCAATCATATCTTTTAAAGTAAATTCTAGATTATATACAACTTATTTTAAATTATATATTTTAAATTTTTTTTAACTAATCTTAAAAATATATTTTGCCTTTTTAATTCTAATCTCTCAATTAACAAAACTTTAATTATATTTAATAATATTATTAACATCTTTATAAATAACAAAACAAAATATTAACTCAAGCTTTTAAAAAACTAAATTATTAAAACATGTTTATAATATTTTCATGCAAAACGCAAACCTGCTTTGCAATATTTTTAAAATACAACGTTGCCACCTACTAATATTTCAAATATTTCTCATAAATTAAACTTATTTTTAATTAAAATTAAATATCTTTTTAACTTATATTAAACTTATTCTTAAAACAACTAATAAAATAATTTAGTAAAAAAAAAAAATTACGACTTTAGTAATGTATTTTAATAATATTTAAAAATTTATAAATAAATAAAGTATATTACATATATATCAATTAAACTATATTAATTTTAAATATTATAATTATGATTAATAGTTTTATTTCAATTTATATTTAAATTAACGTTAACATTCATATTATTTATTTAAATTATTTAAAAATAATAATAAAAACAAAAATGCCACTTATCTTATTTTTTATCAATGTCACTCTCTTCCATTTTGAAGAAGTTTGGAGAGGCAAATAGCAAATACAACATAGTATGGATCAGTAATACGGTTGCAAACTCTTCCATAGCATGAATTCTATTTTTAAAATAACTACAAGCATTTCTGACACATCTACTGTTTTCTATGCTTTCAGGGTTAGAGTTTCTTCAATCATTTAATCTAATAAATTTGTTGTTGTACTTATTTGCATGTATTGTATATTGTTAAATGTTTTACCTATATTTGCTTCTATACTTACTGCATAAAAAATATCCAGTTAGCATCTTCATAAAAATCACCCTAAAAAGTAAAAGATTAAAAACTGATCTCAATAGTGACGTATATCACTAACCCTTCCTTCCAATGCAGTTTAAACTCTTTTGCTGAAGAAAACGCAATTGTCATTTGCATTTCCATTAAAAACGCAATCCTGCTTTTCATTTTCTGAAGAAAACGCAAAGCAGTTCAGAAAATGCGATCCTGCTTTGCGTTTTCTTCTGAAAATGCAAAGTAGGATTGCGTTTCTGCTCCTTTTTAAATTAAATTAATTTCATGCTCCTAAACCTAATACAATTATTAACTTTGCTCCTTTTGAAAATTTTGCCTAAAAAACGCTTCAAGATTAAATATATATTTTTTCTAATTATGCTCAAATAAAGTCAATAAATTGAAGTTCGAGATAAAATTTTAATTGATCTGACTGAACAATTATTAGGTCCGGACATGAGACGTAGCTCTATATCTGAAGGTCAATAACATGTCGCCACGTGCTCTGACTCTTTGCAGCGCAGCCCGACGACTCGACCTTGACCAGAACCCGGTATTGCTATGTTCGGGTATTGCTAGGTTTGCTTGACAATAACGAGAAATACCGCTCTATCAAGAACAATACCGAGCAATACCTAGCAATACCGAACAATATCTAGCAAAACCTCGGTATTGCTCAGTATTGTTAGGTATTGCTCTTGACAAAATGATATTTCTCTTTATTGTCGAGTAATATCGAGCAATACCTAGCAATACCCCGGTCTGCACAAATTAGCTAATGCATAGCAATCCCGGGTCTGGTGCGCGGCAAAGAGTAAGAGCACATGGCACCATTTTACTGGCGTTCGAACATATAGCTACGTCAGGACACCGGATCTAATAAAATTTCCTGATTTTGAGGCTTATAAAATAGCTTGAGATTAATTCAAAATATAAACATTATATATTTCATTAATATTTTCATTATATATAATCAAATATTAAATCAATTAAATTGTAATAAAAATAAAAAAAATTGGGCTGGCTCCATTGAAATTCATATTACTTTATAATTAAATAAAGTAAATCAAGCAAATTCTAGTTACATTAGCTCAATTCAAATCTCAAGCTCAATTTGATTCTTTTTATATATATTTGATTTAATTTTGAGATTACAATTATGATTTCCCCAATATTGAATTACTTCGTGCGAAACTACTACATTAGTGAAAGACAGAGTTATTATCTAACTACAATGATTTATGAAGTTTTTGGGCTGTGGACAAGATTGCTCCCTAAATTTACTTTTCCTACAAAGCTTACACATTATTGTTGTATTCTTCATAGATTTAGAAAGAAACATTTGCTATTGGGATCTGAGATAAAAATGACCCTTTCAAAATTTTGAAAATTTTAAAAAAATTTCAAAATGATTGAGCTGGTATCATAAACCTCTTAGAGATTATGCTAATCCTTTAGTAGATGAAATTTATCAAAGTATTAATAGATCTGCTATTCATGTTAATAATTTTAAATTAAAATCTGTCATAATTCAAATGAGTTAAAATTTTTAATTTGGGGAAACTCTTGTTTAAGATTTCAATTTATAGTTAGTCAGTTTTCTAAAAATATACGCAATATGTAAGTATAATGGTGTCAATGATGATGTTATTAGGCTTCCATTATTTTTATTTTCACTAAGAGACAAGGTTAGGATGTGGTTAAATTATTTACCCCTAAGCTCAATAACCACTTGGAATGAGTTGACTTATAAATTTCTTACTAAGTATTTTCTCCTTCAAAAACTGCTAAACTTAAAAATTATTTCACATCTTTTACCCAGTTTGAAGGATAATCAATTTATGAAAGTTGGACGAGATGTAAGAAAATACTCAAGAAATGCCCTCATCACACCTTACCCGATTGACTGGTTATTCAGACCTTTTGGTATGATATCTTAAAATAATCATAGATGTTGCAGCTAGAGGATCTTCAATGTCCAAACCATTTGAGGAAGCATATGAATTAATAGAGGAAATGGCTATTGATAATTTTCAATGGCCTGGTGATAGAGTAAATCCTAAGAGAATAGTTGAAATTTATGAATCGGATTCTTTGTTAATTTTAACTGCACAAGTTGTAGTAGTTTTCAAGAAATTGAACACAATATGGATCAGTTCAGGATCAATATCTGAATCATATATGCAATTGGAAGATCAAGATTTAACTTTTATTGGAGATAGTGGTGTGTAAAGGATTGAAAATGTGAATTTAATTGGAGGACAAAACTCCAATACATATAATCCAGATTGGAGGAATCATTCTAATATTAATTGATAAAATAATTTTGATGGTGATCATTAATAAAATTTTGGTCAAAATAATCAAGGAGAAATTTATAATATTCCCCAGCAGCCTATTATTAATCCTATACCATCTTATTCTTCATGATTAAATCAAAATAATTTGTTTAAAAATAAAAATATATATATATATATTAAAGATATAATAATCCTCAGTAGCCTATTATTAATCCTAGACCATCTTATCTTTCATGATTAAATCAAAATTATTTGTTTGAAAATAAAAAAAAATATATATTTTAAAGATATAATGATGCAGTTAAGAACTCAATTGTAAAGTTAAGTTGCTTCTGTTAAAAATTTGGAAAGTCGATTAGGTCAGCTTGTAATTTCATTTAGTAATAGGCCTCTCAAATGGTTACCCAGCAATACTAAAGTTAATCTAAATGAGAAAGAAAAAGATCCTAGTAGAAACCACATATTTTGAGCCTTTTTATCATTCATATAAGAAGTATGTGTTATTAACTATATTTTAATTTTTTTTGTATTTACATTTTATTTAATTCCTCTTAACCTTACACTTTTATGTTGTCTTTCATTAACATCTATATTTTAAATTGTAAATTCAACAAAGAAAATAATAATTAAAAATTATGTAAAATTAAGATAATAATAAAAAAATTATATTATACTTTAAATGAACATTGTATTATAATTCATACAATAATAAACTAATAATTAATAAAGTTAGATGATTTAAGTTATTAACTTAACTTAAATTTATAAGTCATACATCTATACATTGACCTTTTAATTGAAAAATGAATCATTAATGTTAAAAATAGATAGGAGTATCTTAAAATTGAAAATCATGGTAACTTAAAATTGGAAATAGTGATCTTATTATATCCTTACAATAAAGTTATTAAGATTGTAAGTATTATAAGCAAAATTGATGTTCAAAATAATTAACTATGTAAATTATATGAATGAAACAAAAGATTATGATAAGAAATCTAAAAAAAAAAAGAAGAAGAGTACATTCAAAAATTAGTATCAATTAAAAGCTTAAAGTCAAACTGCAATCTTATACTTAAATATACCAGAAATAAGATAGGAAAACTAATACATATGATGATTAACTAATGAATTTCAATCATAACTACACATCTATTCTTTAAAGGTGCATTATTCATTTAAAAATTTAATAGTCAATGATTATATTCAGAACATATAAATTCAAAATAAATAATGGTGACGATAACCGGATAATATAATTATTATGATTTTTAAAATTAGAATTATAACCTTGTTCATTTCAATTACTTTTAAACCGTCATGTATGATCCTATATTTTAGTAATTTTACCATCAAATTTTATTTTGGTTATTAAATTAATTAGAAATGTATATTTTTTTATTTTCTTAAGGACAAGTAAGAGTTTAAGCTGGGGAGAATTTGATAAGTGTAAATTATGTAATATTTATAATGTCTAAATTTCAGTAAAAATGTGTTGTTTTAATTATTTTTATATAGTAAAAATTCAACAAAGATAAAAACTACAAAGGAACATTCTGCACCGTGATGCCAAAGGAAACACCGTCACTACACTACATTCAACACCACTGAGGCATTACTTTTGGACATTGTAGCTAGGGGTGTTAATTTTGGGTCACGATTCGGGTAAAGGTCGAACACGGAACTGACCCGGCACTATTTGAGTTCAAGGCAACTCAATCAATTTTTGCAAACGTGCCAATTTTTCAAACCCAAATCTGACCCGTTTCGGGGTAGGGTCAACCCGAGCCGACTTGCATATTTGTTGGAGATTGCACAAGTCGCTTCTTCGGCTCCTTCATTGCAATTCGACAACGGGAGCTCTCTCGCTGTGAAGGTAACTTTCTCTATTTCATCGTTATTGTTCGGCTTCGTTCTGACTTTCGCAGGATGACAGGAGGTGTGGAGATTGCACGAGTCGCTTCTTCGGCTCCTTCATTGCAGTTCGACTTCGCACCTTTGACGACGGGAGCTTGCTCGCTGTGAAGGTAACTTTCTCTGTTTCGTCGCTGTTGTTCGACTTCGTTCCGACTTCTACAAGATGGCAGGAGGTGTGGCGCTTGCACGAGTCGCTTCTTCGGCTCATTCATTGCAATTCGACTTAGCTCCTTCAAGGCTTCAAAGATGGGAGCTCACTCATTGTTAAGGTAACTTTCTCGTTGTTGTTTGTCTTCATTCCGACTTCCACATGAGGTGTGGAGATTGCACGAGTCGCTTCTTTGGCTCCTTTGTTGTAGCTTGACTTCGCTCCTTCGAAGACGGTCGCTCGCTCGTTGCCTCGCTGTGAAGGTAAACTTTTCCGGATCATTTGGGGTAATTCCCGAGTTTTCGAGTCGACCCAAATACTACCCGGTTTGCAAACGGGTCAATTTTTTGAACCCGAATCAGACCCGCTTCGGGTTCGTGTTAACTCAAACCCGAAATTTTCGAGTCGAGTCCAATATTGACACCCCTAATTGCAACACCATGCTCTCTGTTTGCAAGAGCTATAGCGGCAACAAATCCAACAGTGCAACATTCAAAGTGATGTTGTGTCTGAAAGTCAGCTTGGAAGCGCCCGGTTCTCAAAAAATCAAATGACGTGGTTCCACAAATTTTGATGCCTCGGTGCAATTTTGTCCACTTGGGCGTCGCAGCGCTGCAATTTCAACAGTGTCGAGGCGTAGTAGTTATAAATTTTAAGGGTAACATTGTTTAACTGAAAGATCACTATTTTTCTCTAAACAAACTGTTCCACATCACCATCAAGTGTTCCAGGTGAGAAAACATTTCAGCATCGAGGTGCTAGTTCAATTTTACGCGCCGTAACATCGCAACAACATATGCCCTTTTATAAATAGATGTTTTGATCTGTTTGTAAGAGAGTTTAGTCACTTGCATAAAATTTAGTATTTTTTAGTGTGCTTTTCTAATATCCTCTAAGAGTAAAATCTAATAGAGGAGAAACTTTGATCCTGCTAGGTGATAACATTCCAATATTTTTCTTGTACTTTGATTCTTCTATGATTATAATGAAAATGATTTTGCTTATCATTTATTCTATGTCTAGCTAAATCTCTTGTTTTGGATTGATTATATGAAGAGCATATTAAAGTGCTAATAAAGACTCTTGTTCTTTAAAAATTTAATGATATTTTCAATTATATCACATTCTTCATTTAATACACATAATGATCATATGTAGTAAAAAATCAAGAGTGATGAATAGGCTCAACGGAGGAATGCAAGAACAATCAAGAATATTAAGATAGAATGTTGACATATCTAGACATATGATGTTTGAATATTCTAGGTTCTTAAGCAAATATTATAACCGTAGGAGTTCAGTATATATCATTTTCATCTCAACAAGCTCGACAGAGATCTAAAAATATACATGCTCTAAATCACATCTACAATTAAAAGACCATTAGAAAAAAAAAATTGCATTCATCAATCTAAAATATTTTATCAAATATTATATCAACTATTTAACTATTTTGATCAAGTGATTGAAGTTTCAAAAACATCATTTTTATTTTAGTTGCATTAATTATGCATTAAAAGTAAGCATTAATAATTTTATTGCAAGAAAATATAATAATTCCTTGTGAGTTCGACAGCCTAGTTAATCACTTTATTACTTGATTCGGCACGTATACTTGCATAAATTTAAGTCATATTTCATTGTTAACATATCAAAGAAAACCTAAGCATTATTCAACATTAACCGGCACAAGCATTCATTATACTGTCTATAACAAAGCATTGCTTGCATACGCGTACAAGTTCACACACATCCCACATCAATTTGCTAGCAAATGACCACCATGTGGTACTCGAGCTAGCCCATAATCGTAGACCAACCAAGGAGAAGCTAGGTTGAGAAAAAAACAATTATATAGGTGAAACTTATTGAGGATTGACTTATGTAATGGCTCATTTTCACTATAAAATGTGGACTTTAAGAAAATATCTTTCTCAAAAGGACCATCCGAAAGTCACATTCGGGTCCGTTGTTCGGGCCGTCATTTTTAAATTTCGCACGTGCCATAGTCCCACTCTTCGCCGGGTCGGGTATCGGGTATTGTTGTTGCCAGGTGTCGCGTTCACGGCTTACCGAAGGTAAAGATGCGTCAGGTGGGAGGACGCAATAAAAATTCTAGACAGTGAGAGGAAATATAGTGAAATAAAATGAGAAAAATCTTTAGTGGCTCAATTAGTACAACTATATAGGTGAAATTTAATAAGGAAAAGTTACATACTAAAAAAATATAAAAATTATATTGGCATTATTCACAAAAAGCATTGTCTTCAATAATATATCAAATGTACAGTAAGTAGAACTCTATTATAATTGATTTCAATTAGTGAGCCGAGCCAGTTCGTGCTTAGCTCGTTAACGAGCTCTCAAGCTAAGTTTATTAAGTTTTGAGCTCGAACTTGAATAAATTTTCAAACTCATTTGATTATCAAGCTCGAGTTCAATCCACATGATGCTTGGCTCAATTACTCGTTGAGCAACACAACAGAAGAAGGTGAGGCGGTCAAAGCGTGGGGGTCTGCGTATGCGAACCCCAAAAGACGGACGGAAGTGCATGAGTTTGCGCAAGAGAACCACGAAGGACAAAAGGCAAGTCGGCTGACCGCAGAAGGCTTGCGAGCTACTCATGAGCTCATTTTTAATGGCACAAGCCAAGCTCGAGCCCGACTTGAGTTAAAGCTCGGGATTTAGCTCGGGAGTCGAACTCAAGTTAGGTTGACTCATTTGTACCCCTAATTTTAATGTAAGCTTTAAATTCTTTGCTCTTTTTAACAGAAAACAAAACTCAATTCACAGCCACGGGCGGTTTTGGATATTGTTAATTTATTTTCCTTTTGCAGGGAGCTTATACCAATAAAACATATTTTATGAGATAGGAAATACTTAAGACGAAAATATTGGTATCAAAAAGAACAACTTGCAGGTTTCTCAAAGTTAAAATCTTAAAAGAAGCAGGCAAATGAAGTAGCAAACAAGTAAGCTTTTAATCTTCTTCCTCGCCCTCGTTCTCAGCAATGTTGAAGTACCGCAGCTCATAAACGTTCCGGTCTTTGTTGGAGGCAATGACTCGAAGCCAATCCCGAACATTATGTTTTTTCAGGTACTTCTTAGTGAGGTACTTTAGGTACCTGGAGCAACAAGATAAAATTTTTTTAAGCAGGTTCAAATTAATAGAAGAGTTTAAAAAAAACCATTTTGATAGCCAAGTTTTTTAAATTAAGGCTTCCTTTGGGACTTCTTTCTTTTAGCTTCTTAAAGCATAATTTTTGTACTAGAAAGCTGCTTTAAGAAGCAGTAAGAATGTCATCCCAAATGAAATCTAAATAATAAAAAACTACTTAAACTTCAAGATTATAATAGAATGTGTGGTAATTCTTCCAGCAGAGGAAACTGGCTAAAATCTAAACAAACATTTACTTGCAGTTGCATAAACAAAAGGGGGTACTCTAAAAGTTTGAGACTTTTAATATTTGGTTTCATGTTATTATCAGTGTAATCTAAAACAAATGGAAAAATTATTTTGTGCGGAGATCAACCAGAGATCAATCAGAATGCGCCATATCACTCCCTGCTCAATATCTGGCTCAGTACCGCGGCTCAATACCGCTCGGTACTAGGCTAAGTATTGCTGACATGATGCATTCTGGTTGATCTCTAAATAATAAAATACATTCAGTGTCCGCATAGAATAATTTCTAAAACAAATGAGAGAGTTTGAGACTTCTAATATTTGGTTGGAAGTAAAACAAATAACAAGTACTGTTTCAAGAAATTTAAAATATATCAGCTAGTACGGTTGGAGGAAATCGTTTAAAGCTTTGGTCATGAGAGTTCTTCACGAAGCTGTAGCAGGATACCCTGAGCACTGACGACACTGCAATCTACCTCCCTACCACTAGCACGCTCGCGTCCCCCTACAACCTGCGACAGTCGCCGGCTTGCCTCCCTTGCTCAAAACCCACTCACAACCCCCTCATTCATGCAAATCCTACTCGGCTTGGAACCACCTCTATGCCACTGCCATCGTCGCCGCTACATCACAATCAACTATCCTCATGTCTGTTCTAAGTTGTCCCTCCGTGACCCAGTGGATATACTTATCATTGTACAAACAAATCAAGGACAGGAATCATATTTCAATAGCATTGATATTTCCATTATGCAGTCAGCAGAGAGTGAAATTATATACAACAATGGAGTAAATTACGTAATGCAACAAAGCCAAGGTTATAAACAGAGTTGTTAATCGTTTGAAGGCTTCATGAAGTGCCCAAAATATGGTGAGAGCATGCCCACCAATTCCTTCAAACGTTTATTAACAGGAATGATGGACGGTAACTTGCATATCTAACACATGTTAAATTGCATCCAATGTAGGTTTGCAGCACAGTTAAGGGGAAGAGAACTGCAGGCAAATATAGGGAGAGTGAAAGGAGAGAGAGAGAGAGAGAGAGAGAGAGAGAGAGAGAAAGAGAGAGAGAGAGAGAGAGAGAGAGAGGAGTCAACTCCCAGAGGAACTGAATTAGCATTCAATTCTGATAATAATACACTCCTTGTCTAAGGGCCGTTGTCATAGTAAAAGAAACCTTGGGTATCAACAAGCAAAATAAATAAATCTTACAGTGTGAAATAACATTTATACAAAAATAGCGTTAAATTATAAAGCATGTTAATTCAATGTAATGCAAAAATAGCGTTAACTATTTATAAAATATAATGCAGGATTTTGAAAAGAATTATCATCAATATTAATCTTATCACAAACATAAGGTTGGCTTAATGTATACTACTCTAGTGATACATATTTAGTCCCACAAATTCATAGTTTGATAGACAAATCGGACATAAGAAGGTAAAATAACTGGCAACCAACAAATATGACATCTCTGAAGGAAACCTAAAGTGTCAAAAGTATTAAGGGCTGGAACGATGAATTTCTACTGCAGTAACACTTGTTGAATCCTACAAATTTATAATTTGGTAGACAATTTGGGCTTAAGAAGGTGAGAAAACTGGACAACCAAGAACGATGAAAATTCTAAAGAAAACTTTAAGTGGGTGGAATTTGAGCGGTGGTGGAATCAGGTGTGGCGGGGCAACTCTGGCCTGGCAGGTTTGGGATAAACCTCTTAAAGCTATGCATAGCAGCTTGAAGCACGGAGGAAAATAAGCTTTTAAACCTGCTAATTATAAAAGGTGGTACCAGTTAAAAACAGCAATCCAAAAATACACCTGAACTCAATCTTTCTTGAAGAAGTCACTTGACCACATGCAGAGTGTAAAACCAGAAAAATCTCAATTTTAGACATTGCACGCTTTTCAATGCACCACAACTAAATTTAAGTGAATTTTTCAAAGTCCTCGGAATTTCACGAAAAATTTTTACAAAAATCTATGCAAAATTTCAAAAAAAAAAAAAATGATATATAGAACCTATATTGAATTTCGCTTAATTTGAAAGTTAAAATTCATAAAAAATTTATAACGCCTAAAATACGTTTTAATAAATAGTTAAGCAAATATATGTAATGTGAGGCAAATTGGTCAATTTCATAATCCCTTAACAACCGAACATTTAAGGGATTGAATTCTATTAGGTCCCTTATTTTTTTCGTGCGACCAGAAGGAGGCGGAGGCGGAGGCGGAAGGGAGAAGGGCAATTGAGAGATCCTAGAGCACGGTTCCCGCGGCGGTTTCTGATGGCCGAATTTGGGGGAAATCGAAGGAGTCAAAGGAAGACTAAAGTATGCTTTATATTTCGAATTTCTCCTTTTCTCACAAAGATTTTCAGAAAAACAAAAATCTAGGGTTTGTTAAAAACTTAGAATTTCAAAGGCAAACTTAGGGGAAATGTTAGAGAAAGCAAGTTAACCACAAAAATGAAGTTTTCCAAAAAAAATTGTTGAGTTGGAGAAATTAGAGTTTTCATATTATTGTATTTTTAAGAAAATTTCTTAAGAGGTAAAATTCTAAATGATCATAAAAGAATTTCTAATAATAAAAATTAAAATTTTTCATAAAATCTTTAATTTCATAATTTTTATAATAAAATAATTCAAAAATATATTAACCTAATTATTAATTAGGTTAATGGGGAATTTCGACATGTTTATATGATGGAATTAATGAAAATATAATTTTAAAAAATATGATTTTTAAATAAAACCAAAAATAGAAATTAAATTAAATTATTTTAGGTTAAAGTAAAGAGATTATTTGGATAAAATATGAATTTAGAACAAAATCTAAATTTTTTAAAATTTAGATTTATTTAATCCACAAATATTAATATTAAAATTACAAATGCAATAGAAATAAAATTTTGACAAATGTTTAGATAATAACAAAAATATTTACATACTTTATGTGTTATGTGTTAAATTAAAGGGAGGATGAGAGAGATAAATATAATCTATGATAAGTTCATAGGAATAGAATAATTAAATTTGAGATGATTAACTTTAGCCTATGAATATTAAATTATTTCTTATAGGTGTTAATTGTTGCAACCTCAAAGAAAGGAGATCAAATGAAGTAAATCAATTTTCCAATTTCAAAGTGAGTAAACATGTTTCTATAATATTGATAATTTTATCATTTCAATTTTTATTTAATTGTATTTGAATAACATCTATTCATTTTACTGCATTTTAAATGATTTCATATTTCATATTATGTGATTCAATATATCACTGTATAAGACATATGATAGAACTTAGTATTATGATATATGAATATTATATGAAAGCTATATTGAGTGATTTCATATGCACGTTGAAATGATGGAGCTCATCCCTTTATGATACTAGCTGGAGACGCTGTACTCGTGCACGTTAAAATGGTAAATGTTTGAAAAAAAAAATAATAAATGGAGTATCTTTATCGTACTAGATGGTGACTCCTGTAACGGTTATACTATATATGGAATGAGAATATTATGAATACTGATATGATGAATGTAAATTGAATATAAAATGATATGAATTTATAATTTATGTGCATGTTTAATAACATGTTTATAAGAAATAAAATTTATGATATGTTTAAATGAAAAGTGACATTTGCACTTATTACTCCTGTCATGAATTACTATATTTTAGATGCATGTTTTACTTATTAATCTTTGGCTTACTGTTAGTTTTTCAAAAAAAATTCAGGTATAATTATTTTAATCATAATGAATAGAATGAGATGAAATGTGTATAATATGAGAAGCGGGGCGGAAGAAAGGTAACTATATTAGTCTTAATGATTTTATGTTTATGTGTTATCGAATTTAATATTTTTATTGGATTTTTCAAATGTTATGATGATAGATTTAGAGATTAAATATTTTAGTCTACCGTCCGACCTCCATTCCCGCCTTGTTTATATGAGTTTATCGGATCAGGTCGTGACAAAAATAATATTAGAGCAAAGGATTTAAGAATACTAATCAATATGAAAGAGAAAATATGATGATTCTATAGGTTAGAGAATGTATAAGATATGCATGTTATAGACTACTAATTTTATTTCAACGCGTTATATCTCAGAGCCTGGGATCTTGAAAAAGATGCCACCGATGATAATACGAGAGAAATTAGGAGGGAGATACCAATCATGACAGAGCCTTCGAGTAGTAGCATCAATGCTACTATGAAATCTTTTACGCAACAATGACTTAAATGATTAAGAACACTTAGACCCATGTTGGTGGTAGTGGAAGCTCTCCAATGGATAAAAATTTAAAATTGTTCCAAGAAATGAAACCTTCGATGTTTTTTAAGTAGTGGACCAATAGAGGCAGAAGATTGGACCGATGTTTTCAATCATGATTTTTTCAACCGGCCTAACACACTTCTGCATAATAATGGTTTTCTCACAAAAGTGGTTTCTTACCCACATGGTCTATTTCGACCCGACCCAATAAGCTCGTATAAACGAGGCGGGAATGAAGGTCGAACGATAGACTAAAATATTCAATTTCTAAATTTATCACCATAACATTTGAAAAGCCACTAAAAACATTAAGTTTGAAAACACATAAACATAAAATCATTAAGACTCATATAATTATCTTTCTTCCAGCGCACATCTCCTATGGTTTACGTTTACACCTCTTCTACTTATTATAATTAAAATAATTATACCTAAAATTTTTTTGAACAACTAGCAATAAGCCAAAGCTTAACAAGTAAAGCATGCCTCTTAACAACAGTAATTTAAGACAGAATGAGTAATATATTAAATATCACTTTTCATTTAGACATATTAAAAATTTTATTTATTATAAACATATTATTAAACATACATATAAATCATAAATTCATATTATTTAATATTCAGTTTACATTCATCATATCAATATTCGTAGCTTTCTCATTTCATATATAGTACAACCGTCATAGGAGTCACCGTCTAGTACCATAAATGTACTCGCTTTACCATTTCTTTTCCATAATATTTACCATTTTAACGTGCACGAGTACAGCGTCCCCAGCAAGTACCATA
>NW_021319083.1:4442311-4562934 GCF_001605985.2 Dendrobium catenatum | reverse complement strand
AAATTCATATTTTGGTATAAATCCATATTTTATCCAAATAATCCCTTTACGCTAACCTAAAATAATTTAATTTAATTTCTATTTTCAATTTTATTTAAAAATCATATTTTTGAAAATTATACTTTCATTAATTTCATCGTATAAGCAAGTTGTAATTCCCTTTTCACCTAATTAATAATTAGGTTAATATATTTTCGGATTATTTTATTATAAAAATTATGAAAATAAAGTTTTCATGAAAAATTCTAATTTTTATTATTAGAAATTCATTTATGATCATTTAGAACATTATCCTTTAAGAAACTTTCTTAAAATCCAATAATATAAAAACCCTAATTTCTCCAACTAAATAAAATTTATGGGAAGCTTCATTTTTTTGTGGTTAACTTGCTTTCCCTAAATTTTTATTTTTAGAAAATTTTTTAGAGAAAGGAGGAATTTGAAATCTAAAGCATACATTATTCCCTTTACACCTTCGATTTCCCCCAAATTCGGCCGTCGGAAATCGCCGCTGGAACCGTGCCCTAGAATCCCTCAACCGCCCTTCTCCCTTCCGCCTCTGTCTCCTCCTTTCGATAGCACGAAACAAATGAGGGACCGAATTCTATTCGGTCCCTTAAAGGTTCAATTGCTAAAGGATTATGAAATTGACCAATTTGTCCTCACATTACATACACTTGTTTAATTATTTATTAAAGGTGTTTTATGCATTATGAAACTTCTATGAATTTTAACTTCCAAATTAAACAAAATTCAATATAGATTCTATATACCGATTTGTTCGAAATTTTGCATAGAATTTCATAAAACTATTTTCATCAAATTCTGATAACTTTGAAAAATTAATTTAAATTTTGTTGTGGTGCATCGAAAGACGTGCGATGTCTAAAATTGAGATTTTTCATGTTTTATATGGTCACTTTTGTATGCATTTCTCAAACAACAAATTACACTACTTACAATGACCTGCCTTAGCCATACATATATGGATTAAAAAATAAAACAAAATTAAACCCAAAGAAGCTCCCCCTGTCGCAGAAACCAGTATTTTCAGGGAGCACAGTGGAATCCAATCATGACATTTAGTGTGTAGAAGAACAGAACATGAATAAACTGCAGCTTTATTCAGCTTGTTTTGTTAATTATTAGGCCAAATGCAAAAAAGCTCAAGTTTGCCACCGAGCTGTTCACATTTAGTTTGTTTATTATCAGGTCAACATGAACATCATGTGAACAATTTATATGATCATATGCATGAAAAATACTCAATTTCTCTCATGGCATGAAAAATATTGTGACCATGATAGTAAAAATAAAACAAATTGAATCATGATAGGTCTGAACATATTGAATTTACTTTGAAATTATTACAATATAACTTCTTCATATATATGAAGCTAATCTCAAAGCAAATTAAATAATTTTTACACTCATCCTGATTCAATTTATATCAGGATATCCTGACGATTTTTTTTTTCTGGCAAGAAGTCCTTCTAAGATTCATGACACTTAAAATGTAAATTTTCATGATTATAAAATATATTCATGATTTTAATGATAAAATGCAGGAGTAAAATAACAAAATGTAGAACAAAAATCAATTATATCTGCATATCTTCATTTTGCATTTAATCTGTAAATATACCTATAGCTCTTTTCATTAAAAAATCAAATAAGCTCACTTTTTTAGAGCATCAACCTTTCTTGGACACCCCTAACAAAACATATCACAAAAAGCAAAGTAAACTGAGATATACTAATTGAAAAGGCCCTTCATAAATAGTTACAATCTTGCTTTTAGATTGCGCTAGGAGAAAAAAAAAGTCCTTCAAATGTAATCTTGACCTTGTTCTTAACATGTGTAATACTAACAACACCCAGGTACCATCTTTGCTTCCAAATGTAGGCAATTTTGACCTACGGGGAACTTCTCCATTGAGATGAAACCAATAATCATGCCCTCCATTGTCTTTGAACAATCCATGAAAATTTTCAAGCCTTTCTTCTTCCTTCCCATAGCCCAAAGCTGATACTCATTCAACTCAACCTTTATTCTCTTTCCCTCGCTCTTTCTCTTGAAATTTTTAAGAGTCATGTGCAGAGTCGGGGTTAGGGTTTTGACGGTCCATATGGGTTTGAGCTCAATTGTTATTTAAGGCCAAGGATTGTGGAATTGTTACCTCAAGATCTGTTTATGTTATGTTGATCGATTGCAATTGACACATAATAGACATTGGATGTTATATGGCTAACGTTGCTCAACAAGTAGCAAGATTGAGATGGGAATAGGGGTGAGAGAAAAATACATAGACAGTTTATTCAACCCGAATCAAACCAATTAGTTTGGAGTGCTTCTCAAAAGTCATTGTTCCTATCCAATTCCCATCATATGTTAAACTAGTATATTCGATCTATTCTTGCTTCCGCTACTTGGCAACCAAGAATTGATCCAAACTAAAGTCTACAAGCTTATAAAACTAGTATTTTTAATAAATTCAATAATACAAGACTCATATAGCCAAATTTATAATTTTATTAGATTTATGCAAGTTATGCAATGTTTGAGGTGAAATTTGTAAGTCATCTTATTTCCAAATTACTTAGAACATAAACATTAATAATTATGTAGCACATTATATTTTTAATTAAATATTTAATTTATATGTTAGTATGAAGAGATTAAATTATGAAATTTAACTATCTTAGATGATACCATAAATAAAGGTTGAAGTATTCTTCTTCTTTAAATGACGCAAACCAAACTACACTATATCAAAACCATAATGTGATTGAACCCAAGAATCAAGACAAAACCTAATTGAAATATATGGTTATTTTTTGGCATGGCTCTAGGGAAACTTGGATTAGTTTTGATTTCAATAATAGTGAAAATCAAACAAAGTCAATTCAGAAAGCAATTTTGAATGAAACCAACCCAACCTAATCAGAGATGTTGATGTAACAACCCAAGCTTTTAATCATGATGACATTTTTTGCTTTAGTTTGTTGGCCTCACAATTTCATATGTTGGTATGTTGGTATAATATCCCAGAGTAATGTTTCCTTTCAAGGGCACTTAACTTTAGAGTCCCTCATGAAATTTCAATCATTATACCAAAATACGCCTTGAATCATTCTACTTGAGAAGTTTCACTATATCCCACACTTCAATGATTTATGTCCTCTGACCTCATCAATATCCATGAACATAGCTCAAAATCAACCACCAAGAGGTGGCTCCCACCATACAACACTTTGTCCAAGCAACAATTTTAAGAGGTGACTTACATGGTGTAACACATTATCTTATTCGGTACTTAATTCTCATCTTCTAACTAGTTTAGATTCTTTGAAATATCCTTTATAACAATTTAAACTATCAACTATTGAGTAATTGTTCTATTTGGCTTGCTAATCTCAAAATTTTGTTACATCAATGTAGCTTACCAAGTTGGCACCCACCATTTTAAATTTTCAAACTCTCAAACATCAATATATTATCTATTTTAGCCAAATGGATTTACGATTGTCTATTTGGTATAACTTCTCAAATCCCATGAGTGCCCTCATAAAAGTATGCTTAACTTTAAAGTTCCTAATAAAATTTCAACCATTGAACAAAAGATGTCTGGGTGTTTAACAATTTATCTTCATTCTATTCAAGTAGCTATACAGTAAAAAATCATGAACTTATGTTTTCAATCATATGTGATATGACATTAATGATTTTGATTAAAACAAATCTTCAATGGTGTCATCTAACTATTTGATAAGCATTTTACAAATTATTCAATAATTGCCAAACTATGATAATTTGGCATACATTTCTCATCTATGTAACCACAAGACGAGTTTTAAATAAAGATTATGAATAGTCATGGATGAGCCAATTTCAAGCATACAGAGTATTTCATTTATTTTTTAATGTATTTGATTGAGTTTGATTTACCTCTGGATGCAAAGTAGATGAAAGCAATTAAAACTTAAAAGGCTTAATTAGCATGGAAAAAATTGAGATTATCCTCCTAAAACATCCTTCAAATTTCATGAAACTTAAAATATATATATTTTTCATAATTTTTAAACTATATTCCATGAATTTTCAATATAAAATGTATGACAGGAAAAAATAACATGAAAGAGCAAAATGAATTGTATATTCATTTACCAAAATAATTCATCGCATATTAAATAAAGATACCAAGTTCTTTTCAGTTAGAAGCAAAACAAAAAGGTTCATTTCGTGAACATAAAACTGATTTCTTGACACCCCTAACGAAACCCATCACCAATAAAATAAAGCACAGTGAGGCTGGCATACCTCTTGGAAAAGGGTCCTTCGGAAGTAACGGTGATCTTGCTCTTCTCACGCGTAACGTTTACAACATCGCCCAAGGTACCAGCTTTGCCGCCAAGGGAGGCGACCTTGATCCGCTCGAGGAGGAACTTCTCGAGTGAGGCGATGTCCATGATCTTGTCCTCCACTGGCTTCGCACAATCGATAACAAAGGTCGAACCTTTCTTCTTCCCGCCCTTAGCCCCGGCGCTGCTTCCTGTTCGGCTCATCCTTTCTCCTCTTTCTCTCGCGCTTCTCTTGCCGAAACGCTGAAACGTTGTGCGCTGAGTTAGGGTTTCGAAGGTCCGAGCGGTTTCAGCTCGATTGGTATTTAACGGTCGGGGGTGTTGGCATTGACCGCTAGATCTGTACGTTGCCCTTCTCAGCTCCGTTGGATGCCGCATAGTCTACAGAATAAAATAATGAAAAAGTGACTCAAATAAACCCTAAATTTAAAAAAACATATGATTTTATGCTAGTTTAGTTCTAGGGTAACTCAATGAGTTCCAATATCGCAATAGCGCAACACAACTGAATTAATTTGACTACAATTTTCAAATAAAATTGGTCCAACTCTGCAGACAAATTTAATATAAGAAATTAAACTCTCAATCATTAAGATATTGTTTGCAGGATTTCAATATATATAAAACTCCTTAACTAGAAAGTGAAGAATTTAAATAAAATTGGAAGCTCTAGATAAGATTGATATTCTACATGATGGGGATATTGGATTTAAGCATGGATTTGAAATTTTAGAGAGCTTTGCCTGAGGATCGATATTATAACCCATATTGCTTGATAATTGTTGCTTGAATCACCTTTACTCATCTGTCATCTCCTAAATTTTGTAGTCTGATCATCGTTATCGTTGATTGATTGGCGTAGTTCGATCTCTATCATCGATCACTCTATCCATTTGTCATTATGTGACCTTCATCGCCCAACTATCATCTCTTAACCACCATTATCACCCTTGTTGCGGGCTAAAATATATGTGGCGATAGAGTTAGAATTGTTAGTCTTAATATTATACGGATATCCGGCACATAAATGTGGTGGACGGTTGGAAGTTCAGCGTTAGTCGATGGTTGTGCGGAAGTCCATCGACATTAAGTGGCCGGGTGGAAGTTTGGTGACAAGAGAACTATCTTCATTCTCTTTCTTCCATGAGAAATGAGGGGTTTATTTATACTTTTTTGAGAGTGACATGACCAATAAATAGAAGAAATATCAATGGTAAGTTGGGAGTTATTTGAATGGATGGTCGATGTTGATTCCCTTGATCATGGACATTTGAATTACTTAATGATATCAAAATTCACGGATCTTAGGCTCGTTAGATTTGCCTCATCAAGCTGTTCGATTCGACTATAAGCACGTCACGTTTGGAAATCATTTCGTCATCCAATGTATGGTTTAAACATTCCAAATGTGCTTCGTGTCTTTGAATTAGATCCATTTGGGCTCATATTGAGTTGAATTTGGTGTAGTTGGGTTTGTATTTCTAAGACGTTCAGTGCGACTGTAAATTTGCTAAAATAGGAGTTCATATGGTCCCAAATTTAATTTTGAAAGTTTCCAACTTGATTTTGTCTCGAGATTCGTGTCCGATCAAGATAATTTTGTGATGATATATCAACCCTCAAATATTTCTCCAGCAATCTTTACCATAAGCATGAGAACAAATTAAGCTAGTATTTCAAACTTTGTATTCTCATCATTTTTTTATTGAGGAGAACAATAGACTTTTGTAATCTTACTTATTTCAACTCAAAGAATGAAGGTTAGTCCAATAATATCTAAAGCAAGTCAGTCTTGGTAATACCCCAAATTCATTGAGATAATTGAGATGCTTCTTGGGGTTATTATAAAAAATTTGCTCAATATTATTGAACTATTGTTTCTCCATTTATAACTATTTTGATTAAAGATAAGTTATGTAGGTCTAAAGGGGTGTAAACTACTTTTATAAATGATATGGAGTTGCTTATAGCAAAGCCAAAGACCAACTACTTCGAGGATTGTCATCATTGATTTTTAAAAGAGGAACCAAATAAATATTGATCTTTTTTGAAATAGGGTCGTATTAGGGCATCTCCAACTGAACCGAGCGTCGTTCCTCGTATCACTTGTTTGTAGTTTCCGCAAATCTCTACCTAAACGCCAAACTTAAACGCATTCTATATTTTCTCCCCGCTGTGAGCAGTGTGACGCCAATCATGATGTCGCACTATTCAAAACACAAAAATACGTTCGATTTTGCGTTTGGTTGAAGACAGACTTAGCACCTACATTAGCGTTATTATAATGACTAAACTACATTGCAGTTCCATCGATGGATGTGGTGGTCCCAGGCTTATGATGGCACAAGTAATGGTTCAATTCTATTGAAAACTATGTTTGATAATTTGCTCATAGGTGTCATCTTTTGTCAAGAGATAAAATATGATAGCCAACAACTAGTAGGTTTGCAACGATTATGAATTTCAAGCATGTTATGGGAGGTATTTATGATTTTATAACGGGAATACCTAAAGGATTGCTTGTTCTGCTGAAAAAAGGAATGCATAATAAAATGAAAAGTAGCGTAAAAGAAATGTAATACATTTTAAATGTTTAGAGTCATTTGGTTGAGAGTAAAATTAATTCATGTGATTTTTTTTAAGATTTGAAGTAAAATGAATGAAATGTAATGTCGCGACCCGGCCCGGTTAGCTCGTAGATACGAGGCAGGAATGAGATCGGACATGTAATAAGTAATTCATTATTCTTCAAGTAAAATAATACTATTCAAAGAAATCTTCACATGATAAAAAGCGCCTCTAATAACACAATTCCATAACACCACATATGTCTAACATAATGTACAAGATGGCTATATCAAAAGTTTTGACACTTACTCTGTATGCCATCCAAAAAAAATCACATAAACAAAAACTACAACTACAAGATCAATAAAAATAAGGAACCTTCACCCGGAGTACGACGCTGTAAGTGAAACCTTGGGTTTTCAGCCATCTCTTCTACTAGGTTCTCCTGAAATATTTCTCAAAACTGGGAAGTGAGCTACGCTCGCAAGTGAATAACTATAGCTAAACTTTTGTATGTCTATGATAAGAACATATTTTTTGAATAATATTCTAACATGTAGTTAGTTAAGTGTCTCTAAATGTTAATTTGTAACTATGATATGCCATTTACTTGCCTATAAATTATGATATTGTGATGCCATGATTTTTACTGTTAATGTCATATTATAACATCGTCCGGAAGTATCGAACGGTACTGATCATGGTACATTTTCTTCTTCTTTTTTTTTTTCCTTCTTTCATTGGTCATAGCATTTTCATATAATTCCATCTTGCCTCAAGGCGGTATATAACCTCTTGATACTCGTCATAACAACCACAACGATGTTACTTGCGTATAATGCAAAGAAATACATATGTAGGTTATGACCTATGGGACTTTTCATTCTATAGTACCAATTGCTAACATCAAGTAACACTTGCCATGAAATATCAATATTAATACCTTAGACCAGATGAATTAAGGAACCGAATTGCCATGAAATGCACTTTAAGTATTCTTGTATGAAATGGAAACCATTCCATTAACATTAATAAACCTTTGTTACCAATAAAGAAATACGTTGTTTTAGCAAATAGAATCACTTACCTTACACCTTCTTTGCTCTCCCTACAACAGTCTTGTCTCCTTCTACTGTTCAAGACCTAAAGCAACGTGATAAACGATTATTAGCCTCAATCCTTAACATCTAAAATCCCTACACATCATCTATACCCTCTTATACATTCATTTATTTTGTAAATAAATATTTAATCTAAAATTTTCGGATTAAAGAAAAAATGCCCAAAATTTTGACTTACATCTTTTGCCCAAATCTTTCCTTAAGCATGCTAAAACCTCCCCTTTATTTATTTAATCAATAATATTCATTTATTTTCGGATTTATATAAATTAAAATTGAAAAATATTTTTTCTCTCCAATTTGACATTAGAGGCCTCTTGAAGCCCTTAGGAACCCAATTAGGAAACATGCAACCTATAGAAACTAGGTTTGGAAAAGAACCTAAACTTCCCTAATTTTTCCATTCAATTTCACTCAAAGAAAAATCATAATTTTTATATAAAAAGGCTTCCCTTAAACTCTCCTAGTCATTGCTATAAAACATTTCATCAAAGTGAGAAACCCTAACATTCATGAACCCAACATTTAACTTAAATCTCACAATGTCTTTACGTAAAAGCTTTCTCAAGCCATTAGAAATAACATTTGTGAAGACAATTACAAAGAAAATCACTTTTAAGTAAAGCCCTAATTTTCAAAACTCATATTTTTTAAGAAAGAAGATGCACAATAGGTTTTAGAAACATCCTTTAATCATTCTCTAAATTTTCTCAAAGAAAAACCAAGTTTTCTCAAAACCCTAGAAATCTTCTCTTCCAAAAATCTTGAGAATGAGAGGGAAAATCATTGTTCTAATGCATACCTTAGCCTTCCCTTAGCCTCCCCTACAATTTTCCCCAAGGTTGGCCGCCGGAAACCGCCGCCGGAGCCGTCGCCGCTCCTACCCGCGCACTCCCTCACGGTTTCTTCCGCTCAAACCGTGCGAATGGGGGAAAGAGGGATCGGTTAGGTCATTTAGGGAGAAAGGGAATATGCCAAAAGACTTCTATGCCCTCACTTAAGTAAACTTTGCTTGAACAAACCTTAAGGGTAGAATTGACATTTCTAACTTTCCAAAATTCATAATCTTCAAAATACTCAAAATTAAATATAAGTTCTATATACCAAATTGATCGGAATTTTACGCTCAATTTTATAAAATTATTCCCGTCAAAATCCGACAACGTTGAAATTTCACTTAAAACTCGTCGCGACGCTTTGAAAAGCGTGCGAAGCCTAAAACGACGTTTTCGGGTTTTACATGTAAAGTCCAATAATGATGCTAGAGTGACGTTCCAGACATCTATAGTGAAAGGATTCATCGACAATCTTGATCAACCATCACTTTCTGCTCTCTTGCTCAGACCTGAAATTGTTAACCACATATAATGAGCTTCAAAAAGCCCAGCAGGTCACAAAAAACCTACAACTGAAATCAAAACACGGTATGGAAGCAATATGCATGCCAATCAGTCAAATCAATAACAGTCACTTGCACATGATCATTGAATCTATGCAGATACAAAAATCAGTAATCAATGCATAATCAATAGAATCCAAAATCATCAGTAGGAGAATCGGTAAACAGTAAAAAAATCCACAATGCTCAATAAATCAGTACATACGTCAAATCTCTACAGTAATCATCGTATCTATAACATCAGTCAATTCATCAAAGAAATCTTCGTATCGGCAATACCAATCAAATTCAATCAATAAAATCATCAAATACAAATACAATTGAAATCAATATATGTAATAAAATCATATTTTATATCACGTGTACATGTATCTTGTTTCGGTGTATCATACGTATCAGTGTATCACATGTATCACATGTATTAGTCAGTAATCGGTGTATCACGTGCTATAAGATCAGTACAATGAATCAGTATTGGTGAATCAGTAGTATCGGTATTGGTAGTATCAATGAATCAATGCAATATCAATATCCATGTCGGTATCTGTATTCAGTGACATGTATAATATGTAATATCAATGAAATCGTGTAGTAACAGTAAACTTGTAAATCCGTTAGTAAATCCATTTAATAGCAATAAATCAATCAAATCAATAAATCCATCAATATCGATAAATCATTAAATCCATAAAGAAATCATAAGAACAATACTTACACATGCATTCCAGTACAGTAGTCTTACTTAACAAGTACAATCACTGGCTATAAAGGCATTTTTCAAGGTTAGTATCGATTTTAGTAATCCGTTGGCTCAGTAGAGTCGTCACTCTTTGCCCGTCGGCGGCCCGTCAGCATAATCTCCTTATGACTCACAATCGTTATATCAATGATCAATAGAGGATAACACCAAACCCTTTTTAAAGGAAAGTCCGTCAGCCCACCATCATGTACATGTCAAATCAATCTCCAACCAACAGTTAAACCAGTCTTTACTTGTCTTTTAATAATATAACAATAATTTCAATCATATATCCACATTCGTAGTAATACATTGTAATCAACAAACACAATTAAACTCAAAAGAAGAGAATCCTTAAAATATCGTACAGTCGACAAAAATCCCAAACATAGTCAAAATACACAGTTTCAAAAAATCACCAAATCACCATAAATCGGATAAAACATCATTTCAAAGATTTACTTGTACTGAAGCAATATTTTTCAACATCAAGATAATTTGCTATTCGATAAAAACACATCAGAAGTCAAAATACCTGGTGAAAACTTTACAGAAAATACTCAAATCGTACAAAAACATCATATTAAAAACATACCAAAAGTTACGCGGTAAAAGTTTCGTCAATACAAAGATATGCACATTTTTCGGTAACGAAAACACAAAATCGAGCAGAAAAATACTAAAACTTGAAATCTTCGAAATCAGAAATAGGATTCGGAGTCCTTACTGCGAGGCGAACAAATCTTTCAACAGCGACGTCGGACGAAAAGCGCACCACTAGCTTCAAAACCAAGCATTCCTCTTCTCTTTCCTTCTCTTTCTCTCTCCAGCTTTTTCTCTGTCTTCCAAATGATTCAAAATATCTCAAATTCGATACTTATCAAACATGATCATCCTGGATGAATCATATTCGTCTCGGGACGATTTGCCCTTTGGACAAATCTCGTCCAGACGAATTCAGGTTTGTACGGACTAACAGCACTAAAAAAAAATGAAAATCTGAGAGGTTTTACAGCTAGTCAGGACTGGCAACGGGCAATAGCTGGTGGGGGTGACCAGCTGTTGCAAGAAGTGGCGATGGCAAGTAGGTGGCAAGCGGAGATGGTAGTAGAGTCAGCTTGTGGTATATTTCAAATTAGGCCAAAAATAGGACAAGTTTTAAATGCATAAAAAGATGAACTACAAAATGAATTTAAAATCCATCAAAATTCTATTATGCATTTCTTTTTCATCAACAAAACCCCAACATTCTTAAAACCATCGCACTTAGAATACTTTGTACTCACTCTTCATGAAACCAAATATCCCCCAACTTATTTTACAAAATAACAATTTTTTTAGTCTTTGATACACTCTCAAATCAACTTGTTTTTTTTTTCACTTTACATCCCATTTTCAGCTGCAATTATCTCATAGATAACTAAACAATATATATATGATAGTTATGGTATCTTTGAAATACGTTGAATTATGACTCGAAAGGCGGCAGAGGTTTTATGATATATTCTTGAACTAGAATTTTTTGTACTAAAAAATTGTTTTAGAAAGTATTAATAAACGCCGCCCCAAACGAAACCTTAATTTGTTAATAACAAAACTCTAATTGAGTTGTATTGTTTTGTTGGTTTATTTCAACTGAATAACTGCATGTAATTCCATTATAACTAACTTGAATAAGTGTAAATAAAACCTCCATGATTGAAACAGGGCAATCAAGATAAGTGCCCTCCACTTTTTTTTTCAAGCTCTTGTAGAACTCTGGTTATAGAATACGCAAAGGCACATAGACTAGCAAGTCAGCAACTTACAGCAAAAACATGAGAACAGAACATCAACAATGAAATATTTATTATCAAACATTCAACATAACATACATTCAAGTGCAGTTACCAATGTCTAAATCCATCAATATAAATCAGTCACAAAGAACTCTCAAATAAACCAAAAAAGATTAATTCTGTAATCCTAAACTCATCCGTTCAGTTTTCCTGTAAAAACTAGTTTTATACTGGAAGCAGTACTGAGAGGCGAGCAAGTGAAGCAAGCAGGTGCCTAATTTGTTCAATCTTTGTGGGCATGAGCCAGATATTGATTTGAATATCTGTCATCTTTTGATTCTGGATTCATTCGACGGTCATAATACTCGACCGCTGCGGCTCCGGCTAGAGCAGCCAAAGTGACTGCCTGAGCTTGCAACCTGCAAGTTTTAACTTCAGTAAGTAAAAGCATGAGCGACTTAAAAGAGGAAATTTCTTCCATTTTGATAGCAAGGATTCAAACAAGGGTCATTTGATTGATAGAAAATACAAAACAGGATTTAGATTGTTTTATTTGTATTGCTTGTGGCGAAAAAAAAAACAATTAAATTTAAAAATATATTTTTTAGTTTAAAGTTCACAGATGATTTCTAGTTTTGTCCAACAAATGATAGAATTTGACATATTTTATAAATTTTAATCTTAGAGTTAAGTTCTTCAAAAATCAAGTTGAGTTCTCAGTTATGTAAACCATCCCATTGAACAATAAGAGAATCAAACTATTGAGTCAAACAATAACAGTCTCAAATATCAACAGATAAAGCCTAAACTCCATACTTGAAATTCACAAGCTCAAGCTTAACTAGAATCTAAGGAATAAAGATATCAAATCCAACTAAAATCAAGACAAACAGCAGAAAAGAAAGAAAATGATCAGAAGGAATGGAAAGAGGGCAAATCAGATCCTATTAATAGAGAGTTCACACAGTTGAGAAAATTGATAGTTTTCTACAATAAATATGGCCGTTAAGAACTGCTGCTTAGCTTCATCTGATCGAACTTCTCTAATGGCTTCTGCAACAGCATCAATAACTATCTCAAAAATGGCCGTTAAGATGTTAAAACCACATAATTTTGGTAGATCACCATGGTTAGCAGTCTGAAAAGATTTACTGAAATTATCAGAATTAGAGATAACTTCTTCTTTAGGCATGCAGTGATTGGGAATGCACTTTAGATCTAAAAAAAAGATATATTCCAGCTACTCTAAGGTTGGAATTTTGCAGTATTGAAACCAGCCATGTGAAACGACTTAAATAAAAAAAAAGTTAAACTCTTAAACATCGAGGTATCTTTTTGGTGTAATGTTTGGAATTTCATTTAAGAAACTCCGCAGTTAAGCATGATCATCCCAGAACAATTCTGATATCGGTGACCTACTGGGAAGTTACACCAACATGACAAAATCATAAGTCTCTTAGGCCAAAGCAGACAATATCTCAATAGTTAAGAGTTTGAGCTGTTACAAGCCAAAAGGCTTGTTTGTGCTCTCTTGCCTCCAAAACCTCTCATTTTCCTCCGTTTTACTTGCTTTTCATTTTGGAAACATTTACATAAAAACTAACTTGGTTCATAATTATATGGTTCTTGGTGCTTTTCTATGAAAAATGCACCCTCATAACATGAAATACAGGAGAAAGGAAAAGGAGAAAACCTAATTATTACATCATTTGCAGGAGGAAAAATATAAGTTAGGTGTTACATAATGAGCACCATCTCTCTCCACCCCTCTCCATCAATCTTATTGCAAACTAGAATCTACTTTGTGCGACTCCTACTCAATCTTTACTCATTTATTGTCCAATATTCACCACTATAATCCTCTTACAGCATTTGAATGATTTTAGCAAAGAAGGTAAGGACTTTTTGCCCAACAAATTATCCCCCCTAACATTCAAGCTTCACAAACAAACATGAATTTCCATTAACACGACATTTACAAGAATAATTTTTAAAAAAATTATGATAACAACATGGAGAAAGCAATGACCGTACATGCACAACAAACCAAAAATACACCAAAAAGATAAAATGTGCTACAGGTATCAATGTCCAGGTTTCCATTTAAAAATACGAAAATGACATAATGGTCATCATCATTAGCCTTGTCCAGATTATTTGGAGTCGGCTAATGAATCCACACTCCATTGTTCGGCAAAATCTTTTTGCAGAATTTTTATCAATGTTGTCTTGATCTATCCTCTATGTTTCCAAATCACTAAAATGAAATCGCCTATTACCGACGGATTTTTGATGGACTAATTTCAGAGGGAGGATTACAATGAAATATTTTTGACTAATTTTTATGCAGATTTTCTAGCGGATTTGTTTCTTGCGGTATTTCCGGCGGATTTTAATAATTTCTGAAAAAAAATTTATTTTCATAATTTAATTAATAATAAATTTATAGCTCATTTTAATTAGTTATTAATTTAATAACTTAGTTTAATGAATTATTAATTTAATAACTTATCTTAATTATTAATTAAAATAATAAAATTTATTAATTATTAACTTTAATGTTTTTATTATTAAATTATTATTAAATAAATAAAATAATTTCTTTATTAATTTTTAATTTTATTATTAAATTCCAATTGTTGGTTCAAAATCCAGGATTCCCATCGGGTTGGCTAGCGTGGCAACGCGGTGAGGCAGGCGGGCAGGCATTCGTGGGTGGGCAGCGCAGGCAAGCTGGCCGGTAAGCGGGCTTGTAGGCAACAACGCGGAGTAGGCTGGCTTGGCGTGCAGCCAGCTTGTGATTTTTTTTCTTAAAGTATTCCAAACAAATATTTTAGGGTGGAAAATTTTTCGGCGGAATAATTTTTCCGATGCTCATTTTACCGAAATCCACCAAAAAAACTTTCAAAATCCGCCGGAAAAAGGGACAAATTTTCTTGGTATACTAATTACTGCAGTTGAATCTTCTACTATAATTTTCTTGGCATATCATATGGTTCATTTAACCTTTATTATATTTATCCAAACAGCTAAAGTAAGATCAATTACCTTCTCTTCAATAGAGCCTACTCTCATCATCCTTCAACCAATAAAATGGCATGAAAAAACGCATAATTCATATCATTTTATCTACGCCGTTGCAGTTTATTCTTCCTAAGCTTCCTTCCATTTTCAAGCAGGATCGAAACAAACCCATTATAAATCTATCCACAAAATCCGCCATTCACATCATAAATGAATTACTCGTTATTAAATTGATCGGAAAAATTAAACCAATTCAGACGACCAAACTTCAACAAAAAAAAAAAAAAACAGTCGAATTGCAACAAACCTAGCATGAATGATCTTGACGCTGATTTTCATGTTCGGCCGAACCAAATGTAGGCGATCGAACTCCCCGAATACCGCTTAGCCAAAATGCATCCTTTTTATCCACAAACAACAAAAAAAAACAATCAGAATCGAATGAGACAAGCATCAACGGAAATTTTTTCTTCTGAAGCTTACCCAACAGTTCGCAGCTTGTTCTCAACAACCATTTCCTTAGCGATTCCATCGTGCTCGCACCATCCCCATTGCTAATATATCGGGATAGAGAAGACACAGAAGAGAGAGATACAGAGAAAGGTACCGAGAGAGGAGATTGAAAGAAACGGGTCGCATGGGATTCAACTTATAAAGGCGATGCAGCCGATGGACGAACCCTTCAACTACGGTGAAAACAAATCATTTGGAAATTTTTTTTTTTCAAATGATTGGTCTTAAAATTTAATTATCTTATATTATATTACAAAAAACTTGTAATAATTAAGAATTTTTCAGATGATACAAAATATTTTTTTTCAGTTATTTGTTATTACGTCTTACATATCTCCCGATTTGTGTTTTTTTTTTGTCTCATTATGCCTAAAAATAGTTCTTTTTATTTCTTTGTGGACGAATATCACTTTCTTTTTCTAACTCATTTAAATGAGAAGACAAACCCTAATATATAAATATAAAAATAAATTTATATGTATAATATTTTTTATTTTATTAATAATAATAATATGTATTTTTTTTAATTAAGTGAAATTTGATCATACAAAACATCGACTTCTAATAACCCGATTAGAATAGTAGATATATTTGATCCGAATCAATATTAAGAAAATAGAAATAACCTTTCGAAAAAGGCCTTAGTTAGAAATTATTAGAAATGACATTTGTTTATTAGATTTAAATGAGAATTTAGCTCTTAATAGAATACAACTGAGAAAAAAGATTCATGTTGTTAACCCCGTATAGTTGGATAAAAACTTGTTGTTGTCAAGGTTGTGAAAATCGGATCGGACAATGAGCCAGAAAAATAAGAGGTTAGGGGTTCGATTGGAGTCGAACCAAATGACGTAATAAATATTAATTATATTTAAATATTATAATATTGACATAATTATTCGTAAATATATAATAAAAATTTTATCAAAATCATAACACGAAGCATAAAAAACATATATTAAATAAATTAAATAAATTTAAAATTAAAAACATTTCTGTTTTGAATAAGTGACCTCTTTGTAGTTATAATTTGAAAAAAAAAATAGAATTTCTCTTGAGATTTTATAATTTCTCTCCAATACGCGAAGCTCTGAAAATAAAATAAATATAAGATAATCATTATAATTATACACATAATATGAAGTAAATAAGCGAAACATATTTATACATTTCATTTGACACACCGATAATTATAGCAAAATTTTGACATTTTATACTAAATGATTAAAAAAATGCATTCATGATACAAATATGAAGTTAACAATGTTTCTCCTTTTAGTTCAATCATTCCAATAATTTTAAAAAAGAAAATCAAATATCTCGTAAATTTGATCACATGCCCACATTGAAAATCTTTGGCAAGAACCCTTTCTATTAACGTAAATCATTAAGTAAGGAGAATAAAGAGAGGATTTCTCTCATAGGTTGCAACCAATCCAATATTTGAAACTGTCAAATGGGGGGAGAAAAAACCAACAAATCCAACAAAAAATCATTCCAAGCATCACATCTAAGCTTTTATTAAGTCTAAAATTTTAGGGTTAAAAAAATTTTACATCTTACATTTAATAGAAGGAGAAGAAGCGACGATGACGCCAGATAAGAATGCTATGCATTGGGAAGGTGAGCTCGTCATCGTTGAGTTCGTGAATCACCAACGGCAATGACAGCGACAACACGGCTAGCGATTGAAGAATGGGACGTGAGCAAGCGGATTAGTGAATGAATTATAGCTGGGGTGGATTGAACACTATTTACTCATTAGGTTAGTTTCATTGAGTTTACTTGGCCGTTGAATCAAAATCAACGGCTCAAACTAGTCATTTTTCGAACTACCTGGTTCTTAAGAACCAGCGCCGGTTCTACAGTTCGCCAATCAGACCGATCGGTTGGGCGGCTTTTACCCTGTTGTAAGGGTTGACCGAACCAACCGGCTGACTAGTTAACAGTTCAACCAGTTGGACCGGCTAGTCTGATCCGATTTTTAAGACCATAGTTGTTATTATTGTTGTGAATTTTGAAGGATATCATTTTGTAAAAATTATAATTTTTAATTAAATTAGAATAATCAATTAAAAATTTGGACATGTCATTAATTTGATCTATCACTTATAAAATATACTTAAATGTTATTTTTTTTAGTTTTATTAAAATTATTAATATTTTAATATAATCAGAGTTTGAATAAAATTATAGAATAATTTATGAATAATAGACTTAATTCATCATGTTTTATTCAGTTCCTTTAAAAGCACATAAAATATAATTAATTTTGTTATTCATTAATCAAATAAGACCTCTTATGCTAGAAATACAACCTCCATCAATAATTTCAATAGAAAGATGGAGCCAATTTCGACTTGGTCACTTCTGTCGATGCATGTGGAGACACCGAACCAACCGGCTGACTAGTTAACAGTTCAACCAGTTGGACCGGCTAGTCTGATCCGATTTTTAAGACCATAGTTGTTATTATTGTTGTGAATTTTGAAGGATATCATTTTGTAAAAATTATAATTTTTTAATTAAATTAGAATAATCAATTAAAAATTTGGACATGTCATTAATTTGATCTATCACTTATAAAATATACTTAAATGTTATTTTTTTTAGTTTTATTAAAATTATTAATATTTTAATATAATCAGAGTTTGAATAAAATTATAGAATAATTTATGAATAATAGACTTAATTCATCATGTTTTATTCAGTTCCTTTAAAAGCACATAAAATATAATTAATTTTGTTATTCATTAATCAAATAAGACCTCTTATGCTGCAAATACAACCTCCATCAATAATTTCAATAGAAAGATGGAGCCAATTTCGACTTGGTCACTTCTGTCCATGAATGCGGAGACACGTGTGACTATTTGATGGTTGAGCACGTGTGATATTATAAGTTGTTAGTATAGCTGTTGCATGTTTTTCTCAGGTAGCCGATTTGATCAAATGCCGTGGGTTTTTCTGGTGGAGTTGCCGGTTGAGGGTCGTAATGGCTCACGTTTCCGGTGGGATTTGCGTCAGCGTGGACTTGCAAAAGCAAAGCAGGATTTGTTTTGTTTTTATTTAACATAAAAACATTGCCGATATTGCAAAATTCCCATTTTATAATATATGTATATAAACAAACAAAATTTATTTCAACTGAAAAAAAAGAGTATAACCAGCTAAAAAAAAAATACAAAAAAAGTTACAGAGGATGAAAGGGTTAACAACCCGTCGGGCTCAGTAATTTGGCATATGCTACCAACTCTCCCGAAGCGAGGCACGGGCCATCCAGTATGGAGTGAAGCCACGGATTCCGGGAAATGAGCCATAGCCACATCATTGCCTATAAACAAGCATTCGCCTCGGTAATTCTTAAACGTAGCTCCAGCAAACTGGCAACAACCAAATGAAATAAATAAAAAGAAAATAGAGAGCATTCCAACCAAAGAAGTCACAACCATAACAAGGAGGAGAAAAACGACAAAAGGTCCAAAGCACCAACACCAAAATCCTAATTCATTTCCTACCACACATACCCCTCCCACGAGAAGAAACAAACACAACAGACTTGTCTTTCTGCCCAGCCAAATTAACCTCAGGAACTTCATCTCCGCTATCCTCAGAACATGAATCAGACGAACAATGAATCAAATCTAATTGCATTCTCACACTCTCATCCGAGTTAGCACCCACCTGAGAAAATAAATCCTTAGATGAAATAAACTTAACGGGAACTTCAATAAGAGGGCCATGAACCATAATAGTAGGAGTCACAGGGTTAACATCAGAATCAAAAGCCTGCACATTTGAAGCCAGATTAATAGAGGACGAAGCATTAACATGACTATCACTAGCCAACGGAGACAAATCCATGGCACAAGTAGGAGAAACATGAGAGAAAGAGCGCACAAAATCGCTCGGGACAGACCTACTCCCATATGATACAGAAGGTTTCGAATTAAAGACATATTTCACAGCACCAGGCTCACTCATACACAACCGAGGGAGCTGGGAAACAGGGGCCACTCCGTCCAAACCCTCAACAGAGTCCAACTGGACTAAATTAACTAGACTAACCTCCTCACACACCATAGCATTCTCAAACGGAACAGGAGAAACAAGTTCAATAGAAACAAAAGCATGAATATTAGTATGCACAGACAATTCAATCCCAGCAGGCTCAATTCCTTCAGCCGAGGCAATAGGGGTCGCTCCCTCCAAACCCTCGATCCATAGAAATAGATGACTAACCACACGGCCAGCCGCCTCCACCGAAACAGAAGGATGATGCAAGGCAGTAGATTCAAGATTAAGATGAAGAAGCTTACACCCTGCCTTAGAATGACTCAAAGCAAGACAATGCGTACAATAGTATGGAAAAATATTTATAACCCACATATTGAACATAACCAGTGCTATTCGGGCCGATCCAAATTTGGTTTGGGTACTATTTGGACACATCCAGTTCAACTAAAACGCGAGCAACAGACGGACGTGAACCGGTAGAGGTCGCATTGTCCGTTTTCAAGGGTTTGCCAAAAATCAGACATAATTAATGAAGAATACGCGGGGCAAACAAATGAGGCAGGAGGTTAGAGAAGGAAATCCAGATGGGGATAACAAGCGATTCAATTTCAACATCCAAAGTAAGTTTTCTTATGCACGTGCATGTACCTATGCTTGCACTTGCACCCGTGTTTTCCCACATGCACTAGACCCCTCGCTCACAAGCTCGCCCGCACTCACTTGCCTCCTCGCCCACCGACGCTCGCCCCATCACCAGCGTGCTCACTGCTTTTCTGCCTTGCTGCCTTAGGGTTAACATGTCATGTCAGGTCAATCTCGGATAGGGGCTGGTCAGGTTTGGGTATAAACTTTAGACCCATTTGTCTAATTAGGTCGAGTTAAAGTAGGGTCAATCGAAGGCGTGTCAATTTCATGTTGGACCTGAAGCCAAACTAGAAACCCATTTTGACAACCCTAATTTGAAAATGCTTTCCATCAAAATTCATCCCAATGTGTAAAAGAAATGCTTATTTATATGTGTTGCGTCTAGGAGTATTCGCGGCGGTAGAGAAATATAAAGTTGATCGTCTTAGCGTTGTACGAAAATCCGGCACGCAATCAGATAATGAGAGAGGGTCTAGCATTTATGAGACACCAAGATTTTTACGTGGAAAACCCCTGTAAAAGGGGGAAAACCACGGGGCCTAGCCCAGTTTGAATGAATCCACTAGTATTTGCAGTCGATTACAAATGAGGCCCTTCATTGGGAGAATGCCATAGCTTGATGTACATCTTATGGAGTACATTACATGATGTAAATACAAAGAGCTACTATTGACGTATTTGCTTTGTTAGAAGGACTGCAGTCGGCGGGCGACGTAGGTCAGGAGGACCGTTGTCAGCTGGCGACGAAGGTCGAAAGGACTGTAGTCTGATGACGAAGATCAGTAGGATAGCGTCAGGTAGAAGTACAGCAATGGAAATAAATGCATCTTAGCATAGACGTCTAGAAGAGTCCGATAACCGGTAGAAGTCCGACGTCGGGTAAAAACTTGGCGGAGAGTGAAGGTTAGACGTCGGGTAGAAGTCCGACATCTGTTGGTGGCGGATGGGAACTCCGGCTTCACTTGGGCGGAGTTTTGGCGTTAACAGGGAACTCTGTTGTTAATTGGGAATGATTTCAGCATCACGTGGAAGTTGTGCAGAATTCCTGCTTTTCCTGAAAATCCGGCAGAGTTCCGGCGTCTTCAGGCTGCATGAAGAGCTCCGGCGGTGGTCGAGGAGGTGAGGAATCTCCTTTTCCCCTTTCTCCTCTCCTTCTTCTCACTCTTCCCTTGAGTCCCCATGGTGTAGAATGAGGGCTCTATTTATAATTTTTATGGAGTGGCATATCCCGTAAATAGGCGTGAGATCAAGGGCAAATTGGGAGTGGTTTGAATGGATGGCCGATATCGAATCCTTTGATCATGCACCGTTCGTTGGTCATTTTAAGGCCTTAATGATGTCGGAATTAGATGATCTTAGACTTGTTGAATTCGTCTCGCCGAGCCGTTCGATTTGAGTAGAAGATCGTCAAAATCGGAGACCGTTTGGTAACTCAAATTGCGGTTTGAACCTTCCAACTGCGCTTTGAACCCTTGATCCGGACTCGTTTGGGCTCGGATTGGGTTGATCTTGGTGTCGTTGGGTTCGTATTTCCGAGACGTTCAATTTGACTATAAGTTTGTTGAAATCGGAATTCGGGTGCTCCCAAAATTAATTTTTGAAGTTTTAAACTAGCTTTTGCCTCGAGATTCGTGCCCGATCAAGCCAATTTCGTGATGACGTATCAATATGCTTTTTATGTTTATTTTAATCATTTATCCCATAAATCAAAATACTCATTAAACAATGTGAAACAATTCCTCTTTATTACTTAATATTTTCTTAACATCTCAGTGTCGAACTTAAACAATGGCTATATTCACCTCAAGCATTCATTTTGACTATAAATAGACAAAAAAAGAGCGAAAATTAACCTCAATAAATTTTAATTATATTTTATAGTGTTTACTAAATTCAGGCATTCTTGACATCGTTAGTTTCCTCTCATCAAACAATACTATTGAAGCTATAACTTCACTAAACAAATTCAAATGATCACAAAATCAATTTCTAAAATTTTTATTCGAGTGCATTGATATTTGAGTCAAATTTGCCTTAGATAAAAATAAAATCTATAGTGGTGCGGTCTATATATACATAGATTATTTTGACATTAATTTACAATATATATAAGCTTCATTTGTGACGGCTTTTTTACTGCTTCTTAAAGCAGCTTTCTAGTATAAATAGTAAATTTTTGTATTAAAAAGCTGCTTTAAGAAGCAGTAAGAAAGTCGTCCCAAACAAAATCATAGTTGTTCCCGTTTTCTTACTGCTTCTTAAAGTAGATTTTTCTTGTACTAGAATACAGCTTTAAGAAGCAGTAAGAAAGCCATCCCAAATGAAGCCTTAGGACGACTTTCTTTCTACTTCTTAAATCGGCTTTTTAGTATAACAATTTTAATTTTTGTAGTAAAAAGTTGTTTTAAGAAGCAGTAAGAAAGCCGTCTCATACGAAGTCTGAATCTTCTTCTTATTGATTTCATTTAATAAATTTTTTTTCCTTAATTTGGCATATAAAAAATAGACATCCCCATATTAAAAATTTACATCCATACCTTTAAAATAATGGCACCGCCTATTTCAAGATATGTTAAAGAAAGTATGAATCACCCCTACGTAAACATAATTATTTCAAGATATGCTTAACAAAGTATGAACATTTTATCTGAAAAATATCTAATGATTCCCTCATGTGATATGTATATTCTAATTCAAGTGGCAATATTGTAATTTAAATAGATAATGAGGATTTTTTTTTTAGAGTGAGAAGTGCCATAAGTTTACATTAATGATTAGGATAATTTTCTTAAATGTGAGGAATTGGTCTGCTTCCTATAGAGATAATGCTTAGTATCTTTGAGGTCTATTATTAATTATAATTTTTTTCAAAGGGTACTGATGTAATTTTCATGTAAATCAGCCATTGATTTCAACAATTTTGCATCCACAGAAGCTAAAATATACCATTCAGACTGAAAAATAATCAGAAGAAATTACAAAATTTACCCTTACAGTAAAAAGAAATCACTAGCACAAGCTATAAGATTACCTGATTTTTATCATTACTCTCTTGGGAGAATGAAGAGATTAGATTATAGGCGGGCCGGTTGGCAGGCGGGCGGGCCCCACTTATGCTATCAAAATTTCTAGAAAATAAGAAAAAAATAGTAGCCAAATGAAAGTATAACAATAATTTGAAGAAAAAACTATTGAAAAAGCCGACCCCATCAAAAGAACCAATGAAAAAACAAAAAATAATAGGAAGAAAAGACTAAGGTTTCATTTGGGACGGCTTTCTTACTGCTTTTTAAAGCAGCTTTCTAGTACAAAATTTTTTATATTTGTGCAAGAAAGCTGTTTTTAGAAGCAGTAAGAAAGTCGTCCCAAACAAAGTCTAAGGCTCCGGTTGGAACGGGTTTTTTATTTCTTCTTTAATTTTACAGTTAAAAAAACTATTTTAAGAAGCAATAAAAAAGTCATCCCAAATGAAGTCTTTGGGATAGCTTCCTTATTGATTCTTAAAGCAGCTGTAGCTTAAATGCCAAGAGCTAACAATATCAACACAGTTAGAGGCCTAATCTTCTGAATCACCACCACCAAAGACACGATAGTAAAGGAGAAGAAGAACAATAAGGAGAACAATCACAATTCCAGTCGACGGCCCAGCGAATTGAGAGAGCACATCGGGTGAACCTGATAAGAATCTGGAGAATTGGACTCCTGGATTTGACGACAAGAACTGGATGAAGATAAGCAGACTAACTGGAAGGAAAAGAAGACCGATTGGCCCAAAGAACCCCTCCATGAACTCCCTTGCAGTCTCCCCACCATCCACCAAGAGCAAGGGGCTTATCACCACCATGCCTGCTACTACTGCCAGCAGCACAGTCTCCACACCATCATTGCCTCGCCAAACCATTAGAGAGAGAGAGCTTGAAGTTAACTAGGAGAAGGGGGAGGAAGAAGCAACGAAGACTTCGGAGCTTGAAGTTTCCTGTTTTTGTAAGGTTTTGTTGAATGGGAGTGAGGTGGCAAAGGAATATTATATATTGTAAATGGTTGATGAGCTTTGATTTGAGATTGGCGCCTATTAAAGAATGTGATCTTTTTGACTTTTGTTGGAAGGAAAATATATATGGAAGGTTCATCCATGGAATAGGTCTATGATAGGTGTTAGCTAAGATGGAAGGTTTGGGCTTTGTTTAATATAATTGTATTGATGTTTTTGTAATGTTATGTAAAATGGAAATTATTTTATACTTCCACTACATACTACTTTATAATTCTTTAGATGCATGAGAAAAATAAGTTTTCAAAGTATATTTTATTATGTAAATCAAAGTTACACGAGGACTTTTATGAAATAAAATATAAAATTGGTTCATAAAACCAGAGCTTGCAAGAGGAATAATGTATTTTACTAATTTTGAGTCGTAAATAATATATACTCGTGTATGCTTTTATAAGTATCTAATTGGTGGGTCATGACAGAAGAACTCGCTCTCCTAAGGGTCCACTTAGGGAATTTGCTTGGGGCTCATGAAAGAAGTATCCTGAATCAATCAGCATATATCACTCGTCTAGACCATCCCTGAAGCTCACCTCGTACTAAGCAAATTGAGGATTACTCTCTAGAATTGGCAGCTTGGCACTTGCCACATGCCTGGACCATCTCTCTCTCTCTCTCTCTCTCTCTCTCTCTCTCTCTCTCTCTCCAAAGATTTTCACCAAACTTAGCTACATTAAGGCGCTTGTTTATAGGACCCTTAGGTCTACTCGCCGCAATCATCTAAGCTAGAGCTCTCCCTTCAGAGCATTTCACTCTTCTCTCTCTACTCAAGTGGTCCTAGAGCTCCCATATAAGTTGATGGCCACATAACCCACTCGCCAACTCCCGATCCCATCTCACATTTGCACTCGCCCAAACAGAGTCACCCTTATCCACTCAATACTATTGGACTCCCTCCAAAGCAATTCGTCAAAGCATTTTGACCTCACCCTCCTTTTGCCAATCAGGAGGTAATACAAGTTTAGGATAATATGTAGTGTTGTATTTTTTTACTTTTACTCGTATACTGATCTTTAATGTAACCACATAACTCATAAATTAGAGATGATGACGAACAATTTGGGACCTTATGCTAAACTTTTGATTGATACAGTGGATACTCTACCCGTTTAGAGACTCATAATTTTTTTAGTATTCTAAACCTCTCCCCTCTCTCTCCATTCTCTCATAGTTTTTTTAATAATTTTTTTTTGTAAATATGAATAAGCTGAGCAAACTCGCTTTTTTAATAATTGAACCAAATAAAGAACTAAAATTCACTACATTTATCTCTTTGATTATTGAAAAAATATTTTTAAAAAACTTAGTTAAATATTAATAATTAAATCCAAATTGTTTTTAATGATCAAGCTGGCATTCTTAAAACTTACCTTTGTTCCGTCGATGAGTTGCAACTATTGTTAAGCATTAATGCGTTCATTTAATGATTATTCATTTGCCATAATAAAATAATAATGGAGCAAAATGCGAGATCGAATTAATTCTCTAAGTTTAAAAAATATAAATTAGGATAATTGTAACATATATTTAATATATTTAAATTTATATTATATTCATTTTTAATAAATTTAATGACTTTAAATTTAAATTTATCATAATTAGATTTGTATCAGATTATTTATTTTTCTGACTTCAAAATTTTTTTTATTTTACATTCTATTATTTGCGAGTAACTATATTTTTTGCTTTACAAAAACAAAAAAAAAATCCCAAAAAAAAACTATATTTTTTGCCAGTCAGCCGCAGTCTGCGGACGCTGCCCTGTCATCAGAGAGAGAGAGAGAGAGAGAGAGAGACGGAAAGCTTTGAATCTGATCCTGATCACAGGGAAAACCAGTCAAGGTTGCACCTTTCGCTGGTTCTCCAATTACAGCCTTTCTTCTCAAGCAAATCCACCCAGTTTTAGCTTTCCAATTCCCTAATTCCGATTCAAGGCACCTCCAAATCCCCAAACCAAAATCTCTTTTTTTTTTTCTTCCACAGCGCAATCCTCCATTTCCTGATCCACTGCATTTCCAACAACCTCCAGTCATTCGAACCCTAGTTCCATCCCATCATCCTCTTATCTCCACCAACAATGGTGACTACTCCTACCACCAACACCGCCAATACCACCGACAACTTCTCGCTTTTACCTGATGACACAGTACTCGACATCCTTACCCGCTTAATCTCCGACCCCCGTGACTGGTCCCGCCTCTCTTGCGTCTCTTCCCGCTTCTCGAACCTCATCCGCTCCATCTGCTGCCGCTCGTGGTGCTGCCACTTCATCCCCAACCTTGCCGCTGATCTCTCCATCGTCCGCCACGTCCCCGGCGGCTGGGCTGCCCTCCGAAAGCTCTCTATCTGCTGCCCTGGCCTCCACCACGCCGGGGTTCTCCTAGATGAATACCCTAATCCCAAGTGTAGCCGCCGCCCCATTTGGGAACCTCATTTCGCCTCGGCGCAACGGGGATTTAGCAGGGAGGAGGGGAGCAAGTTGCTGGCAAGTCGGTTTCGGGGTGATTGCCTTTATGTTAGCCAGTGGCCGGGGTGTGTTCATGCCGAGACTAGGCGGAAGTACTTGTTGTTCAGGGGTGTGTTTAAGGATTTTAAGGATACTTCGGTGTGGAAGGCGGTGAGGGATGCTAAGAAGAGTAAGATTGAGGCAAAATGTGCTTTTTGTGATGGAAAAGAGACTTGGGATTTGCATTCTGCATTTTGTTTGAGGAGGGGTTTGGATTTTCATCAAGGGGAGCCGGTTGTTCGAGCTTTTGTGTGTGAGAATGGTCATGTTTCAGGTGCTTGGGTTGAGAAGCCAATGTATTTGTAAGTAATTGGTGTCTGTTGTCTTCTTTGGATTTGGAATTCAGCTGGTATGAATGGTTATGAACTATTAATGGGATTTTGTTTGTTGTTCTTTCCCTGTTTTTTGTATATTTTAATAAGCAATGAAGTTCTTTGATGTCTCGCTTTCTGCTTATTATCCTTGATTCACCATAAATTTCCTGAAAAAGAAAAAAAGTTTATGATGCAGACTTGATGAAAATTCAAACCTCTCTATGTTTTATGCTATAATTTGGCTTCCTTGCCGTGGGAATTCAGCTGGGAGAAGGGAATAAAGCTATTGCTAGCCGTATTTACAGCGATTGCCTGTACATTAGGAAATGACCAGGGCGTGCTCGTGCCAAGATAAGTAGGAAGTAATTTCATTTTCAGGGAGTTTTCAACGATTCAAGTCTTCTGTGGAGCAGGCAGTAACTTTGGATTTGGAGTTGAGGCAACATGCGTGCTATTTTGTAATAGCAAAGAAACTTTGAATTTGTATTCAGCATTTTGCTTGAGGAATTTGAATTTGCATCAATGGAAGCCTAAATTTCAAGCTTTTGTGTTTGAGAATGGTCATGTTTTAGGAAAGTGGATTGAGAAGCTGATGCATTTGTAAAGACTGGGGTTATATTGTCTTCTTTGGTGTTGGAATTCAGTTGGTATGAATTTTTAATTAGAATATGAACTATTATTGATTATTTTGTGTCATTTTCTGATATTTTATACATTGTAATAAGCAAAACACTTTAAGGTCACTGCTTTCTATATATATATATATATATATATATATATATATTAATTTTCCTAACATGAATATTTTATGCTAGACATAATAATTTTACTGTTTGTTTGTGTTCAATGTTTTAATAACCTGTGTTCATTTACTATATGTTAGTAACACAAGCCAATCCAGAGTTCTTCCTGTGATATGTTAAGGCTTCATTTACTAGAAAGCTGTTGTAAGAAGTAGTAAAAAAGCCGTTACAAACGAAGCTAAGTCTCTGGTGGTCATGATGTTGAATAATTTTTGTGTTGCTTGCAAGCTAAAAGATTGTACCATATGCATGATACCCATGGCCCATGGGCTATTTATATGATATGAACATACTACTTCCATACCACAGTGCAGGCAATGTAGTCATTGCTCAGGATTTGTAAGTTCCTCTTTGTGTCACTTTTGTATGTATACCAGTTGGAAGATTACTAAATATTTTCTTTTTCCTTGTTTCACAGAATACAACTGGACATGCTGCATTGTTCTGATCGTGTGAAGTCATTTAATTGCATTTCCATAATTGTCGGGTCAGAGAATTTTTCATGTAAGTGGTATGATCATCTTCTTTATTGAGCATAGTGAATTTGTCATATTTGATAGTAAAACCAACATGCAAATTTTAAATGATTGTGAGCTTGGATGTTTGACTTGAGTTGCAACATATAAAAGTAGGAAGGTTTGTTTTGATGGATTGTCCCATCTGCATAACGAATTTTGCATAACAATTGAGATTTTAGTTTGCTCAAATGTGACAAGCAAAGATTAATTATAAGAAAGAGTCTTGATTGTTCAGCTGGCATGTTAATTTGACCATAATATACAAAAGTTAAGATGTTGGAATATTACCTTAGGCTAGGTTTTTGTTTTTGTTTTGTTTTGTTTTGAGTATTGATGTCGATGACACATGTTGAAAGGCTGAAGGGCCTTGTGGGATCGGTGGATGGGGCTAGTGTGTAATCCTAGGAAAGAATGAAGAGGCCATGGATGCCTTGTCCAAACAAGGAAAAATCTCTCACATGGATATGTGCAATAAAGGAAAGAAGACGGCATTGGATTGCTTACATTATGATGATTGGTGCTATCAAACAAGCCCTAAATGGGGTAGATAGTTGTTGGATTTCTTTTTAAAATTATTAAATTCAGTTTTTTCCAATTATTTTTTTATATAGTTTTGTGTATAAATATTCATTGAAGGAATAGACAAAATCAAGCTTTCAAGTCACTTCTCTTTTTGCATGGCATGAGAGCAATGCTAGGTTCCTCTTTTCCAAGCTTTGTTCTTTCTCTTTTTCATTCTTAATTATCTTTATTATGTCCAATTTCTTTCCCTAAGGAGTTAATAATCATAAATAGTGAAAGTAATGCTAGAGAAAACTTCATTAGAATTCAAGAAGATGTTGAAGAAGAAGTCTATATGAATAATCCATCAGAATTCAACAGCTCTTTCATATGAAACAAGGTGTGCAGATTAAAAACGAGCATGCATGAATTTAAACAATCTCCAAAAGCATAGCTTGATAGATTCATAAAAATCATGATTAAGTAGGATACAAACAAACTCAAGGAGGTCTTATATTGTTCACAAGATGATCCACCAATGAAAATTTTTAAATTATTATTGTATATATTGATTATTACATGTGATGAAAATAAATAAAATGAGTTGATTTGAAAAAAAAAATCTTACTATAGAATTTGATATCAAAGAGTTAAGAAAACTCAAATACTTTCTATCTTCCTAAGTATAGAAGTTGCTCAATCATAATAAGAAGTTTTTCTCTCAACAAAAATATATCACGGATGTACTAAGACAAACAAAAATAATTGATTGTAAGTTTTGCGAAAAGCCAACTGAATCAGGTTTGAAAATGGACAATGATGAAGAAGGAATAGAAGTGGACACAGCACAATGAGAAAGATTCATTGAAAACTAATTTGTTTATATCATACTCGTCCTTACATCACCTTTATAACAAATATAATAAGTCAATTTATGCATAACTCAAAGAATCTCTATGCAGGACATATATGAGATTACGACTTAGATAAGGATTTTGCATGCTTAATGACTAAGAGCAAGTTAATTAAATATTTATGGTGATTTAAACAATGAAATAAAACACAAAGAGCGGTAAACACAAACTTAGACCAAGTCACTTGCAAAAAGTAAAAAAAACCACAAAACAATCAATTACTCTTGACGTTGCATCCAAGATAAGTTTCAACAAGAAATTCCTAATCTAACAATAAGAGCAGTGTTATGAAAGATATCTCACACAAGTCTCCTAAACACTAAGCTTTAGCGGAGCGTTGCAAGATTTTACATGAATCAATCAAAACCACAAGTAAGGATCAATGAGGAAGGTAAGAGAGAAGGAAAAAGTTCACCTTTGCCAAGATTAAACCTTCCCACAAGCTTGGACAGCATTTGGTGGCTGCAGGAACCCTTGGACAGCACACTTCTATGTCCCGAAAACTTCGGGCAGCGAGTGGGGACTTCTCCCAGCAGTTGGACAGCTGGAGTCTCTGGACAGCACTTGAATTGGGGTTGACAGCAGGTGGGAACCAATCTGGACAGCAGTTTCGCTGAGTTAGGGAATTCTGGACAGCAAGGAAGACCTCTCGGAGATGCAGGGCAACAAGGTTGACTTGCTGTAATCGTTGGACAGCAGTTATGAAAATTCCCAAGTGAAGAAGTCTTGTGGAAAAGGCTTCTGAAAGCGGCGGCTAGGGCTGCTACAAGTTTTATTAAACCTGAGAATAAATTTCAGATTTAATTAGGAATGAGCCCAGGTTTGTAATTTGAATTTAAGGTATTGGGAGGGAAGGAAAACTTATTCCTAATTGAGAGGTTGATTGGAGTAATTAGTGGGAGGTGATTTAATGTGGTGAGAGAATAATGTGGGGGATCGTCGTTGGATCGTTGGAAGAAGAGGATACTTGAATGATTTTTCAAGAACAAGAGAGAAAACCAAGCACTAAGCTTCAATTCATATAATATTCATCATGCCCTCATTCCTCTTTTACAATCTATATATAATAAGCAAGTAAGAACCTAGAGACACCTAGAAGATTCTAGAAAATAGGCAACAACTTGTAACAAGCTAGATAAGATATTCCTAAGGTATACTTTAATTATGATGTTTCACATCAGAGAAAGAGGGGGGAAAGGGCCGGCCTTGGGAGAGAGAGGGTGGGGAGATTGTGTCCAATGAATGTGGACCATGACATTAATTGCAATTGAGAATTAAATCTGAGATTTAATCTCAGATTTGGTGTGATAGGAGTTCTTTCCTAAAGGAAGTAGACTTAATTAGAAGGCTTTTGAAATACAAATTATTTTGAATTTGAATTCAAATTCTTTCCAAAATTACAAGGGACCAATTATGGAAAGTATTAATGGGAGTTTTAAATGGGGATCTAAGGGGAAGGGGAAAGTGGCGGCCCGCGGATTGGTCTTGGGTGGAGGGTCTAGTGGCTTGAGGTGGTGGAGGAGGGTGGCTCTAGGGAAAGAAGGGGACGGGTGGGCTTGGCCGACGACTTTGGGGAAGGACTAGTCCGGCGGTGGAGGGAGGCAAGGATGGGGAGTTGGCCAAGAGGGGAGGGAGGAGGGGAAGAGCCGGCGGCTTATGGGTGGGAGGGCTTAGGCCGGCGACAAGAAAGGGGATGAGTGAGAAACGAAGAACTAAGAGAAGAGAGAACCAAAAACCTGGACGCTTCCGAGGTTTCAGGTTTGTGTGTGATATGTTTTCCCTCTCCTAGGGATTTCTCCAAAGCTCTCAAAACTCTCACATCAAGAGAACAATATGCAGGAATTTTCTTTCATTATCATCATTAGTCCTCTCCCAAGAAGAGGAGGGACTTAAAGTCCAATATATGAAGGAGAATACAAAAGACAACATTGTCCCTAGGGCTTGCAAATAACTAATCCTTCAGGTGAGGGAATAAATGAAAAATTACATAAATAAATCAAAATACATAAAATAACTCAAAAATAAATCGACGCGATCGTGGCTGTAGATCGTTGGCCCCGCCTCGAGTAGACTTTTCATGGCCTGATGCCCTCATCAATCTCATGTTTAAGTTACTTGTAGAATTCTCAAGCACCTTAAATCAAATCCTTGGAAAGGAATTCTCTACAGAAGAGCATGATACCCTATAAATTGAAGGTTATATTTATGTTGACTATTAGGGGTCACTGATGGATCTAAGATCCACTTCAGGATATTGTAAACTTATGAGATGAAACCTTATAACATGGAAGAGCAATAAATATGTTGTTTCAATGTCTAGTGCCAAATCTGACTTCAGAACAATTGCTCAAGGTATTTGTGAGCTTTTGTGAGTTAACATTATCTTAGAAGATTTGGAAATCATCTGAGAAGAGCTTATAAAAATATAATGTAAGAATAAATTTCTCATCAACATTGTTCACAATCTTGTATAGCATGTTCAAACCAAACATGTGCAAGTGGATGGACATTCATAGAAGAGAATTTGGAAAGTGGTTTGATTTGCACTTTACATATTCATTAAAGAACTCTGCAACCCTACGACCTTGATATATGCTTAAAAAATATTATAAGCAAATTTGGGATGTTATTTAATGTAATTGTTTGATAGATGGATGAAATTGAATTCCTATTTTTGGATCTCATATTCATGAGTTTTAGAAGTCTTTTTATTGTGAGTGCTTGGAAGTCAGTTTTCAGTGTTCTTTTTTTTAGGTGCATATAGTAACGATAAAATAACGCAGCATAGCAAACTGGGTTAAAATTTTACTTTTGCTGATAAAAATAATAATGAAATAATATGAAATTAATTGAACTGCTTATAAAATTATAAAAATGAAAATCCCTATAGTTTAAATAAACAAAGGAATTGAATGAGTTCCAGCACAAGGGAAAACATCAGTTAAACCAACTTCAATAAAACTTAGGCTTCGTTTGGTATAGCTTTCTTATTGCTTTCTAAAGTAGTTTTTTTGTACGAAAACAAATTGCTTTAAGAATCAATAAGAAAGCCATCCCAAATGAAGCCTTAGTCTTGAAACACAAGACCAACTACTTTTAGATACTTATTTTGCAATAGATTGACCGTAATGCTTGTGCCTAAGTTGCACTGAGACGATATTCCGGACCTTAGTGGTTCTATCTTTTTGTTGGAAATTGGAGATTGATAGTTTGGTAGCTATTATTGTATCTTGTAGATTATTGATGAATTATACAACTAAACGTATGAACTTAGAAGGCTATAAGCACTTATTTCAAGTGGGAGTCGATAGTAAGAGAGTTAATTCGCAGGAACAAATTTATCACATCCTGTATATTATTTAAAAGCTTATGATTTGACTAAGTGGTTGTCATGTGATGAAATTTATTTTTTAGGATTTCAAAAGGTTTGAAGATTGCAAAATTATGTTACATGATTCCAAGTTAACCTGGTTGTGGCTCACCCTATCTATTCATGAACAGAAACAAGCGAGTAATCTGATAAAGTTTAACAGGTTTGCATTGAATGAAGCAGTTGGGAAAAGAAACTTGAGAGTTAAGAAATTAAAAGCTCCTGCATTGAAGCAAGATGGGTTATTTAGTTGTTAAAAAAATTAAAAAATGGTTGTCAGTGGTTGGAATAAATGATATATAATGTTATTGAATTAAATCATGGACGAAGGTTTCAAGTTTCATTTCAGGTTTTAATTTAGGTATAGTTAAGAGTACTCTTGTTTTCAGCAGTTCTGTTGATATGGGTAGGTGTTCAGTTTTACTTGTAATTTTGGAGAATAGAAATTATTCTGTGCATAATTCGGACGGAAAGAACCGTCTGGACCGTGAGTGTACACAGTTTGGTACACAGTGTGTATATAAATTTGGTACGCACTATGTACAAATATGTACCCAGTGTGTATACTCATATGTCCGGACAGTTCTTCATGTATGGTCTCTACACAAATAATTTCTCATTTTGACCCTTTTTTTCTCTAGTAAGCAGTTAATGGCTCATTTACGTAGTGCATTCGGTTTAAAACAAAATTATTGTAGAAGTATAAGTCAGTACAAATAGGAAAGATGGATTGAAATTTGATTATTTTAGAAAGCGATGGGGGTAGCGGTAGTATCTATATATTAAAAACATACAACCATAATAAGCCTTTTATCTAACTAGTATCTATTAAAAATATTGTAGTTGAAAATAAATTTTGATGTTAGGCCTTTATCTAATGAGCCTATAAGTGAAAAGGTTGGAGTAGCTCTAGTGGCAGATAAGATTAGAGAGAGTTGGCATAGATGGTTTGGACGTATAAAACGTCAACCGTCCGATGATCTGATTAGGAGATTAGATGTTTGCCTATGTTAAAAAAGATAGATGTTACTACTACCACTGACAATACAAAATTATAATTTTTTTTTAAAAAATTTAAACGAGAATTTGACTTTTAACGGAACACAATGGAGAAAAAAGATTAATGTAGCCAACCCCATGTAGTGGAATAATGGCTTAATATTGTTGTTGTTGTTGTTGTTGGGCTTGTATTGTCAGTGGTAGAAGTATCATTAAGACAAGTAGACAAATCAACATAAAAAGATTGAGAAAGATATGATATAACAGAAGTTTTGTACAAAAATAGAAAAACCTTGTGTTGCACTCACTCATAAAAAAGAACAGTAAAAGAACAGCGGATATTCATGCCGGACGGTTCTTGAATATTTCATGCGTTTTTATTTGAGTATTTGTAAAAGCACAGCAAAAGGACAATAAAAGCACATTCATAATTGAATATTTGCTGATCTTTTATTATCTTTTTCAAAAGCGCAACAAAAATGTAATAAAAGGACAACAAATTCGGATGATTCTCTTCCGTCCGGTGTCAGCACAAAATAATTTCTCGAGTTAGTGAGGATTCTCACCAACTCACTACTATCCGTGGCAGATCATACGGTGCACAAAATGCCCTTCTGAGAGGAGAAAAGTAGGACTGCGAAGATGGAAGCCTAAGAACTTCCCATTGCCTCTCTCCACTGCTCCACATATAATCAAAAACCAATGAATGGCATCATGTAGGTGTGCTCTTGTCACTGTTGAGCTGGGTGGGTGGCGTGCCCAACCACCAAATGGTTGGTGGGACATGTTGGTTGTGTCTCGCTAGCTGGATGTTTGCAGATAGCCTCCTTGCTGAAAAATTATTTCGTGTGGACACTGAACATTATTTGGAAGTGAATCAGAGCGCGTCACATCAAACTTTTACTATGTACCGCAGCTGATACTTGTTGTATACCGGTGTCCGCACAGAATAATTTCTCCTCGCCATGATCTACTGGGGCCGATAGGCGGTTATTTGTTCAGAACAGGTTGGTAGTAAGAAGGATGCTAGCTTTTTTGTTATCGTCTTGAGTTGCATAGTCGACTCTTTGCTTGGAGAGATTATTGGGTTCGGACACCTGACACAACTTACGTTCGGTATTCATAGTATTGAGCAATACTGAGTTCGATATTGTGAAATACTGAGTACCGATCAGTACCATGCTCGGTACTGTTCAGTACCGAGCTCAGTACCAAGTGGTAGGTGATGTGGCATATTTTCATTGGGCTCTGAACACGTAAGGTGTTCGAACCCAATAATTTGCCCTAAGCTTGAGTCTAGTCCTGGTGCTACTAGTTCGATACTTTTGGGCACAAGTTTGGAAAGATTGACTGACACACATGAATTCGATCAAACGGTCATTATGTCTTAAAAAAAGGGCCTAATCTACGACTCACATCAACCAAAACATATTTGTTTCAGCAAATTCCATGGTTAAATTAGAAGCAGAATGACCTAAACAAAGTGGCTGAGTTTGTTGGAAAAGCAATGCTGTGTAGCTAGATAAGGAATTCATTTGAATTTATTTTGTGGAATGTTTACAAAAACTGTTAAATGAACTGAATCTCATAGATCTTAATTTACATTAATTTTTAGGCTTTATTTGGGATAGCATTTTTACTACATTCTAAAACAATTTTTTAATACAAAATTTTTTAATTCATAAAAATTTTATACTAAAAAATTATCTTAAAAAACAGCAAAAAAATTGTCTCAAATAAAATCTTAATCTATTCAATTAAGCTGTCCTGATTTATATTAAGTAAAATTTCATTTATGATAATTTTATTATTACTTATTAAAATAATTTTTTTAATAAAAATAAAAAAAAAAACATTTCTAATATTTATTAATCAAGCAAACAACCTTTTAAAAATAGATGACAATGATAGCAACTGCTACATTTCATTAAAAGAATAAAACTAGCATAAATTTTAAATATTAAATAATATAATTTTGAATAAATCGCAGAGAAAATTATCCTAAAATTTTACTATTAACGATTTTTTTTTTTAATTATTCTTGCATCAATTAAATCTATTTTTGAATTTTAGTAGCTAACTTTCTTATATAAAATACAGTTTTTACATTTTTATCCCCTCCTAAAATTATTAATTCCTTAAAATAACTATCATTAACAGCTAAATACCACTTTTATATTATTATATTTACTAATGATTGGATAATTTTTCATAATCAAATGACGCTAATTGAGATTAAAAAGTAAACAAACTTGCAAAATTACTAACAGCATCACCATTGCCAATAAGATCATATTAGATGCCATTGTAAAACTACTTGCAATTTCAACCCAGAAAGCTGAACAAGCTCTTCTCTAACACCAAATGCCATTAAAATTTACAAAAAAAAAAAAAAAAACGCAAGGGCTCAGGATCAATTTTCATTGCAAAAAATAAAAAAACATGGAAAATTTTTTTTTGGATCACCAAGAAATGATTATTTTAAGTTTCAGCTAGCCCCTCTTCACATACAAATGTGATTTAAATTTACAAAACAAGCAAAAAAATTAGCTGCTAAAAGGGTCACTTGCAAATCAGGCTTTCAAATATAAGGCCTCGCTCGATTTGGAGCATAAGGTGGTGGGTTCTCAGTTCTTGCCTGAGCTATTTGCCTTTCAGAAGAAGAATTTCTGCGTCGAAAATGGGTCCAGTTGCCAGATTCCATTGAACCTGTTGTATGTGATGTAGATGTAAATGGCATGAATTGAACTCCTGATCTTCGGAACTGGGCTCCAGTGTTCAGCATATCTCCTACGCTGCTGTTAAATGAAACTGGGAGAGGGTACATGTACAAGCCGAATTGATTTGAGGGAGGCCAATGTGATCGGCCGGCGAAGGGTAGATCTGTAGAGTTTCCTGATCGCCATGGATCGGCGGATATGTTTGCTTGTCGATGGAGTTCCGGTGTTTGCGAAGGAGCTCGGGTGCTGGTGCTAAGATGTGGAAGACCAGGTGCAGTTTGGGAGCTGTGACAGGTATGAAAAACACCAGTTAAGGCAAGCCTTAAGGTGGTTGACTGTTAGGAAACAGCAGTTTTTCTCGAAACTGAGTGAGAAAATCAGGAAGAAAACACTTGAAATTCAATGGTAGAATTGAAAAGAAACAACCCAATAGAATGAATCTTCAATTCGAAAGGAAGATTTAACTCTTCAAATCTCTAGCCAAAGCCTAGAGCCCAAAAAGCAAAACCCGGATCTCAAATTCAGCCTCCAAATTCAAGATAATCCTAACCCTAGCAAGAAGAAAGGATAATTACTAATTCCCTAAACAGTCCTTAATTTCAAATTTTTTCCTCCAACCCATTATTACTAATTAGTGTGTGGGCCCCACACACCAGCCTCCACCCTCTTCTCTCTCTCTTTCCCTGGTTCCACCCGACCCTTGGCCCGCCTATGATAGACCTGAACCGGTCCTCCTTGGGCAAGGCCTATATTGCCTTCTCTGAAGTTTAAGTCTTGAAAGTAAAGCTGATGGAGAGAGGGAAAAGGAAAACTTCATGCGCATTATTTGGACCGACCATGCACAAAAATAATTTCATTCATTCAATCCATGTACATGCAATCCCATCCATCCCAACAAAATTTCAGTTTAAAGCTAACCCGATATAAGAAAACAACTAATAAAACGATTTAAATTATATTAAAAAAAGTCCACATGGCTGGAAAATGGGTCTGATTGAGATCTGGTTTGGCATAACGGCTTCTGGTAATTAGCCTACTTTGTGGTTTGTTTTAAACTGAAGGCCTATACTAATAAAAAACAGACCAATTGCGTGCAATGTGATTCAAATTTTCTAACGCAATACTGTATGCTTTTGCCTGGAGGGGAGCTTCGATTACATGTTTTAAAACACATTAAATGTACGACACCCTTGTATACTGCCTATAGAGGCTACAATTTCTGCTAGCTATAGTTAACTTGATCTTTCCCAACCATAGTTAATTCTTATATTGTTAAATAAAAACTTTATAGTTGCAACATTCTGTAGAAGTATCAATAGCAGATTTTGGTATAGTTTTCAATTCATCATTGTAATTACTATTGTCTGATAGAGAGAGTGTATATAAGTATGAGGAAGAGTATTCTAGATGTCCATGTGTGAGTGTGTGATAGGCTTGTGCTATTATGAGATGGAGGAATAACCGTCCTTGGCAAAGTGCTGTTGTTATTCCACCTCAAGCTAACGAAAAATTATTCTGTGCAAACACCAAACAACATTTGAAGACCAACCAAAACGTGCCACGTCACTTTTTTGCTCGGTACTGGTGTTTGGTACCGTTGTGTACCAGGTGACATGGCTCGTTTTGGTTGGTCTCCGGGCCATCCGGTGTCCACATAGAATAATTTATCCAAGCTAACGATCCTGGTTGGATAGTGGACTTGTTTCACAGTTGTTGAAATCTAGGAGTTGAGGGCGGCTTTATGAGAATGTCGACGAGCTGATCCTGTGTATTGACCGGAGTAATACAAATCATTTGAGAGTGAATGTGATCCCGGATGAAGTGTTGATCTATCTCGACATGTTTGGTTCTGGTGTGAAACACTAGGTTGTTGGCAAGAGCTATAGCTGACGTGTTGACACACCAGAGTTCAGTTGGTTGTGGAAGATGAATCTAAAAGTCTTTGAGTAGCTTGCGAAGCTAGATGATGTTCGCAGTGGATGCAATTAATGTCTTGTAATCCACCTCAGTTGAAGAACGAGCTACTGTGTGTTGCTTTTTGACACTCCAAGAGAGAAGAGTATTGCCAAGAAATGAGCAGTACCCGGATGTGGAGCGACGAATTTGCTTGTCGCTGGCCCAGTCAGCGTCCGAGAATGACTGAAGAATAAGTGGTCCATTAGAGATAGGAGTCCATATTGTGAAGCCCCTTTAATGAACCGCAGCAATTTTTTTAGCATGTAGACATGATCAGATGAGGGATTATGCATGTACTGGCAAAGCAAATTTACAATATAAGCAGTATCAGTCCGGTAATCATCAGGTACTGTAAGGAGCCAATAATTTTCCTGTAAGAGTGAGGATCATATAGCAGAGGGTGGGTTTGGGATAAGATTTTGGTGCGTGTTGGGTTGGAGAGGGGTTTGCACAAGAGAAGGCCAATGCTTTGTAGGATAGAGCATGCGTATGAGGACTGAGACATGAAGGAGTCAATGGATTGGGTAATTTGAATGCCCAAGAAATTTGTGATTGTCCTGAGATGCTTCAAAGCAAACTGCTGATTGGGCTGTTAAAGAATGTGAGATATCATAGTGGGATTGTCACCGGTAAGTAGAATATCATCAACGTGGATAAGGAGGTATAGTTGAGTGTCATTTTTGTGGAATGTGAGAAGAGATGAATAAGCTTTGCCATGTTCAAACCCAAGTGTTTTGAGGTGGCTAGAAAACAGCTTAAACCATTGGCGCGATGCTTGTTTTAGGCCATATATAGCTTTGCGAAGGAGGCACACATGATTAGGTTGAAGCGTGTCCTCACACCCTTTGGGTTAAAGTAAGAGATTGATGAGCAGCCGAGATAGTCAGTGATGGAACTTGTAGGGAGATGTTGTCTGAATGGGGTAAGGTGGAGATTGGTGTATGGGGTGTAATGGGTAATGTGGGGAAAGTTTGAAGAGTAGCTTGGGATGTAGGAGGCATGGAGTTGAGGAAGGCTGTTTGGGTGGTTGTTGTTGTTGTTGAGTTGGAGATGAAGTGTGAAATGAAAAGCTATTCTCATCAAATGTTACATGACGAGAAACATAAATGTGATATGTATGAGGAACGAGGCCTTTATAGCCATTTGAGGCGGATGATTAACCAATGAAGATGCAGGGCACTGATTTGGGAGCAAGCTTGTGGTGCTGATTTGGTGGCATCCAGGAAAAACAGGAACAACCAAAAGCTTTTAAAATCGAGCAATTGCCTGTGTGGTATAGAAATCGAAGAGGAGATTTGGAGTTTGTGGTCCTGGATGGCATCGAAGAGGAGATTTGGAGTTTGTGGTCCTGGATGGCATCCCATTAATGAGAAAGGATGCCGTGAGGACTGCTTCTGGCTAGATTAATAAGGGAGGTGGAATGCAACAGGGAACGAGTGGTTTCAATGAGGTGGAGATGCTTTCTCTCGGCTAGACTGTTTTGTTATGAGGTGTAGGCACATGATATTTAATGTAGTATGCCATGGTTACTCAAAAAATGAGTTCATCTGGGAATATATGTATTCTTTGCTACCATCGGAATGTAGACATTTTATTTTATATGGTAATTTGTTTTCAATGCGATTCTTAAACGTTATAAAAATGGAGGGAACTTCAAATTTGTTGGACATAGGGAACATCCATATAAACCAAGAGAAGTCATAAATGAATAAAACATAATATTTGAAACCTTGATCTGGATAACCGGGGAAGGCCCCAGTACATTGAAGAGAATTAAAGCTCGTGGATGAGATGAAATAGATGTAGAATTTGAAAAAGAAAGCTTGTTGCCATTAGAGCCTTACAATCATAACAAGAAAACTTAGAAATGGGAATATGGAGTTGCTTGTGGTTGTTGGAGATAGTCTTGAGAACTTGATGGTAGGGGTGGCCGACGCATTTGTGCCAGAGAGATGGCATATGGGTTATTGCAGAGAGCGGTGTAACTGGTAGAGCTTGGTCCCTTGTGAAGAACTTGATGCGTCTTCAAGTCCTTAATGATGAAGCCATTTGTATCAAAAGAAATAGAAATGACATTATCTTTGGTTAGAGTGGAGATTAATAAGAGATTATGAAAGAGTTGAGGAATGTGGAGAAGTTGAGATAACCGCAGCTTACTGTTTGTGGGTGGATAATATACTAGAGCCGGAGTGGGCAATCATAATGGAGCAACCGTCACCAATGGTGATGTTGTCCGGGCCAGTGTATGGTAGAGGTTGGTTAAGGTTGTCCATGGTGTTTGCCAAGTGAGAAGAGGTACCAGAATCTAGGTACCAATCGGGATTAAGGGGTTCATTGGTGGCCATCATGGCTTTGGAGACAGTGTGAGGCTGAGTGAGAAATGTTGTGGGAGTGTAGCTTAAGTTGCGGAGATGACAACACGCAGAGGCTGGGTGTACTTTCTTATTGCATATCTATAACAAGTGGGAAGGTTAACTAGAGACAAACGAGAAGGCGATTGAGAAAACCTTCCTCATCCTCGACGTCCCCTGCCTCGAGAGGAGTAAAGAGCCATGGTTGAGTCAGTGACTAAAAGCAGTTTGAGGGACTCGGCGTGAAGGTTGATTTCTTCGCTGAGAAGCAACAAATAGAGGTCGTCTAGGCTGATCGGATGAAGCATGGTGCGAATGGATGTCTTGAATGCTTGGTAGGAGGGAGGAAGCCCATTGAGCGTATACATGATGATATACTCAGTGTCTACGGTGGCACCTACGACATCAATGTTGTCAACTATAGTTTTTACTTCGGTTAGGTATTGTGTCATGAAGAGGTTCTTCATGGTAATGTTATGAAGCTCATTTTTGAGATGGATAACACTAGATCTATTAATTGCTTGCAACGACGCTCAATGGTAGTCTAGATGGTGAAGTAAGAGTCAAGGTGAATAATGTAGGGAAGGATAGACGGAGATACAATGGAGCAGATAGTAGCGACCAAGTTCTGATCAATAAGGATCCATTCGATGTATTGAGGGTTTGTGGTAACGGTAGCTTCGGTCATCTGTATAAAACGGGTAGGCAGACTGGATGTAGGAAGAAGGAAAGCTGCAAAGACATTTGCCCTTAGCAGTTTTAAAACCTGATATTTCCATACAGAGTAATTCTCACTAGAGAGCTAGATGGGAACGATTGTTCAAATATTGGAGATGACAAATTTCAAAGAGGTAGGGATGGTGCAACTTTGTGTAAAGCCTGTTGATGGTTGATTGCCAATTTGGGAGCAAAAAGATTGCGCCATAGGAAGGGAGGAGAGGGTTTTAGTCTTCCTCTGATACCATGTAGAAGTATCAATAGCAGATTTTGGTATTGTTTTCAATACATAATCATAATTACAATTGTCTGATATAGAGAGTATATATAAGTAGGGGTGCCAATTTCGAGTCACGCGTCGGGTTCGGGTCAAACCCGGAACTGACCCGGGTTCAAACGGGTCGACCTTAACCCGACCTGGGTAGGAAAAAGGGTTGGAAATCCGAACCCGGACCCGACATAGGAAGGCGCGCGGGCAGCAGCGAGGCTGCGCGGGCTGGCGAGGCTGCGCTGGCTCGTGATGGTACAGACGCGCGCGGGAGCAGCGGCGAGCGCGCAGGCAGGTGCAGCAGGCGCGCGGGCAGCCTCGGGAGCGCGATAGCGTGCTGGCAGGTGCGGTCAACTTTGCGTGCAGGGGGCGGGCAACTCCGCGGGCAGGCTAGGGCAGGTACGCGGGCAACCGGGCAGACATTTTAAACGGGTTTCCGGGTTGACCCGGCAACCCATCGAGTCAACCCGAACCCAACCCGTTTTTCAAACGGGTCGAATCTGGGAACCTGAACCCGACCCGATTTGGAAACGGGTTGGGTCAAACCCGAAATTTTCGGGTAGGGTTTTCGTGTCGTGTCAAATATTGACACCCCTATATATAATTATGAGGAAGAGTATTCTAGATGTCCGTGTGAGGGTGTGATAGCCTTGTGCCGTTATGAGATGATGGAGGAATGAGCATCCTTGACAGAATGCTGTTATTACATTATAATTCCAATAATAGCTCAAGTCTTCTTAAAAAACCATTATCAAAGTATTAAAAAAAGGCACCAAGGAAATTTGTTTGTTAAACTCCTTTTTGACCAAAGTTTATAGTTAGCCACCGAAGTTTAGTTTCATAATGGAGTAAAATGCCATACGTAAATCTCACTTCTTTTCTACAAAATTAGCAGTTTCAGAAGTTGCAGCCTGAAGAGAAAAGAATACACACGGTATGCAATGACTATATAAAAAAATAGTCATCTAAATCTTTTTAATTTCTAAGAAGTTTATAAGACTTGTTGGAAGAAAGACAAATCAACATGAAAAGAACACAAATTGCGAATAAATTATAACTACAACATACCCATGCCTTCCAATAACGGAATAGAAAAGAGAACCAGCTCTATGTAGACCACCATCCTCTAGCCTTGTACTGCGTGGTGCTACATGAGAAACTGGAGCCTGGATGGAAGCTGTAGCAATATCTCTCGGATGGGAGTATGCTGATTGATATCGGTCCCAGGGACCATGGTAACGGGCATCACTCATAGGCAAGCTAAGAGGAGCAGCCTCAGTGGAGTCTGAAACTTGGCTCCATTGATGATAATATGAACTAGTGTCAGTAATGCCGTCGGAGGAAGCATGGAAAGTAGGAACAGATGTCGGTTGAACTTGGTGGAAACCAGATAAATGGGGACACGGGTGAGCAAACACTGAAATAGAGGGTAACTCGGTAATAACATGATGTCCTACAAGATTCTGAACTGCAAAGCAAGTTTATGTTTGCAGAAAATTAGTTCAAATTTTCTCAGCATTCTACCAAGAAGGGTGAGGGTGGGTGCCAAATTACTCTGGGTTCGTAGACTTACAAGGTACTGATGGAAACGACTCACCATTCCTGAAAAATTCTCACTGTTAGTTGCTTGCTACAAACAAATTAAGGAACAATTACAACATCCAATGGAGTTTAAGAATGAAAAGGTATCAAAGAGAAGTAGAGAAAAATAAGTAAAATGAAAGGATATAAAAAGCTTAGAGGTATCAAACTTCTAAACTTCATACTAAGAATAGTGTACCAACTAGTATTTAATGATGTTAGCACACCTTTAAATACGTGAAAAACACAATCAAAATGGAAAATCTTCAAATGGAAATGGAACAAATATATTATTTTGTTAAACTCTTTTTTAAAGATACATACTTTGCCTGAATTCTGGTCTCCTGAACCAACCTGAAGATTTTAATATCCCTTCTATTTATAAGGGAGGGAGAGGGAAAGAAAATATCTTAAATCATAGCTATAAACTGGATCTATATAAATGTAGGATAACCAAACTGTCAACAAACACTTGGATTCATTTCATTTTCTCAAAGCAATTTGACAATACATGGTTTGTCGAAGCTAAGTTTGAATCATCCACACCCAAAAACAACAACAACATCAAGCCTTTATACCACTACGTGGGGTCGGCTACATGAATCCTTTTTTCTTCATTGTGTCCTATTAAAAGTCAAATTCTCGTTTAAATCTAATAAAGAACGATCATTTCTAATATTTTCTAACCAAGTCTTTTTAGCTCTGCATTTACCTTTCTTAACATAAGTCAAATCTAAAAACTCTACTTTCCAAACTGGATCATAGGAAGGCCGGCGTTTTATGTGACCAAACCATCTAAGGCGACTCTCTCTAATTTTATCTTCTACTGGAGGCTACTCCAACCTTTTCACGTATATGCTCATTTCGTATCCTATCTCTAAGGGTAAAGCCACTCATACACATGAGCATCCGCATCTCTGCCACACTTAACTTAGTATTATGCTTCTCTTTTAATGGCCAACATTCGGCACCATAAAGCATTGCAGGCCTAACCACCATCTTATAGAATTTTCTCTTAAGTTTGAGGGGTACTTTTCTATCACACAGCAAGCCCGATGCATTCCTCCACTTCAACCATCCAACTTGAATTCTGCTGATAATATCCCCATCTATTTCACCATCACTCTGAACAATAGATCCAAGATATATAAAACGTGTACTCTTATTAATGACTTGAAAGCCCAAAGTCACAATCACCTCACTAGGTCTATTACTACTAAAATTACACTCCATGTATTCTGTTTTAGACCTACTCAAGCGAAAATCTTTAGACTCTAAGGTTGACCTCCATAATTCATGTTCACCTTCAACTCCCTCTGTAGTCTTATCAACGGGAAGAATATCATCAGCAAAAAGTATACACCTAGGTACATCCTCTTGCAAATGTCTAGTGAGAACATCCATGACTAAAGCAAAAAAGATATGGGCTTAGGGGTAATCCTTGATGTAACCCAACCGAAATAGGGAAATACTTGGTCAAACCACCTTGTGTTTGAACACAAGTAATAGCTCCTGCATATACTGATTTGAATATATACGTTATTAACTCCTTTTTTCTTTTCAAGAACTCTTCATAGCACTTCTCTTGGAACTTTATCATATGCTTTTTCTAAATCAATAAATATCATATGTAGATCCTCTTTATTTTCTCTATATTTCTCCATCAAACCTCTTAATAAATGTATGGCTTCCATAGTCGACCTACCCGGCATGAATCCAAATTGATTTTGAGAAACATTTATATCACACCATAACCTATGCTCCATAACTCGCTCCCATGTTTTAAAGTATGCCCCATTAATTTAATTCCTCTATAATTAGCACAATCTTGTGCATCACCTTTATTCTTAAAAATAGGAATTAACACACTCATTCTCCACTCATCTAGCATCTTTTTAGTTTTCAAAACAGTATTAAAAATTTTAGTAAGCCTTAAAATTCCTTCATCTCCTAAGCATTTCCACACCACTATTGGAATATCATCATGTCCAACAGCTTTTCCACCCTTCATTTTCTTTAAAACCTCTCTAACTTCGGTTTCACTAATACGCCAATAAAAACAGAATCTTCATTCTCATTTAGGGTGTTAAGGTCACTACAGTCAATCTTATTTCACAATCTTCATTAAAAAGTTTAGCAAAATATCTCATCCACCTTTGTTGAATATCATCTTATAAAATAAGTATTTTTTGATCTTCATCTTTAATACACTTCACTGAAACTAAGTTCTTACTACATATATATTTCTCTCTCCTTAAAATCTAATATATTATATAAATCACTAAAAGCTAAGGTCTTTCCATCGCATATTGCTTTCTTAGATTCCTTACGAGTTTCTTTATATCTTTCCCAATTATTAGAGTTTTTACAATTAAACCAATTTTTATAACAAATCTTCTTATTTTTAATTTTTTGCACATTTGGATTCCACCACCAACTATTTTTACAATTACGAGTTTTTCCCTTTGATACTTCAAGCACATCTTTTGCAATATTCTTAATATCACTAACCACTTTTTCCAACATAATATTAGCATCCGCATGCTCAAACAAAATCTTATTCTCAAAAATATTTTTTTGAATATTCTTTAAATGCCCCCATCCAATCCTAGAATATCGTTTTACTTTATTTTTTTATTTTCTGCCCCTTTATCTAAAAGTCCAAAACTAATAATCGATATTGTGTACATAAATTTTCACTCGAATAACTTTATAATATTTGCAATCTAAACGATCTAATTTTTATATAAGAAAATAGTCAATTTGAGTTGTACTATATTCATTTTTATGAGTGAAAAGATGCTCATTTTTTTCTTAAATAAAGTACTAGCAATTAAAAAATCAGAAGCTAAACAAAAATCTAATATGGTCTTGTCACATTCATTTGTCATTCCAAGCCTATGGCCACCATGAATGCTTTTAAAATCATCTACATCTCTACCAACATGTCCATTTAAATCTCCTCCAATAAAATTCCTATATTTTGTATTAGTTTTTCCAAGTCATTCCAAAATTTTAATTTTGAACAATATCCAAACCTACTTGAGGAGCATAATCATTCATAATATTAATAATCTTAGCATCAACAACAATCTTTAAAGCTATAATTCTATCTCCAATCCTATTAATTTTTATAACATTATCCTTCAAACTTTTATCTATAATAACACTTATACAATTTCTAGTACGACTCCTACCCAAATACCAAAGTTTAAATCATAAACTATCAATCTCCTTAGCTTTCTCTCCAACCCATTTAGTTTCCTGAATGCACAGAATATTTAACTTCCTATGAATCATAATATATATTAATTTCAATAATATTCCTGTAAGGGAACCTATATTTCAAGTTCCTATCCTAATTTTAGTTTCATGGACTAGCTTCTTTGCCCACATCCGTCTTTGATGTGGGAACCCTTGCCTATTTAACACTACACCCGGGCACCGATGCAGTGGCCCTTGCACACTTATCACTGTATTCAGATCATACAACGCGTCGCTTCCAGGAGACGTCTTAGCATTAACACAATTTCTTAAATGATTCATGTCATTATTATTCGACAAGTTTTACACTAGCTGTCGATTACCTAATGCAACCCTTCACTTTTCTTATCCAGGACTTGAGACTTGGCAACGACAGTGTTTTGAATCATCCTCACCCAAAAAAATTAAATTCAACAAAACAAAACTTCTTTAAAAAGGCCAGAGAACAGCGATTATAAGTACAAGTTGGTGAAGCAACAATAAAATTCAACCAAACTCTCTAGATAATTAGTCCACATCTTATAATTAAATAACCCTAAATTTAATTTGGTTGCTTTAGTCAAATTTTTGGAGAAAAGAATAGGTCCTAGTTTTCAAGCATGCTTATTGTTTCGGTCCTGTATGTGTTTTCAGTCACATAAATTTTAAAAAAAAAATAGAAATTTACAAAAAAATCTAAAATTTTTAGATTACATCTAGGAAGTTTATTTGACCATTTTCAATTATAATTATTGAATTATATTCATTCCACAAGAGACCATAACAAATTCCGTAATATTAGTATGTTCTAAAATAGAACTAACCTATATCCCTTACAGAACACATTTGGACCACTTAAACTATCATATCTTCATCAAACCTTCCAGAATTAAATAAGATAATATTCCTTACAAATCAAGCCTAAGTTTGTTGGATTTTGATATATGTAGAGAGAGAATCAATTGGTAAAAATTTGGATTTGCATTTTCTAGATAAATTACAAAGCTTGTGACTTACCTCCAAATTTCATCAACTTTCAAATTAACTCCATAAAAATTGGTGTTAACTTTTCTAATCATATTAGAAGAGTTTCATCTCATCCACTAATTGATCACATTAGTGATCTAAGGCCACCATAATCCAACCCTCATCGTCATTTTTTTCATTGGATCCCAAAGAACTCTTCTCTGAAGAGTGAAGTCTAATAGTTAGCCGTCAGGTCAAGTGCTAGCTTCTCCAAATCCTCTCTTATGAAACATGTCTCTCCACCTCACTAGGAACCTATGACCGTCAAGATGATCCTCCTCATATATGATATTGTGATCCACGTCAAAAAGTAAGCGTCAGTTTGGCTCTTTCAAAAAATGATATGGAGTTTCTGCAAAAGAAGTTTCATGTGCATTTGAAGGATGACCAACTCCTTTATATGATATAAGATCTTCCACATTAAAAACTGGGTTAATGTCTTAATGAACATATCTTTTGGCAATTTTATGACATATGCATTCATGACAAATTTTCTAATAATCTCAAATGGTCCACATGCCTAGGCTTGTAATTTTCTAAATTGAGTGGAAGAATCTCTCAAGATGGATTTTTATTAACACACAATCCCCAATGTAGAATTCTTTAAATTTTTATTTTTATTTCAAGATTCAACATATTTTTTTATTTATAGTATTGTTTCTAATGTTTCTTTGCATTATGAAGGCTTTGAAAAATATTGTACAAATATAAATGCATAATTAGAAAATACATGTGTGGGTATATTAACAAGATCAAGTTTTTAGGATTGTATATATAAACTATTTCAAATGGTTAAAAACAAATACATGATGAAGAAGCTAAAGTTATTATTCCTTTTAGTGAATGATTAACAATTATATCTTTGATCTCGATGTTATACTAGATAGTTCATACTTACTTTTTTAGAATCATAAGCTAGACTATGTATGGATCATTCAACTTTTCAAAGTTAATTTTATAGTTAAATGACTTATCAATTCATCTTTATTCTTACTATTCTATTTATTTAATTTCTATGTACTATTTTTACAATATAAAAATTATAATGACACGTCCAACTTGTATCAATATCTTATGTTTATAATAATTTATGTGTCTCGTGCTTTTGTTGTATCGTATCATCATATCGTGTCGTGTCCATTTTATTGTGACACGTCCAACTTGTATCAATATCTTATGTTTATAATAATTTGTGTGTCTTGTGCTTTTGTTGTATCGTATCATCATTTCGTGCCGTGTCCATTTTATTGTGCCCATGTAAATGCATCGTGTATATGGCTTAGCAAATGATACATATTTCGTGTCGTGTATCATCATATCGTGTCGTGTCCATTCCTCATAATTTGTATTGTCACAATATTATTCATCTTTTGCTAATCTTCAGAAGAATCTTCTTTACTAATCTTTTATGCCTCCTCACTTTGCCATTAAATCATCTTATCCTAAATTAGATTTTATCCAACTAAAGAATTTAAATTTGCTTCACCTATATATTGAAAGATTAACAATTTATTGCCTATTAAATTGAACCATCCAATCCAAGGTTAATTATTTCTTTTGTTTATATTCATCGTATTCCTAAGGTATAAATTAATAAATACTTGTGGGCTCTGAAAATTCGGCCCCAGCCTCCTCGTTGCTTTTCGGGGGAGTTTTAACGGATTAAGTTTCGGGGTAAATTTTGGGAAGGCAAATTGGGCTTGCAGATAAGACATTACCCAGAGATTTCACCCTCATTTTGTGAGGACTTTATGATCTAAGTTATGTTTTCCTAAAGGCGCAAGCCCCTATAATTAATTACCCCTCTCAATCACGAGAGAGAATGATGCGGACATCGGCACGAAGATCTGGCACATCTATCACAGGAGGCGTCGTAAATCGACGGCTCTAATTTAAAGTGTTATTTAAAATTTATTTTATGAATTTTAGCTATTATTTTATGTTATTTCATATTTTATCCCTAGGTTAGTTTATTTGAGTGTTATGGCCCAAGGGGCATTTTTGTAATTTTTTATTTTCTCATGTTATGACCTATATATAGGACCTTAAGCTATTGTAATAAGATGGTTAATGGATATGAAAATTTTGTGTTCCACACTTGTGTTCTTGGGAGAAAACGAGAGTGAGATTCCTATGGGAAATTTTGAATTTCAAATAGTTTCCTAAATTAGAAAGCTATTTTAGGAAAGTATTGAATCTCATTCATGATGTAATTCAAACTTAATTTGGGTGATTTAATTTTGGGCGGTTTTCAAATTTTCAAATTCCACTAATTTGAATTTTGAATTCTTTCTTAATTTATCATTCTATTTTGGAAAGTTACTAAATGAAATTTATTTGAATTTCAAATTCTAATAGGGTTTAATTATTTCTTTCATAAACTCCACCCCCAAATTGAGTAATCCCAATTAAATGCATTAAAACCCTCTTTCCCTATGGATACAGCCGGCCCCCATCCCCCTTGGCTTACATTCCTTAATTGTTTCCTAATCCCCATCCCTTAAGGAAAAAAATTCCAATTCCACCTAATTTCAACCTAGCCGAATTTTCTACCGGGCCAAATTTTAAATCCTCTCCCAAAACCTGACTTGGAATTAGGAAACAATTCCACCTCCTTAATTCCGGCTCAGTTAATGTTTTTTTTTTTTTTCCTTTTTTTTTCCTGGAATTAATTCCCCACTGCCTCTCTTGCCCCCACAGCCTTCCTCCTCTCTCATAACTGTTCCAGACAAAATTTCTAGTGCAGAAGCTGTAGCTCGGCAGTTACTATCAGCCTTCCCATCTCCAATAAGGCTTGACTCCTCCCCAAATTTTCTCTACATCCTATTCTACTAAAATCTGGAGGTTCACCTCAGATTTTTGTAAGAAATTCCTTCTTGCCCGAGAAAGCTCCCCAAGTCAAGAGTTTTGAGTTGAATTGCCCCTCTTGGGTTACTTCTCTCCCCACTTTCTCTCTTCCCAATCAACACCTCACTGGAGTATTGAAACCCATCCTCTCTCCCAAACTCTATTTCACTTTCAAGAAAGAAATCGAATTTCTTCTTAGATTTTGTGGGGAAAATGCTGGAATTCCTATCAGATTTTGTGAGAAAAATCTGAAATATTTCAGATTTCCAGTAAGGAATTGTTTCAGATTTTTGGGACGATTTGCTCTTCAAGACGATTAGAAAAACCCATTTTTCGTTCTACATCAGAGAACTTTCGATTAAGGCTAGTCGTCAATCAAATACGTAAATTACGTGTTATCTGGCATATAGTAGCAGCATACTTGGATATTTGAAGGGTTAATATTTAAAATTGAAAATTTCACCAGCTTGCACTTAAAGTGAATGGTGGGGGAATGGATGATGGACTCAATCAAGATCTCATGGTTCCGTCGTCCCGGACGATTGTGATCCCTGATCTACTCAGTCATAGGAGGTACTAGACCTAACCTAAGAAAAAAATTCTTATAAGAAACCATGTGTTGCTTCATCCAAAGATACCATGTAGACTTGAGTTTGATATTTGTATAAGGGGACAGATTTGAATCCATCTTATCTAACAGAGGGCATTTTGCTCTCTCGATTATATCCTATGGATTTATATCTCAAGGATTTTGATGTTATTGGGGAGCATACGTCTGGCCATAACCATAATTTAGTGACGCTATTTGGCCGTGAACCACGCGGTTCAGAGGGCCCTGATCATAACTGTTTACCTGCGGTGCCATTTGGCAGCAAAACCGCGGATTAGAGGACATGCCACATCCCCGCTGGCAGGAGAGTTTGAAAATGAATCCTAATGATATTTTCGACCATACATTAACTCCTAAGCTAAAGTTTTTTTCAATTTATCCACATTGGCAAACTATTACGGAGGGTGGATGGATTTTCGTTTTAAGTAATGGGATGGTTTTTTCAATTTTAAATATTTTGAGTTTTGGTAGTTTTTGGAGTTTTGAATTTTGAGCTTTGAAAACTTTTAGAATTTTGAATTTTTATGGGCCTCTACAAGGCATTTTGAATATTTAGAATTAACCTCTCCGGTTGAGATTTTCTATTCAATACGATCATCATCTGAGTGTTAATAGGCAATTGTATTTTATTGATTGGACCTTATCGACTCTATATACGGGGTCAACATAGGATCAAGTCCATAGGCTTTATATTTTTATTGATGAATTTCTTTTGTAATAGACCTTGAAGGCCTTATATGAATGTATAAAACAGATATTATGGTCGACACCTTGACCATATACCTGCTTGATAATTCGAGATGTGTCGACTTCTTTCTATCCATATAGAAAGATCGGGCTCGAACTGTAGTTCATTTATTGACTAGCGCAACATCCCTAAATGTCATGTGTGTCCCGACAACACGCTTGCTAGGGCCATAGGGGTTTTCTCATTTCACTTGCCCTTTGTGTTCTATGTGCATACATATTACAGTGCATGTGCGAGAACATTTTGAACACTTAACGGGCCTTCTGCGACGATTAGTAGAGACTCATATTTATCGTAATCCCTCTGTATTTGCTCTTGGGTGGTATGTTAGATGTATGAACATTATTCATCAAGAAGCTTGCAAGCCTCAATAATCTAATCCAACCCAATGTTCAAAACCCAGTTGAACTAAGACTCACTCCATCTTTAAAAATAATGATTTGATCCGGCTTTCTCTTCCCAAAACTTGTATAGAAATCAATAGGCAATTCCCTTATTATGCCCTGATCATTATTTTATGTTGTTGGCTTACATAAATAATCAATCATTTCAACATTAGATGACTATCTTTATTGATTCCATGTACTTCGGAATCAGTGGCCACCACCTTGAACTAACTACGACAATTCAAGACACATCGGGCCCTCCGGTAAAATCATGCGAGATATTCATTCCTAAAATAATTGTTGCGGGCCTTAAGTTGATTGGAATAACAAGTGTATTTTCCATTTGTGATTGTGAGTTAGGCCACCAAATTCTATATCAACCTTTAACATCATATTTGTCATATATTGATCATTAACCCCAATAGGCGTAATGTATTGTGCGTTGACATTCACTTGAATGCATCTAGGTGTATCAGATTGTTATGTCCACTGCATGTCAAATCCTTCTGGTTGTAACAGACATGTTGGTTATGGTATGAGTCTCTTGTACTGTCAGTAAACCCTCACACAAAACTCCTGTACAATCAAGAGATTCCTCACATCGGTAACATATCTCCCATTGCCACTTGCATACAAGTTAGTGTACTCATTTGAATCTTGATGTTGACTATGGGCTAAACTATATTCCTCGACAATCCTTTTGTGTTTATCTAGACCCTACTTAGATCTCGTAAGACCTTTCTCCTTCATGGTATTATCAAGTGAAATATAGTAGGGATTACTGCATCTTTCCACATGGTTGCTATGAAGACTATCATCAGCTTCAATTTTCTTATTTGAATGCATTCATTTGTCATTCACAGGGTATCGCTACCTTTGTTGCGCATATTCTGTATTTACTTGTGGACAGTGTTAAACACATGATGAGATTTTGTAGTAGCTCGTAGGAGCTTAATTCTGCAGCCTATCCTCCACCTTTGCTTGTAGGATGGCAATGTGCTTGTTTGAATGATAGATACATATATCATAATCCATCATTGTTGTCTTCGTGTGGTTTGCAATGTTTGTCTATCCTTATGATCAAATTATACATACTCACGTTGATCATTGCTTGGTGATTAGTTAAATCCAATGCTACGAGTCAATTATCATGCTACAAAGAGTTCATGTCATGGCTTTGTGATCAAGGCATATCCTTCACAATCTCTAGTTATTTAGAAATGAGATTATACTTGCAAGATGGATTGTAACATGTATGTTGAATATGACACCATTAGTCATTAATATTTTCATTCCATTTGCGATTGCTTTTTAACTTTCATGTTAATCATAAACATGTTGCATATTCCACTTAATCCTTGTTTGCATGTTGATTATGTTCGGATATCTTCCTCCAAAAGTCCCCTTCTTTTGTGTTAAGATTCATTTCAATATTTTCCACAAAGTTCTTTTAGCATTCGTTTGTTCATTATTTGATGACTTATGGAATTATTTTATGCATTGATTTGAGTATGATTTAGTGCTTTAAGTTTTGTTCTCTGAGGTCCAAATAAAGTCATAAGTTTTGTCCAAGTCCTTGTCATTTTCAGACAAATTTTTTGGCAACCTCCAAGGGTCCCCTTTTAGGAGAAACTACAGTAGTCTTATCTTGCCCACCACGTCAAGAAAGACATGCACGGTCAGTGTTGTGCGACACCGCGGCCTTAGTCTTCATTCCCACCACGCCAAGAAAGGTGTGCATGGGTCTTCTAAAATACCTATTTGAAAGCACAATTTTTTCCCGTGTACGGGTACTTATATTTTTCTCCTATCGTGCTAAGAAAAGCGTGCATAAGGATCGCCCGTTTAGTTGTAAACGCCACACATAATTTCCTCCTACAAAGCTAAAAAAAAGCGTGCATAGGGGGTCCCTTGCGCACCGCAAACACCAAAAATAGGACTTTGGGGGGACTACCCGCCTCACCGTGAACACCTCGATGAACTTCCTCCCACCGTGCTAAGAAAAGTGTGCATGGGTCATTGTTTGTCGTGCTACAAGTGTCGAGGACAAGTTTTCAAAGTTTAGAGAGCGTTATACCTTCCGTGCTGACAACGACGACAAAGTGGCAAAAATGCACAAAATACATATTAAAAAAATGCACAAATCATAAAAATCCCTCTTTCCTTTCTTTTGCATTTTTCTTCTTTTTTCTTTTTTTTTTTTTAATTTTTCCTCCTCGCTTTTTTTTCTTTTTGAACTCCTCTTCGTCTCCTCTTTTTTTATTATTCTCCTTCTCCTTTTTTTCCCTTTTTTTAATTATTCTCATTTTTTGTTTTCCTTGCACACACACAAATATATATATATACCACAAATACTAACAAACATCTAATGGCATTAGTGAGAGAAAATTGACTATGCTGATCAATATTAAAAACTAATATTAAAAATAATGGGGACAAGAATAATAAACATAGAAAAATACCTACTATTTGGATTTGATTTATAGTGGATTTGAGGGGTTTTTGTGGATTTTAAGGGGGTTGTAGGACAGTGGGCTTATGGGTTGGGTTGAATGAGAGGGATTTTATAGATAAAGTAGCGAGGGAGAGGAGTTTATGCTTACAGAGAGGGGCTCGGTTTTGAGATAGAGGCAAATGAGGGAAGGAGTCGATCGGGTAAAAGAGAATAGGGAGAGGAGTCGATCGGGTATAAGAGAATAGGGAGAGGATTCGAACGGGTATATGAGAATAGGGAGAGGGAGATCGGGTCAGGCTGGTGTGTTTTGCGAACTGGACAAGGAGATCTGGAGGAGAGGAGGCGTCAGCTATGATGGCAAGAGGCTTCGATCAGCTTTCGTGAAGGGAGAAAGGAACTTTGGCGGATGCTTGCGGTTGGTAGAGATGAGAAAGAAGTTTGGCTAGGGCTTGATCGAAGCTTTGAACCTTGTGGCTAGGGCAGAGATAAAAAGGGGAGATCAGTCGTGGAAGCTCCTTGCGAGAGAGAAGTAAGTAGCGACGGAAGTTTGGCGTTCGAGATGCTCTCGTGTGCGTGGAAGAAGAACCAACGAGGTAAGTGCAACCCTTATATTAACACAAACAGGAGTAGAGTCGAGACTACAGTTGCAGGATTTATGCGGGATTTCTCGGAAACGACGTGAAAGGTTTTGAATGCGTAGTGCCTCGGCGGGATTCCTACTGAATTTTGGGAGATTTGAAGTTTGAACAGGTATGTGCACACTTTTTTTTATTTGATACATATCTTTTTTATTTGCTTTAGGGATCAACAATACTACTTAATCTTGGGTGGTCAGCATTTTTTCAAGAATCATGTTATAATCTTTGTCAAAAAAATTTCAAGTAAAAACGAAGTCTATATGTGATTTAATGGCTCCATTTTTTTTAAAGAAATCAAGTGTTTTCTCATTTTTTAAGCATGTACTTGATATTTTAAGATCATAGACTACTAGTAGTAAAATACAGCCATTTAATTGGAACCTGAATACTATTCAAGTGCTCCCTAATAATTATCAATCATTAAGCATTAACTTCTTAAACTATCTTCTAATTCATCATGATGAGTATAAGCATTGATCAAATTTAAAATGTACTCAAATATTATTAGCTTGATAAGAATTACCTTATAACTAATCTTATTCACCTAAATAATATTTTATCTTTCAACATTTTATCCGCTTCTATCCCAACCATATTTCTATTGTTAACCTTTCAAAACATACAATAATTTATAATCTTACTAACAAGGAACAAAATTACAACCCTTATTCTTGCTAACTATTTAAAGGTTCAAAAAATGCACTTGATAGAATTATCTTAATGGTTTGTTTATCTCAACTGATTACAAGATTAATTATAATTATGTTAAAGCTTCAAGATCTATCTGCCATAAATCATAGGCTGTAACATTGTCAAATATTCTACCAAATTTAAGGAAAATTTCCAAAGTCATTTAAATGATTTTAACCATAATTTTGTGTCATCCTTGCTTATTTACAAATTTCTTTCCAATATTTTAATCATGTACATTGAAAACTTGTACAACAACATCAAGTCTTTATCCCACTACGTGGGGTCTGCTACATGAATCTTTTTTTCTCCATTGTACCATGTTAAAAGTTAAATTCTCATTTAAATATAATAAAGAAATGTTATTTCTAATATTTTTTAACCAAGTCTTTCTAGGTCTACCTTTCTTAACATAAGTCAAATTTAATACATCATTGAAAGGCCGTTGTTTTATGTGACCAAACCATCTAACGCAACTTTCTCAAATCTTACCTTCCACTGGAGCTACTCCAACCTATTAACATATATGCTCATTTCGTATCTTGTCTCTAAGAGTAAAGCCACTCATCCACCTGAGCATCCTCATCTCTACAACACTTAACTTAATATTATGCTTCTCTTTGAATGGCCAACATTCTGCACCATAACGCATTGCAGGCTAACCACCATCTTATAGAATTTTCTCATAAGTTTAGTTGTAAGGGGGGGGGGGGGCTTTTCTATATCAACAAGCCTTGATGCGATTAACTTCAACCATCCAACTTGAATTCTACTAATAATATCCCCATCTATTTCACCATCATTCTGAACAATAGATCCAAGATATCTAAAAGGTGTACTCTTATCCAAATTCCAAAGTCACAATCCCCCCACAAGAACTACTATTACTAAAATTACACTCCATATATTCAGTTTTAGATCTACTCAAATGAAAGCCTTTAGACTCTAAGGTTGACCTCCATAATTAAAATGTCTTCAACTCCCTCTCTAGTCTTATCAAGACGAAGAATATAATCAACAAAAAGCATACACCATGGTACAACCTCTTGCAAATGTCTAGTGAGAACATCCATGACTAAAGCAAAAAAGATATGGGCTTAAGGCTGATCCTTGATGTAATCCAATAGAAATAGGAAAAACTAGGTCAAAGAACCTTGTGTCTAAACATAAGTAATAGCTCCTGCAAACATGCCCTTAATGACTTGAATATAAGCATTATTAACCTCTTTATTTTCTAGAACTCTGCAGCACATCTCTTGGAACTTTATCATATGTTTTCTCTAAATCAATAAATATCATATGTAGATCCTCCTTATTCTATCTATACTTCTCAATCAAACCTCTCAATAAATGTATAGCTTCCATAATTGACCTACAAGGCATGAATCCAAATTGATTTTGAGAAACATTAGTATCACGCCACAACCTATGCTCCATAACTCTCTCACATAATTTTAACGTATGACACATTAACTTAATTCCTCTATAATTGGCACAATCTAGTGCATCACCTTTTCTTAAAAATAGGAATCAACACACTCATTGTCCACTCCTTTGACATCTTTTTAGTCTTCAAAATAATATTAACAAGTTTAGTAAGCCAAGAAATTCCTTCATTTTTAAAGTATTTTCACACCTCTATTGGAATATCATCAGGTCCAACAGCTTTTCCACACTTCATTTTCTTTAAAACCTCTCTAACTTAAATTTTACTAATACGCCGATAAAAATAAAAATAAAAATATTTATTTTCAATTAGAGTGGTAAGGTCACTAAAGTCAATCGCATTCTCATAATTTTCATTGAAGAGTTTATAAAAAAATCTCATCCATCTTTGTCGAATATCCTCTTCTAATAAAAACACTTTTTTATTCATCCTTAACACACTTCAGTTGAAATAAATCCTTACTACTATTATCTCTATGTTTGGCTAACTTATACATATATCTTTCGTCATCCTTAGCATTTAATATATTATATAAATCATTAAAAGCTTTAGCATCGCATATTACTTACTTAGACTCTTTACTGGCCTCTCTATATTTTTCCATGTCAGAATTTTTACATATAAACTAATTTTTAAAACAAATATTCTTATTTTTTTATCTTTTCTTGCACATTTTAATTCTACCACTAACTATTTTTACTATTCGCAGCTTTTTCATTTGATACTCCAAATACATCTTTTATAATATTATTAATATCACTAGTTACTTTTTCCCAAATAACATTAGCTTCTTCATACACAGACAAAATATTATGATATAGTATCTTACTATCAAAAATATTTTTTGTTAATATTATTTAAATGCCTCGAACAACGTTTTACTTTATTTTTCATTTTCTTCCCCTTCATTTTAAAGTCTAAAACAAATAAACGATGTTTGGTACATAAACTTTCACTTGGAATAACTTTACAATCTTTGCAATCTAAACGATCTATTTAAAAAAAATAATAATCAATCCAAGTTTTATTATATCCATTCTTATAAGTGATGAGATGCTCATCTCTTTTCTTAAATAAGGTATTAACAATTAAAAAATCATAAGCTAAAGAAAAATCAAATATGATATTACCACCTAAATTAGTCGCTTAAAACTCATAGCCACCATAAATACTTTTAAATCATCTATCTCTCTACCAACATGTCCATTTAAATCTCCTCCAATAAAAGTGTTTTCTTCAAGAGGTATCTTTTATATTATTTTTATTAATTCATTTCAAAATTTTAATTTTGAACTTATATCCAAAACTATTAAGGAGCATAAGCACTTATAATATTAATAATCTTAGCATCAACACCAGTCTTTAAAGCTATAATTCTATCTTCAATTCTATTACTTTTTACAATATTATCCTTACACTATTAGCCATAATCACACCTATAACATTTCTAGTACAACTCTTACTAGAATACCATATTTTAATCCTAGACTATCAATATACTTAGTCTCCTCTCCAACCCATATAGTTTCCTGAATGCATAGAATATTTATTTTTCTATGAATCATAATATCTATTAATTCCATTAATTTGCTTGTAAGGGTACCTATATTTTAAGTTCATATCCTAATTTTAAATTCATGAACTAGCTTATTTGCTTACATACGTCCATGATGTGGGAACCCTTATCGATTTAACATTGCACCCGCATGCCGGTGCAGCGACTCTTGCACACTTGTCGCTGTATTCAGGCCATAGCGCGTCGCTTCCAGAGAACACCATAGCATTAACACAATATATTAAAATATTCATGTCATGATTATTCGACAAATTTTATGCTAGTTATCGACTACATAATACAACCCTCCACTTTTCTCATACAGGACTTAGGACCTTACAACTGCAGTTTTGTACATTGAAAGCTTGTACTAAAAATAATTTTTCAATCTTTACTAGAACTCAAACACGGAACATACTTCTCTTTGATGCTAGGTGAGTTTAAAAAAATCAAGATCATTTCCAAACAACTTTTCCCGCATGGAACAAAAACATAGGTCAACGAGCCAACAAATTTAAATTATTCAAGCACAAGTTTTAGTTTCCTCAAATAAGAACACTCAACTCGTCAAACTTTGATAGATATCAAATAACTCAACATCAAGCCATTAGAACACAGCAATCACCTACATTTTATGGTCCCTTTGCCTCCATATGAAGTAAATAGTTTTAATATTTTAACCATTTACCTTCAGCACGAAATTTTCACAAACCCAAGCTACATAAAAATCCAAGTGAGATTCCCATGAACATACTTTGGTCAATGGAAACTTCTCTTTAAATAACACCATTGGCTACAATTTTGTGGATTCATTTTTCGTTGTGCATTCTACAGTTGTGTAACCTATATAAACGCACGCCTTACTTCTTTTTACCTCTTGCTTACTCTTGCACTCAAAATGTTTACCTCCAAAATTTATGTGTGGTAGCTTATGTTGGACCTCGGTACCCACGGAACATTAAATGCAATTTTCAGGCATGGGAACTGCTGGAAAAGGTTTTCCATGCAGTCGAGTGGGTTTGACAGGTACCAAACCCTCATCAATTCCTTTTTCATTTTCTCTTACATGTGATGCAGTTTGTTAGCATTTTTTTACTTATTTTATGAAACATGTTTCAAATAAGTTTAGGCTTCAGAAGAAAAAAAATCAATTAGTTAAAAATCCCATAGCAAAGGATTTCTAGACAGTTGGAGTAGGGCTTGACAGGTGGCAAACACTATCCTCCTCTTTTTTTTTTTTGGTGCTACTTGCTATGAAGAAATGTTTTTGTGTATTTATTTACTTATTTTATCTAAAGCAATAAGTTAAAAATCTCCAGTGCATAATACACAAATTACAATAGGCCATTGAAAAGTACAAAGGTCAGACCAATGTTAAGTCACAGCAACTAAGGAAAATGAAGAGCGAACACCACTTCCCTCTATCATATCTTGCATAAGATGCAAGTGATAGTACCACCACAGATACTTCTCAATCACAACTCAGGCGGAAAAAGAAACAAACGCATAAAAAATAGTACTGGTGATTTTAAAGCATGCTTTACAACAGGCAGAAAATAAATCGGCTACCAGCACAGGGTATGATTTGCATTTATGGATTATTTACATTGTTCAAATGTTCAATCCACGGAAATGGGGACTAAAACAGTCATAAATATCACCTTTATAAGTGGGTATAAGAAGAAACAAAACTAAAATGTCATACAATGAAAAAGAAAATTGAAGGAAGCAATTACTAATATCCAAAGCGAGTACCAACAGCAACTGTCACAGAAAACATTCATTTCCCGTCCTCATAAGCTCTTAATAAAGAAACCATTGCACATGACATGCATTAGTAGACATCCCTAATGATTTTTTCAAGCAATAGAAGGAAAATGAAAACATCAAAAAGATGAAATGTAGGAGCATTTAGCTTACTCGAATGATGATGTAACCCTTCCTACTCTACTAACTGGACACCAGCGAACTCTATAAGGCTGCAAAGGGAGGGGAAAGAAGAATAAGTACAATTAATAAGCAAAGTTCTCATTGTATGTCAATTTTTTTCACAAAATGATGAATGCACGACAATGCAGGAAATAAATAATGTTTTCCATAAAAAGAGATCAACACAATTGAAAGCGTCACAAGCTGCATGAATTTTTCTTTACTATAAATGGTAACATGACAATAAAAAGTACAAGCACTTACAGCACACCAACAACTTCCGCATCACACGTGTAAGATACGCAATATTAAAAAAAAAATGCCACCTCAGATGTATAGAGTTGAATTCTTAATATACTAGTTATTACCCTTATTAGCTTAAGCTTTTAGGTTGTGAGTATAGACTATAGATTTTCTAGTATATTGGACAGAACTTCAACCCCCCATGCTCTGCCCTCCTAACAAATGGTATACATTGGCATCTCTGATAGTGGAGCAATAAGCCCCAATCCTCAAAGCCTTCAAGGCCATTCATAATGAAGATTCATACCTGAGCAACCTAAGGTGATGCCACAAGACCCATATCGGGCCCTTTACCATTAAAAGATGTAGCCTTCACCTTCAATTAACAAAAATATTAAAAAAATCAAAATGACTGCAATTAATATACACTTCCTCATTCTCTGAGTTGGGTCATAACACCATAAGTAGCACATACATCCCTAGGTTGGGCCATCATCTCACAAGTCCCCATAATCCTTACCCCATCAATCCCACATACATGCTTGGGTTGGGTCATAACCCCAAGTCCCACATACATCTCTAGTTCAAGCCATAACCCCATAAAATCATGCAAACTTCCTCAAATCACAGCTCATTACTCCATATGCATACATCCTCAAGTTGGCCAAACCCTGTAAGTTATATCATATATGTACATCCTTGAGCTGGCTATAACTTCACAAGTCCCAAATATATTATCAAGATGGATCATAATCCCACACGTGCCAAACAAATTCTCATGCTAGCCCATAACCCCATAAGCCACATGCATTCTCCGATTGGAGCATAACCTCATAAGTCCATCTCTGTCATCGAGTTGGCCACTTATTGGGCCACTCTATATCCATAAAAGTAAGACAACCCTTCTTCATATTGAAACTCAGCTGCCTAGCTAAATTCTACACTCATCAAAGTGGATGCCATCTTACTCATGCTCAAGAAAATGCTTTGAAGTGAGTCAATTTGCTTTAACTCAAGACGCCACCTTACTTAATACCCTATACATCATCATTCATACATATTTAAGCTACGTCATAACCACGTAAGTCCCAAATACATCCTTGGGTACAGTCAGTACCACAAAAATTCCACATATATGCTTGGGATGGGCCATAACATCATAAGTCTCACATATAACTTCAGGTCATATCATACCCCATAAATCCTATATGCATCTTAAGCCAGAGCCCCATAATCTGGCAAACAATCTCAAGCCAAGCTGTAACCCCATAGGTTATACATATATCCAGGGCTATGCCATAAACCCATTAGTCCTAAATGCATTCTTGGGTTGGACCATAACTCCAAAAGTCCCAAATACAACTTAAGCTTGGTCATTACCCCAAAAGTACCACATAAATACGCAGGTTGGATCAAAACCCAAAAAGTCCCATCTATATTATAAAATTGGATCATAATCCAATAAGTCCCACTTCTTCAGGCCACTTTAAATGTAGAGCAATAAGCAATGGCCATCTTAATATAGAAATTCATCCTTCTAGGTGAATCCTAAACTCACCAAGGTGGAGATCGCATTACTTTATGTGTAATACGCTTTGAAGTAAGCAAATTTAGTTTAGAGCTCCCTACTCAAGGTTTCCTTTATGGATAGAACCCCAGAGAATTGAGCCTCACAATGAGGTGTCCCATAGCATAACTCTGGTCTTATATGCTTAGAGCACATTCCTCCAAAGAGAGCCTAACCTCAATTCGAACATTCAAACTCTATGATAATGCCACCAACCAAGAGATAGTCACATATTGATACCTTCCACACATTCAAAAATGTGATGTTCCTCTAAGCCAACTTTGGTATGAATTAGCCGAATACAGTGTGTTGTACCTTCATGGATACATCCTTAAACCTCTAAAACATGATTAATCATACTAGTCCGTGCACATTTTTCCATCTAAGACTAACTTTTGGATTCACTTAAAAGGGATATAGCTTATGTCATACTACCACCCTGGCCTGCTCGTAATATTTGATAAAAGGAAACCAATTATTCTTAATTATTACTTCCAATTGTTATTAGGTTCAACAAGTTAAACTGAGATGACAAAATAGTGGAATCTTTATTAATGACCATCCATTGTCATAAATATAAATCCATCCTTCAATCGCCAAACAACAGTGTTCTCGAGTATTGAGCCAGAATATAATTGACCATGGAGGCTGGCACACATGAGGAGCATCAATCATCCACCAGAATTGACATAAACCTCACTCAGCCTTATCAAATAAACAAGAAAACTTCTTTGAAATCTAACCATAATCTAGGTTCGAAGCTCTATATTGCTAAATAATCATTTCCCAAAACTCCAACAACAACAACAACATCAAGCCTTTATCCCACTACGTGGGGTCGGCTACATGAATCCTTTTTCTCCATTGTGTCCTATTAAAAGTCAAATTCTCGTTTAAATCTAATAAAGAAAGGTCATTCCTAATATTTTCTAACCAAGTCTTTTTAGGTCTACCCCTACCTTTCTTAACACAAGTCAAATCTAATACCTCTACTCTCCTAACCGGGTCATCGGAAGGCCGCCTTTTTATGTGACCAAACCATCTAAGGCGACTCTCTCTAATCTTATCTTCTACTGGAGCTACTCCAACCTTTTCACGTATATGCTCATTTCGTATCCTATCTCTAAGGGTAAAGCCACTCATCCACCTAAGCATCCTCATCTCTGCCACACTTAACTTAGTATTATGCTTCTCTTTAATGACCAACATTCGGCACCATAAAGCATTGCAGGCCTCACTACCATCTTATAGAATTTTCCCTTAAGTTTGAGGGGTACATTTCTATCACATAACAAGCCCGATGCATTTCGCCACTTCAACCATCCAACTTGAATTCTACTGATAATATCCCCATCTATTTCACCATCACTCTGAACAATAGATCCAAGATATCTAAAACGTGTACTCTTATTAATGACTTGATCGCTCAAAGTCACAATCCCCTCACTAGGACTATTACTACTAAAATTACACTCCATATATTCCGTTTTAGATCCACTCAAGCGAAAACCTTTAGACTCTAAGGTTGACCTCCATAATTCAAGTTTACCTTCAACTCCCTCTCTAGTCTTATCAACAAGAAGAATATCATCAGCAAAAAGCATACACCAAGGTACATCATCTTGCAAATGTCTAGTGAGAACATCCATGACTAAAGCAAATAGATATGGGCTTAAGGCTGATCCTTGATGTAACCCAACCGAAATAGGGAAATACTTGGTCAATCCACCTTGTGTTTGAACACAAGTAATAGCTCCTGCATACATATCTTTAATGATTTGAATATAAGCATTATTGACTCCTTTCTTTTCAAGAACTCTCCATAGCACTTCTCTTGGAACTTTATCATATGCTTTTTCTAAATCAATAAATATCATATGTAGATCCTTCTTATTTTCTCTATATTTCTCCATCAAACCTCTTAATAAATGTATGGCTTCCATAGTCGACCTACCCGGCATGAATCCAAATTGATTTTGAGAAACATTAGTATCACGCCGCAACCTATGCTCTATAACTCGCTCCCATAATTTTAAAGTATGACACATTAACTTAATACCTCTATAATTCGTGCAATCCTGTGCATCGCCTTTATTCTTAAAAATAGGAATTAATACACTCATTCTCCACTCATCTGGCATCTTTTTAGTCTTCAAAATAGTATTAAAAAGTTTAGTAAGCCAAGAAATCCCTTCATCTCCTAAGCATTTCCACACCTCTATTGGAATATCATCAGGTCCAACAGCTTTTCCACCCTTCATTTTATTTAAAGCCTCTCTAACTTCAGTTTTACTAATACGCCGATAAAACATAAATCTTTATTTTCATTTAGGGTGCTAAGGTCACTATAGTCAATCTTATTTTCACAATCTTCATTAAAAAGTTTAGCAAAATATCTCATCCACCTTTGTTGAATATCATCTTCTAAGAAAAGTATTTTTTGATCTTTATCCTTAATACAGTTCACTTGAACTAAATTCTTACTACTCCTATCTCTTTGTTTGGCTAACTTATACATATATCTTTCTCCCTCCTTAGTATTTAATCTATTATATAAATCGCTAAAAGCTAAAGTCTTTGCATCGCATATTGCTTTCTTAGAATCCTTACGAGTCACTTTATATAATTCCCAATTATTAGATTTTTTAAAATTAAATCAATTTATATAACAAATCTTCTTATTTTTAATCTTTTCTTGCACAATTGGATTCCACCACCAACTATTTTTAATATTATGAGCTTTTCACTTTGATACTCCAAGCACATCTTTTGCAATATTATTAATATCACTAGCCGCTTTTTCCCACATAACATTAGCATTCTCATGCACAGAAAAAATCTTAAGATCTAAAATCTTACTCTAAAAAATATTTTTGTTAATATTCTTTAAATGCCCTCATCTAATCCTAGAAAAACGTTTTACTTTATTTTTTATTTTATGCCTTTTATTTTAAAGTCCAAAACTAATAATCGATGTTGGGTACATAAACTTTCACTCGGAATAACTTTACAATCTTTGCACTCTAAATGATTTAATTTTCTAATAAGAAAATAGTCAATCTGGGTTGTACTATATTCATTTTTATAAGTGATGAGATGCTCATTCCTTTTCTTAAATAAGGTATTAGCAATTGAAAAATCATAAGCTAAACAAAAATCTAATATGGTCTTGCCACCTTCATTCGTCGTTCCAAATCCATGGCCACCATGAATGCTTTTAAAGTCATCTACCACTCTACCCACATGTCCATTTAAATCTCCTCCAATAAAAACTCTTTCTTCAAGAGATATCTTTTGTATTAATTCTTCTAAGTCATTCCAAAAATTTAATTTAGAACTTATATCCAAACCTACCTAAGGAGCATAAGCACTTATAATATTAACAATCTTACCCTAAATTTCCCAAAACTCCAAAAGTATAAAAAAATAACATCACGAGCTCATGAACACTCACAATGACCTAGTTGGCTCAATGACTCCTACAACTAATTAATAGAGAATCACACGACATAACTAACATAAGCATTGAAATAGCCGAAGCATTTGTAGCTTTCAAGAGGATAAAAAATAAGTGAAGGGGTAGTGTGCGTGAGTTGGCTACAAACCAAAAAAAGAAAATGTTGCTAATTATCCATAGTTTTTAATGCAATAATCAAAGGCAAAATAGTACATGACTTGTCTTTCTTTAAAATAAATGATCGTAATCTAAAAAGATATAATAACCTTAACATTTATTATAATATAATATTAATGCTTAATGATGAATTAACTGGTCACAAATAACATAAAAGAAAATAAGAACATAATCATTTACATAACTAACTATGTAATCATTGATGACAAATAATTCATGATGGTTTTATATTATAGTTCTGAGGTAGTGAAATTCATCTCAAGAAGAGGAAAAGTCATCCTAATATAGAGAAGACAAAAGGAATCATCACTTCATAGAGAGAGAGAGAACAACATCCACAAAAGCTTCTTGTTCTGACAAATCCTTTGAAAACTTCAGACAATTCTTGAAACATATCTCCAAAACTCTAGGAGTCCTCAGGGTATTCGTAAAAATGGCCCGTTTAAGTCATTTGGAACTAATTTCAAGATAATATATCCTAGCTATGTTGGGATTTTTTGTCGAGAATGCTTCCTCGAAGTGAAGCAGAGTTCCTCATTGCATAAAGTGGTACATCTTTTCTTGATAAGTGAGCCATCTTATGTGATTCAACCTTATAAAATATTATTGGTTTGCTCTCTCCCACCCCACCTACCCAACCCTCCACAATCCTCACCCTCTCTCCACTCTATAATTAAGCCCCCATTCCCTTTCAAAAACAATTGCACATCACTGTGAAACACCTTCAAGTGTTCTGTTCTCTCCTTCAATATGTTTTCAACATAAAATAGTTTGTTATGTGCATTAAGTAATAAACTGAAACTACCTCATAACTTAAAAAGTGCCCAAAAAACTATTTTTGAGCAGACAAAAAAGGTGGCCAGCTACACCATGTAGCTAGTCTATTATGCAAAATAATGCAGCAATCCACAGATATAGTTTTCAGTTGGCATGAACTGTTAATCGTCATAAACCCCATAGCAAACACATCTATAGTTTACCATCCATTTCAGAATTCCTATATTTGGCTATTTCAGTAGTTTTGAATGGCATCTGTAACCACCGAGATAAGAATAACAACAATGCTCTGATCAACTCCAGAAAACCAAATCACAATGTACATACCAACAACTCTGCTGCTTAGGTAAAGCTACATAATTAAACGGAGACAGATTTTATATTTTGCCTATGCTCAATGAAAGTGAAGTTTTAACTATGAAAAAGATATAAAGCTTTAAGTCAACATGTGATACTTAGTTTCAAAGAGTTGTGGAAGGATATTTATTTTCAATAAAATTTTGAAGACGAAGGATATATCAAATGATTGGAGAAGAATAATTTTGATACCAATATTTTGAAATAAATACAACATTCAAGATTAAGCTTCTTACAGATAAATCAAACTTATGAGCATTACAAAGAAAGATAAGCGTAAGACCAATGGAACTTGGGCTTGAAAAAATTACAACAATATCAGAGAACCGATTTGGTATCATGCCAAAAAATGAACCACAAAAGTGATTTGTGTTAAGAAATAATAATAATGGAGATGTAAAGAGAACAAGAAATATTGAGATGGCATATGATTGTGTACTATAAAAATTGATTTGGTGTGCTTTAAGCCAGAAATATGTGTGCACAAGATATGATTATAGATATGTAAAATGGAGCACTAATCATCATTAAAAATAGCCCTAGAGTGATAAATTTTCATTAAAGATCCACAATAACCCCATTTCTTTTTGTGTTGGTATAAAGAAGCTTTATAAGGGATAATCAAAATGAGATTCCTTAGTATTTTTTATTTTTATTCCACAGATATAGTTCCACTTAGAAAGACATTCATTTAAATAAGAGATAAATTGAAATTGTGGAGGAAATACTTAGGCCATAGATGACCAAGAGTTTGGTAGAACAAATATTGGATATATGATATACAATTTTAGTGGCATGAAGTCAACAATCATTCAATATTATTAAGGATAAAGTAATGCCTAATTGTGATAGGATTCATTATCATGAATCTCCTCTAGATAAGAATGATGAAATATATATGGATATAAATGCGAGAGTTAAACCGGATTGTTATAATGGAGAAATGTCTCGAGAGTTTTATATGATAAAAAAAATATATCTTTGAGGCCTAAAGATAAATTTTATAATATTGAATTTAAATCATTGATGGCATAAGGATCTGAATAATAGGCTATTAAAAGGTAATTAACATTTAAGATGAATGTAACAAAAAAGTGAATGATGTGCGGCAAAAAAATAGAACAATGCATTAAAAAATAATTATATTAGAGAAAATATTTGAGTGACCAAAGTCTAAAAAGTGTAATAAGGAACTAAAATGTTTGGTCAATCAGGTTGAGACCGAACACTCAAAGTAGATTTAGGCATAAGTCTTGAACTAAAAAAAAAACTCAAAATTTTAAAATAACTTATAAATATGCCATAAATCAATAACAAATAAAAATATATATATAAAGCTTAAAAGAAACTAAAGCAAGCTAATTAAAACAAAAAGGGAAAACATTAAAAAGTTAAAATAAAATTAAAAAAAACATAAAACCCTCTATCTCCAAACCAGTATAAAAATCTAAACCTAAAAACTTACTTCACCTTGTATATAACTTAAAGTGTATTTTTTAAAATTAAATGATAATTTGAGGCATTCGCCTCATGCACCTCCCATGAAAAAGGTGTAAGGTAAGAGAATGATAAGCCTGGGGACGCTTATTAGGCAACTCATGATGAGGCATGCCTTAAACGCCTTTCAAAACATAAAAAAGACATCTATTGAAAATAAACTAGATGAAAATAGATTTGGGTAACTTAAATATGTAAAATGAAAGTTATATAAGTTGATAAAATTAGTATTAGAGGATTAAGAAGAAAAATGAGTAAACCTAAGATTATATGGAAAAAAAACTATTCTAATGATTTGTAAATAATATAGTTTACAACTCAAACAGCGCCAAACTAAAATAAAAGGAAAATTATTAATGATGCCTGCAAATAGTTGGAATAAGGCTATTGATAATGATAATGACCTTTGTTGGAAGGATAAAAAACATTTTAGTGCAGCGACCTGCAACAAATATTCACCCTAACGGAAAGAAAATACTTAAACTAATAAAGAAAAATTAGAAAATAATATCAAAGTTGATTACACAAAGTGATCGATCAAGAATTTGACTAGCAAGCACTACGATGAAAAAACAAGCACATAAAAGGAACAAATCAGCTTTTTTTCAGCCATCTGCATAGAAGCTTAATTAACTTCAAATAGTCCAAACAAGGTCAGTAATGGTAATGATGACCATAACAATCATCATAAGAAGAGGCTTATTTACCTTAATATGCATCAAATACTTTCATTAATATGCATTTAGGCCATTAACTGAAACTGCACTATGATTTATATATGCCATAAATAATATTTTAAAAGAGTAGAAAATCTTGAGACCACGCATACCACAGAGATAGTTTATAAAATATAAACCTTCATTGAGCATCTCTCCTTAAAATCATAAGGTAAGAACCTAATAAAGGCTTCAGTTGGCATAAAATGATAATAATTGACTAAAACTAATAACAAATGCATCCATGCTTCACTGCAAATCCTTCTAAGCATTCATGTTTGGACTTTCACAGTCATTTCATCAGCTTCGCTTCATATCCATCAATCCAAACTTGTACAGCATAGGTTACCTCCTAGGCATCCTCTATAATATGCCTTGTGTGGCACAGCCATTACTAATAACAGCCAATCAATAAGCGTATGTCTGTTTATACATGTAGTTGATCCACTATACAATGTTCTTATCTGCCTAAATATGAAAACATAAATCATTCTCACCAATCAATTTATTAAAAGTCCATAAATCTCCCCAAAGAAATAATTTAGATTAAAATAAAAATCAAAAGATGCAATCAACAAATACCTTATGTACAACCACATGGACAAAATGATAAATGACAAAAACTGTAAATGATTACAAGTTGATGCCATAATGTAACTAAGGATTCTAAAAGTTTCATATCAAATATAGAGCATACAGAAATAAAGTTTCATGCAGAAGAAAAAAGTAAAAAAGCAACGTCAGCTATAATTTTATGGAGGTTTTGCAAGCCATTCAAGAATTTAATCAATGAATTAAACTATGAGAAAGTGATGTATTTGAAATGTACCATTTCCAAAAAATTAAGATCATAAAGTTCATCATCATGAGTCCATTCATCCATGTTAAATGATGGCAAAAAGCAATAGCCATTTCCATAAAGCCAGTTGCCTTTCTCAACATTGCGACAATTTGGGCATTGCATCATTCCTTTAGAATTGAAGGCTGAACCTATGCAATCTAAAGAATTTAAAAAGGGAATGTGTCAATAACAAATTATTAGTAATTATTAAGTTTAATAAAAAGTGATACATAATTTAGAAAGGAACTAACATTTAATAGAAGAAAACTAAACCAAAACTTATTCAAAAGGAACAAAGTTTACCTAGAAATAATAAAAAATAAATTGTGGGAAAAAAAAAGACAAAAAAAACAAAAAACAGCATCTTGTTTTACTCCTTGAGCAAGTCAAAAGTATCAAAACTCAATATTTATCTTTGAAACAAAAATAAATAAATAATTATTAAGAAAGATAGATAACGCAGGTGTGCTCCTGACATATGCCATCATATCCAATGCTCTATTAAGAGGAGCCTGGAATCTCCATACAGCAAAAATGAAATACAAAATTAAAGTAAACAAACAACTTTGAAGTTTCTAATGACTAATATCTTAAATTGGAAACAGAGTCAAAATATAAGCAAAAATAGCTAAAATCATCAATAAACATTTGCACGAGCAGTTGGATGTAATGACAATAAAAACAAATATTATACTTACTAATAAAGTTTATCAATATTTTTATCATTCTCTTTGCAAAAATGCAATCAGAACATTTTTAAGGATGGAGACAATACTGGCAACTATCACAAGCAATTAGAAATATTACTGCAATGAAACAAAGAAATTGAGGAATTCTAACAAGATGACCAACTATCATGAGATATGGATGACTACTAATCCAGGATGATATAGATAACATGAGATAAGAAGACCTTTACCATAAGCTAGATCTTTCAAAAATAAATCAAGCATAATAAGAAAGTGAACATGACATCTGGCAATAGAAAGTAAAACATGGCAGATCTCTAATAAAAGAAGACTATCATTTGTTCTTAAAAAGAAATAATGGGCTTCCCACCAACAAAATTCTTCAGGAATGTTTTGATGCACCCAAATAACAAACATACAGGACTAAAAAATTTAAGAGATAACTGAAGGTTGAATTGGATGCCTCTAGAGAGGGAGAATGGGATTGGGGGGTTCCCCTCTGTGGATATTGACTGCAGCATGAATTTGGAAGCATTCCTTTGAATTACACCCCTTGAAAAAATTTTAGGCTCAAATACTGATGCAACCTAAAAACAAACATGGCTCTAGAAATGAAAATAAAAGCACACTTCCTTTTCCATTCACATAAATATTAAATAACACAAACAAACACAACAATAAAACAGTACTAACACCACTTACTACTTATAATAGAACAAGACACAACACAACTTACAACTTATAATAAAACAGAACACAATACAACTTAAAAATTATAATAGCTTTAGGGAAGAAAGATACGGGTGGAATGGAAACCGAGGAGAGAAGAAGAGATAGAAGTTCGAGACGAAATATAATAAGGAAGGTAGAAAAGAATAGCTCGCAAGCTATGACAAACCAGCAGGTTTCACTTTCCAAATATTCATCACATATCTCTGTCTCACAAAGAAAATTAGCCCCAATTTATAGGAGAAATAAGAGGGAATAACATTTAATATATCACATAAATGTGCCCCCAAATAGACACTAAAATCCACAAAATGTGCCCCCAAAATAGCCACTAAAATCCACAAAAAAGGCCCACATTTAAAGCCTACTGCATAAGAATCAGCAAAGAGAAAACCGAGCAACCACAGCAGGGAAAACGAGCAGCCAACAGTAGAACAACAATATGGGAAAAATAGCCAGCATAGGGAAAGCCCGCAACACTTAGGGAAGACCAAACATCAGCAGGTGTACGAGAAGACAGCAGAGAAAATGAGTGGACATTAAAAAAAACTGAGAGATAGATGGGAAACCGAGGGGCCGACAGGAAAAACAAAGGGTCAATAGAAAAAACTAAAAAGTCAATGGAGAAAGAAAGCTAGAAACACAAGTAGAAAATAAAGTATATATAAAATGGGAACTCTTGACTACATCAAATACTCAAGTTGTTTTAAAGCTCATTCAAAATTCAGAAAATCATATGCTATTAATAAAAATATTTAAATTAATGAGGAGAATACAAATAACCAAAATTTATCATCACTCCTCAAGGTTGTTTATCCAACCTCATCAATTCATACATGCACACAAAATTAGGAACAAAAGCTTGTTGAATCTATAAAATTAGAGCCTTCGGACCCTCTCCGTGTTGTGCTTAACCCTAAGGAGCATATCATACCACATATGCTTATAAGTGCAATATTTCATATCCTCCGGCTAAGCTAGTCCCTCTTCCCACTCCAACAGACTAGACTATTGTTGTCACAAAATTTAAACAACTTTCTAGGTCAAATGTTAGTTTATCTTCAATTGAAGCTCAAATAGATGAGATTTCATATCATATTTTCTAAGAAGAGGAGGAAATGAGAAAAAAACCCATCATTATTCTTAAATATTCAAAAGCCTACAAGAAAGGCATCTCAATTGAGACACTTATGATGATATATTCACCGATTAAATGGATAATTTCTACTTTTTATCATATTATATTGAATTGTGCTTTTGTTTTTTGCATTAATCCAACAATTCCTTGGAAAGCATGGGGCGTGTTACTAAGAATTTCGGCACAATTGGTTGGGATCTAGAGCTAGCCAAGCTCATTACGAAGAACTCACTTAGTAAATGCTTAAAGATCAAAAGAAGAAGCCGTGAGTTCCAATTATGTAACAATCACCAATGGAGTCAATTAAAAAAATAATTTAATCATTCGCGGAAGACTACTAAGTTATCATAGACTAATATAAAAAGGAAATTAGCAACTCTCCCAAAGGAGTGGCTACTAGATGGTATTATCAAGAAAGCCAAAACAAAGATATATTGTAATATGTTTATAATATCCACTTAGGTCCCTTTCTGAGGAAATAATTTGACTCATTGGCCAGTATGTTTCAGCAACCAAACCATAAAATTGTTCAATTTTATTGTGCACTTACCAAAATACAAAGTAGTCCTGCTAAACGCCTAAGACATGCACCACTAAATTTAATTAAGCAGTGAATTTCCCACTAAACTCCCATGATACCTTGGAGAAGAATATATACTATGTAAGGAAATTTAACCCCAACCAACCTATTCTACTCGAAGGATGAAAACATAACTGTTTCCCGTACTATTCCACTCAACGAAAACAAGAAGAACTTAATGCAAAATGACGAGTAACCTTTGTGCTGACTTCCCACACTACTACTACGTGCGCTCATAAGTCATTACATCCATCCCTCCATTTTTTTCCTTTAGAGTGTCTCCCTACACTTCATAGCATCCATCCCTCCAAGTTTTCTTTGGAGGATTTCGTCCCTGGGATACCAACACCTCCCCAACAAGTACAGAATAACACCACACATATTATACCCCCAAACCGCATAAGCTTAGTTCCTGAAGAACAGTTTGGACTCTGAGTGTACACACTGTGTATATATCTATAGACAGTGTATATCAAATCAATGTACACATAGTGTGTAAAATCACAAGTCGGGACGGTTCTCCCGTCCAGACTCAGTACAGAATAATTTCTCCAAATATGTTATATACTAACAAACAGCAATTCAAACAACAGCAAACTTTGAGTCTACAAACAAAAATATTTTCCCCGAAAAAAAAAATTACAATACAGAAATTTGTCTCACTCCGGCACCATCACCGATCCAACACTACACATTTCAACTCCAAAATAAAAACTCCTTTCCCCATTCAATCCTGCAGAACTTCCAACACCTATCTCACTTTAAATCGCTCAAACTTCAACCCAAAAGAAAAAAAAAAAAGCAGACAGAACAAGCTCTTATACCATCATCCAACGAACTTCCCATGTGCTACCCCACCCAATGGATCATCAAACTCCAGCTACAGCCTCGAAGCAAAAGTAAACTTCACAAATCAGGAAAAGCGGCATAAATGCATAAACTAAGGAAGTAAATACAGAACAAAATAAAATGACAGGATGCAATTGCTTTCACCGACCGAGATGAAACTCGTGAGCGCACTGCAACTTGACCGTGGACCTCCCTCCGCCGGTCATGACCACCTCAAGGCAGATCGAGCAAGCTGTAGCCACCTCTTTATCCCCACCACCGCCTCCGTCTCCTTCCGCCACATCTGACTCCCCTGAACCCATAGATTCACTGCGCCGTGAACAGAACCAGAAATTTCCAACAAATGTTCCGAGTTCCCTCTTAAGCGCGGCGCGTTCGCATGCCCTCTCCTTAAACTCGAACCCTAGAATCGAGCCGAGGAAATCTCTGCTACTACGCTTCGCCTTCGGTTTCTCTCCCAAAAATCTCTCCCCGCTCCCTCTTATCTACCTTCAATCTCCCAAATTTATTGCGTGGTCACAAGAAAAAGGAAAGGCGAGTGCGTCGGAGAGGACGTAACATATGGGTGGATCGAGCGACTATATGCGGATAACAAATCTACCGTTCAAAATTATTTGTAAGGTAGATGATAAAGCCCGCATAGACGTTATATGCGGAGAATAACAGTAAGATAATGCAGAGGGCGGGAGGGAAATTGAGAGCCCATTAGTTTTGACCGGCGGTGCACAGAATCTAGTCCGGTCTAACGGGCCGAAGCTGTCCAGAGAGTTGAGGACTACAAGTTAGGGTTATGGAGCAATCTCGCTTGAATCAGCAAGAGGGCAGCATGGCAATATAATATCTGAGAGAAAGACATAAATGGTAAATAAATAATATCTTTCATTATAATAATATATGTTGATTTGATTTTTTTTTATACATAATAATTTTAAATAGGGCATTGGAGACAATTTTATTACTAATTTCTTATGTATTTTGTTCTAATTCTATTTATTACATAAATCATAAAATATTTCTTTTTTTGTATTTTCTATCGTTTTATGTCTTTTTTTTTTCAAAAATTATAAAAATACATTTACAAATATTCTACGATCAAATTTTTATCTCATATAATCTCAACCTTAATCGATATTTGTTCGAAGAATGTTTGAATGTCAATCGAATTAATTTGGGTCTGGAAGATGAAAACAAAACTCGCTTCTCATATATTTTTGTATATTTAAAAGTAAAATAGCAATAGAACTTAACTCCTCCATTATTTAAGTAATTTAAGTAGTATTTGCATATATGATCTATGAATATTTTTTTATGTCTTACTTATAGTAGCAATTATGGAGAGTGTGAACTGCAAAACAATATTTGTCTTATTTAGGCTTCGTTTGGAATAATTTTTTTATGTTTTATAAAATTATATTTTAGTTCCAAAAATTTTTAAAAAGCAAGAGAAAAATAGTTAACAAAAGCTATCACGGGCTTCGTTTGAGACAACTTTTTTATTGCTTTTTAAAGTAAAACTTTAATACAAAATTTTTTTGAAATATATATATACTAAAGCCGCCCCTTAATCTGCAGGCGACATACTTCACCTATCGATCCGGCTCAACTTCCATATACTCGAAAAACGATTCAACCGATCTTTCCCAATCAAGATAATCCTCGATGTGCAATCTACCATCGAAAAAGGGTATGTCAAGTTTGATTCGAAAATCGCTGTGAGTCCTGTCTCTGCCGGTTTGACGGCGTCTTCGATACGGAATGATCTGGCCTTCCGAATCCGACTGCTCCACTGATCGCCCAAGGTTTATCTCCTCTTCGGAGTCCGTCGACTCCAAAACCCGCGTATCACGTTGACAATCTCGACCTGCTACGAACCCACGTCTCGTCACCGGCAAATTCACCGGTCCGGCTGTACGAGCGGCTTGGTTCCTGTCGAGATGAGCATTGATTAACTTTAACTCCCGGCGTAATTCTCCAAAGAGATGGTGCATATCCGCCGAAATTTCTTCTGTTCTCCTGACGAGATTATTATGTTCGGCCCACAGGCCATTCAGGCTGCGTTCTTCACCGGCGGCCACCCGGTTGCTCCCTTCTGCCATCCTTGCTCTGATACCAGAATGCTGTCGGAGCTCTCCCCAAGTCTCCAGAACACCTACAATAACTAAAAATAGAGGAACAAAAGAGGGTTTGCAAGCAGCAATGGAACAGTGGTAAAGCTCTATGTATTTCTTTTCTAACTGTAAAAGCATCGGCCAAGGGAATTAAATCATCCCAGCCATACTCCAAACGGACAAGGTCTGAAAAAGGTACTAGGTAGCAGAACAACTAATTAAAGTAATAAGGGGAAGTGGAGCTCAATCCCACTAACTAACTAAGCTGTAATTGAAATAACTAATAATAATAAGAGCTAATATTTCAAGTAATAAGTGGACTCATCTGGCAGCTCCTAAGCAGGTATTAGCAGCTCCAAACAGGTATGCACCACATCATTCGCCTCCGCTCTCAAAAGAATCTGTGTCGACAGATTCGAACCTGGTTGTACTATCATCCGGAGGGTTGTAGGGGTAGATGTCGCAACATTGAAGGTGTGCGAAGTAGTGAATTCCGCTGGCAAAATCGACAACATAAGCATTGTTATTAATTTTTTTACTAACAGAGAAAGGACCCCACTTCTTTCTCGTGAGTTTGGAATAGTTGCCCGGTGGCAGTCTTTCTCGCCGCATACGCACATAAACCAAATCTCTTGGTTGAAAAATCTTCTCCTTGTGATGAGCATCTGCATAAAGTTTGTATTTGCTGTTTTAATCTTGCAACTTTAGCCGCACTTCCGCTAAGAGCTGTGTGAATTGGTCGGCTAAGGCATTGGCGGCCTTGTTTTGGGTCTTGGGCAATACTGCAATATCAAGTATGGTGTTTGGCATCTTAGTGTAAACAATGTTAAAAGGGCACATACCGGTTGACCGATTGGTCATTGAATTGAACGCAAATTCTGCGTGTGCCAACACTTCATCCCAATGTGTCGGGTGCTCTTGAACCAAACAGCGAAGAAGGTTGCCGAGAGTTCGATTGACGACCTCCAACTGCCCATCCGTTTGAGGGTGATACGAGGAGCTCAGTTGGATTTTTGTGTTCAGCTTCTTCCACAACTCTCGCCAAAAATGACTTATGAACTTCACATCTCTATCGGATGTGAGACTTCACGGTATGCCATGGAGGCGCACAACTTCTTTGAAGAATAACTTGGCTACATTAAGAGCATCAAATGTTTTTTTACAGGCGATGAAATGCGCCATTTTGAAGAATCGATCTACCACTACCATGATCGAATCATTACCGCGTTTTGTCCTGGGCAACCCCAAAATGAAATCGATACTTAAGTCTTCCCAGACTGATTCGGGAACCGGCAAAGGAAGATATATACAATCCCGCGTTCTGCCCACCACCCTTATATCCTTGACATACAGCACAACGTTGAATAAACTTCGTGACATCTCTTCTAAGATGGGACCAAAAAAGACGTTTCTGTAGTTGGGCAATTGTGTTGTCACGACCAGCGTGTGCCGATAGGCCCCCGGCATGAGCTTCTTGAATCAATCGTTGTCTCCATGATGATTGTGGCACGCAAAGCATGTTATTTTTAAAAAGGAAACTTTGTTGTATAGAATACTCACTTATAGGCTCCTGATTAGTGCATTTATTCCACAAACTTTGAAAGAAATCATCACAGGTATATAATTCATGTAAACCAATCAAGCCATTAAACTCGTTTTGCAATTTAGTTATAGTTGCAATTCTCCGGCTCAATGCATCCGCCACCCGATTTTGCGACCCACTTTTGTGTTTTAAAACAAAAGTAAATTTCTGTAAAAAAATGATCCAACGGGCATGCATACGGTTGATATTCTTTTGAGAATTAATATACTGCAGGGCTTTATGATCACTGCTCAAAACAAAATACAGATGTAGCAAGTAATGCTCCCATTGTTTTAAGGCTCGATTCACAACATACAATTCATGTTCATATACGGTCCATTTTTGTCTCAACGGGCTCAGCTTTTCACTGAAAAATTCCACAGGTTTGTTGTCTTGTGACAAAACCGCGCCAATGCCAACAATTGAAGCATTTGTGTCTACCAAGAATGGCTTGTCAAAATTGGGTAAAGATAATACAGGGGCGGTGGAGAGTTCTGTTTTTATGTTGTCAAAGCTCCGTTGTTGTTCTTCCACCCAAAAGAACCGAGACTTCTTTAAGATGTCTGTGATTGGTGCCATCACAACACTGAACCCCTTAATAAATCGCCGGTAAAAGTTCGCCAGTCCATGGAAACTGCGTATATCGAATAGAGATTGAGGAGGACCAATCTACAATAGCAGCCACCTTCCGCGGATCCACCTTGATTTCGTCTGCTCCAATAAGAAAGCCCAGAAATGCAACCTGTGACAGAGCAAATTCACACTTGGGTAAATTTAAATACAACTTATTTTGTCTCAGGATATCAAAAAATGGCAGCCAAGTGTTTGATGTGATCCTCCATGTTGGAACTGAATACTAGTATGTCATCAAAATACCTACACAACAACGATTTAAGACCGATTTTAACACTTTGCTCATTAAACACATGAAAGTTGATGGTGCGTTGCACAATCCAAATGGCATTACTCTCCATTCGTACAGGCCTTGACGTGTCTTGAAGGCGATCTTCCATTCATCGTCGGGTCTCACTCTGATTTGGTGATATCCGCTTCGTAGATCAAGCTTAGAGAACATTTGGGCTCCTGATAGTTTCTCTAACATATCCTCCATTCTCGGCATAGGGAATCTGAATTTAACTGTGATCTTGTTTATGGACCGGCTGTCCATACACATCCTACAGCTATCATCTTTTTTTGGCACAAGCAAGGCAGGCACCGCGCAATGGCTAAGGTTTGTTTGGATCAACTTTTTGTCCAACATTTCATCCACAATTTGCTGTAGCACCTTGTGCTCATTCAGGCTCAACTTATAATGGGGTAAATTCGGCAAGTTTGCTCCCGGCACAAACTTAATCTGATGCTGAATTGCCCACAACGGTGGAAGACCAATGGGCAATTCCGGTGGTGCAATGTCAGCAAACTGTTGCAGCAACGAGCTGACCTCCTCGGGAAATTAATGTAATTGCTCTGATACCAATTGAAATTACTGAACGACAAGAGGGGGGTGAATTCGATGATTAAAAACTTCTTTTAATGAAAAGAAATATCTTTTTATGACTTTATGCGGAAGCGAATTTTATTCACAATAAAAAGATATATAATCAAATTCATCCACGCAATTAACCACAATAAAAATAAATGCAAAACTAAAGTGCAGAAAAATAAAGGAAAGAACACACCAAGATTTTTATAGTGGTTCGGTCAAACCATGACCTACGTCCACTCCCCGGAGGCACCCTCCGAGTATTACACTAAACCTTTAGTGATTCTCCTTTAGCTCCCACAGCTAGGCGGAGAAGCCCTTACACAATCACTTCCACCTTCCCCGGTGCGGCGGAGGAGCCGGGTCCTTTGACACCAATGAGATCTTCTTCTTCCCAAAACTTCCTTCAAGACGAACCTTGAATCCGATGGTACTGAGGTGCAAGCTCGCCGGAGCAACCGTGTGATCTCCTTCACACTCCCTTGAAACCCCCTCCAAGGATCTTCTCCCTCTCTCAAACTTCAAACTTTTCAAATTCAAATCTTTGCCTAATTTAATGGATGGTGAGGTTTCTAATTATAACAGATCGTACAGTACGATGTGGTGATCGTACAGTACGATTAGTTATATTCAAAAATAATTTTTTCAGGAAAAATAAAATATTTTAATTTATTTCTGTTACACCAGATCGTACAGTACGAAATAAATTCGTACAGTACGATGAACAGAAAAGTTAAAATATTTATAATCATTTTTTCCCTCTATTTGTGTGCATGATCAACAAACTAACATACATCATTACAAGACTTGACTCAATAAATGAAAATTACAGACTCATTTAATACGACCAATTCTATGCAATCTTGAGCCTTGAATCTTCAAAGAACGGTGCATGATGTACCTGAAATATTAGTCAACATAGAAAGACATATGCACTGCAAATACTAGGAGAAATAAGAGATTAATAAATATTATTTGTTATCATCAAAATCATAAACTCGGAAGCCCGAGTTGTAACAATTAATGCACCTCTGAATTGTTTTTTTGTTCTTTAACCACTAATGCCAAAATACAGGATGATTCCTTCCATTCATGGAGTAGAGATTTTCCCGAGACCGCCACAAGTGTTGCTTTAGAACTAGCATTGTTGTCATCCAGATCGGGCACTCGAGGCAGCAAGCGTAACCTCTTTCCTTTCCATTCAAATGAGTATGTATTAGCTCGGCCATCGTAAATCTCCCCCACATCATATTGCCAATGCCGCCCCAAGATCAGATGGCACACGTCCATATCCACTACGTCGCATAAGACTTCACTTACATAGTGCTTGCCAATGGAGAAAGAGACTTTGCACATGTCCGTTGCTGACATTTATATTCCTTTCTTCACCCAACTTATTTTATAGGGGTTCGGGCTCTTCGTGGTTTTTAATTGTAGAGATTGCATGACCATACGAGAAACAACATTCTCCGTGCATCAACTATCGATCAATACATCACAAACCTTACCCTTGATAGTGCATTTAGATTTGAAAAGAGCATTCATCTGAGTTTTAGCGGGTCGCCTGGGCGCCAAAAGTAGGCGCTGAAGAACACATAACAGCGGTTCTCCCTCGTCTCCCACTACATCTTATGTTACAACTTCAGCCGTCTCCGATTCATTTCAGTCTTCTTCTTCATTTTCACCATCTAACAGCTGCAATTGAGCACGAGTTGGACATTCATTAGACTTGTGGCCGGGTTGGAAACAGCGAAAACATTTGAAGTTAGCTGGTTTTGCATAAGGATTTTCTTTCAAGGGTGCTTTGCCTTTCAAATTGTTCTTGGCCTCCAACTGCTTATGTCCCGGCGGTGCAGGTTGCCCGGCTGTTACTGAACTTGGTGTTTTCTTACTGACATGGGCCGGCTGTGGTGTTGAATACCTGTTAACTTCAGCTGGAGACTCCCAACTTCGTCGGCTTTGCCGATTTTGAGTGTGTCTTTTTTATTGTAGCTCGATCTTGAGAGCATAATTCACAGCTTGGGATAAAGACCAAATTGAATTGAGTTCGAGCCTTTCCTGAATAGATTCCTTCAAACTGCCAATGTATCTTGCTACCAGCTGATTTTCATATTCTTAAAGGTTGTTTCGAGCACTTAACCGATAAAACTCCTCTGTATACTCGTTGACCGTCTTATTGCCTTGCGAACAATGTTGATATTGTACATACAATATTTGTTCATAATTTGTTGGTAAGAAATGCCCATAGAGCATTTGTTTCATATGAACCCAGCTCCGGACTGCTCCCCGTCCTTCACGTCTCCGAGATTGAACGACTTGTTGCCACCACTCGCTAGCGCCGCCCTTTAATCTGCAGGCAACATATTTTACCTGTCGCTCTGGTTCGACATCCATGTACTCAAAAAAAGATTCAACTGACCGTTCCCAATCAAGATAGCCCTCAATATGCAATTTACCATCGAAGAATGGTATGTCTAATTTGATTCGAAAATGTGATGCCCCAAGATCTAACTTGGAAAGAATGTCAATCAATTTCACAACAATTTACCAGAGTTATCTATAAACCTTCAGTAAGCAATCTATCAAACATCTATAAAATTTAAACATCAATATTCAAGTCGATTCATATCTCAAAACATCATATACAATACTCAGGAACTAAACTATCAATACAAGTAGAGAAATCTATCCTGTCCTGAGTACAAAAGAATCATCTATCGATCAAAAGACAAAAAACCTGAAGATCTGGATCAATTCCTATCTCCTGCTCCCGAGCCCTGACCTGAAAATATCAACCACATATAATGAGCTTTACAAAGCCCAGCAGGTCACCTAATACCTATAACTGAAATCAAAGCACGGCGATGCTATCAATATGCATGTCAATCTATCAATCTGAATCAGTCAATGGTCAATGAGTCTATGCAGTGGAAATCAAATCAGTAGTCGATGCAATCCGAAAATCAATAGTCAATAAAACCAGTCAATGCAGCGGCAGACAAATCAATCATTTCAATTCAATCAATCAATATCCGTCAATCAAATCAATACGGTCAAATCAATGAAATCAGTCGAGAAAAGCAATACGGAACAATGAATCTATACGACAGTCAATACGGTACAGAAACAGTAGGCAGTAGTACGATGTCCATGTTCATGCTATCAATACAGTATCTATATCTATCAATGTCCATATCAATGCTCAGTAGTATCAATGTTCAGTAGTCAATCGATGAAATCAGTGAAATCGTACGATACAGTAAACCCGATCAAATCCGTAAAATCCGTAAATCAATACATTAAACATGCAATCAATACGATAATACTGAACAATGTATAATCAATGGTCATGTTGCTGTTGTAGAATTCATATTGCTGTTGTAGATATCAATACATTGGTTCTATGAAAAGAGTCGTCACTCTATTGCCCGTCGGCCGCCCGTCGGCATATAATCTCCTTATGACTCCCATCGTTATATCCATGATCCATGATCTATGATTTAAAGGAAAGCCCGTCGGCCCACCATCCTGTACAGATATCATCTCCAACCAATGTTCAACCAGGTTTTTTGGATTTGGTCTGGATTTTGAGCTTGATTGATTGGATTTGAATTATCTAAATCCTTCATGATCATTTAAATGCTCATAATTGATTGGATAAGATTGATGTTAGATCAAAGGTATGATATAGGCTGAAGTTTGGATTCTGAACTGGACGGATTCTGAACTGGACTGAAGTCTGGATTTTGATTAAGGGTTAGATTGAATTGAGATCAGGTTTGAATTAGTGTCAGGATTGATTTGAGGTCTGGATTGGTCTGGGATCTGGATGGATCCTTAATGACCTCATACAAAAATGAGATCAACAACAAAATATGCATTGTCATGATTTTTTTTTATTAACATCATTGAAAGAAAATAATTCAAAAAACAGCTATCCTAATAGTATGGTCTATATTTTAAATGAGTATATCCACAAGATAAAGCGTTACTTACCGAGTGAGATGGCTAGTTTACTATATAAAAATCCTATATGATAATATTCATTGAATCACTAAAGACTACAAAAAGGAGTATGATAGGCAAAAAAGGGTGATTAGTAAATGGTAAGGAGTCAACAAAAATGAAGAAATCATCTTAGTTGGTACTTTATGGGCCTGTCATTCGAGGGTGTAAGCTTAAATTCATTTAACTATGAAGGTAGTTGACTCAATTCATCCATGAGATGCTATGTCAACAACTATGAATTTTGTTGTCATGCAAAGTTGATCTTGTGATCTCAAATCAAAAGAGAAAAACTCAGAATCCTGTACATAAATTATAAGAGAACAAACAAGAAAGATGTGTGACTTATAGTATTTATCCATGGGTAGAACATGACACCAAAATTCAATCATTATAAAAACTCATATTAATTAGAACTAAGCATCTAGATGTAACAAATAACGATGTCTGATTAACCAACTTACACGAAATTCCTCGGGATGAGTTCAAGGTTTAGGTTTGTCTAAAGAAGGGCACTGGTAGAGATAACATATATTGCACTCTCACTATCTATAACCACTTTACATCTCTTTTCATTACAAATGACTATCATTGAAAAATATTACGTCAACACAAGTCTTGTGAATTATGCTTAGCTACTAAAAGGCATCTCATAACAACCAGAAGTGTATAATCTAATTCACCGTCATTTTATGTAAGAGGGTCATCATCCAAAAATTCTTCATAAGTTTCATGTTAAAGGGACTTGGTCTCATTTAAAAAAAGGATTTTTGCAGTGCATTTATTTGATATATGGCCCTTTTTATCAAATTTAAAACAAACAATATCATTGGTTCTCTTATGGTTGGGTTCAAGTGGAGTTTTAAATTGGTGAGTACTAGTGGATGAAGAGTTAGTAGGCATCGAGGCTAGTAGTTTTGTAGTAGACCAATATGTGCAAGTTGAATATGAGAAAATTTTATATTTTAAAAAGATAACCACTTTTTTTCCAATCATCAGAGCAAAGTGAAAGGCATCTTTTAAAGTCCGAGGATTATGTAACTCAACTTCATTCTTGATTGCTGGCCGAAGTCCAATGACAAAATTATTTGCAAGTTAGTAATCAAGGTCAGTGCAATATATCCTGACTAGGAGGGATTCTTAGGAATTCATATAGTCAATAACATACATAGTTCCTTATTTTAGAGTCAATAGTTGGCTTTGTAGATAATTGTAATGAAACATATGACAATATTTGGTCTTTAAATTTTCTTTCATCTCAACCCATGTCCAGTGGCTTTTACCATTCCTAAGTTCTTTGGCTAAGATGTTGGTCCAATAGATTTTAGCATGTCCTATAAGTTTCATCTTAACAAAATTTGTGCATTGATAATCATTTATATTATACCAATCAATAAAATCTTCCATTTGGGTCAAACAATCTAAATTTTTTTTGGGACTACCAATGCTATCAATAGTAAGGGCTTTAATCTTTATCTTGGAGCAAGGATCATTAGGAATCCTAAAGTTATATTTAGGTTGATGTTGTTGCATTGAAAATCTTCAAAGTTGGTGATCATTAGGTTCAAGCTCAATTGGACTGTGAAGCTTAATGCTTAAATTTTGTAGTTGGCCTTGAATAGTTTGAAACATATCAAACTTTTCATCAGTAACATCTAATTTTTATTTTATTGTTTGATGAGAGTTACATTATTTTAACGTTTTTTGAGTTGATTTATAGTGGCAGCTTTGGGCTGCATATTGATATGTAATGCGTGGTAACTATATATTTTATTTTTTAAAACAATGAATGAGAGAGTGAGAGGGAAATGTTTTGGTTGAGAGAGGGAAGATAGAATATATGCACACAATCTTGGTAAAATCGAGGCTAAAGATCTTTTTGATAAGGTCCCTTACAAACACCTTGTTCAGCACAATATATTCTAATGCATGCAAAGAAAGTTTTTTTTTTTTTAATGATTTTCACAAAGCTAGCAATCATTTCAAATATTAATAAATACTCAAGGCATTTTAAATTTAAAACGACAATCACAAAAATATAATTTTTAGCCTATCTTGTCTTAATTCTAATTCAAGGAAAGACTTTCATTTGTGGAACACACTCTTTTCTATTTAAGCTATGTTAATAAAATTTTTTGGTTATGGACGATCATACAAAGGTTAGGTTAGGTCTTTTAGGTGGTGGTATTAACTCATAAAAAAAGTAAATTCATATAGTATTGCTAACTAACATGCAATTTTCCAAGTTATTTTTTTAATAAACTACCAATTAAGAAAATTAAAAGCTACGTTAGCAATACTAATTTTTCTTGAAGAAAAATAAATCTTCTTTTGCAAGGTACCTCAAATTCTTCAAATATTGAAAAAAACCAGTTCTCGTCAGAATTTTTTTTCTTAATTCATCCACAAATGATATATGCCTTCAAGCTCCTTGACTTTGAATTCCTTGGAGCCCTTGGCTCTGATATCAAAATGATATAGTATCAAGGGGATTTTCATAGTGAAGGCGACAACATGATTGGTGTCCTCTTGGGGTGGTGATAAAATGATTATTTGGGTGGTGGTGGTGAAGCCAAAATTTAGATTTTTTGACATATTTGAATCCGAAACTTATGAGCTAGCTCAAAAAAGTTGAGTTTTCCTTGGGTAAAAATAATGAGAAACTTTAGATCAATTGTTTGTGATGTTAGAGAACTAATGATGATATTTTTATAAAAAAAATTGGATAAATGGTTGAGAAGTTATGAAACTTTTAATTTGCTTGCACACAATAAAAAATTAACCATCTATATTGAAACTTTGCTTATGGTGCATTAGGTTATTAGGATTGATACCGTTGAAGGTTATGAGAGATGTGTAGAGCTATGTAGTTGTTATGAAGAGTTTGGATATGTTTGTCTAAGCTTGAGGGACGTGCCAACTTGCCCCTCCTTCCTTCCGCTCATGCCTACCAATCAGTATCCTATACTTTTTAAAGTAGTACGGGATGTTCGTGGGCTTGCATAGAAAGTTTTGCACGATAATTGACCTAAATTCGAATGATCGGGCCTTAGTTTGTGATCTTATCATTGTTCTTTGTTTTGGTGCATCATTAATTAGCTTAATCAATTTCCTTATTAGGTGAGAGATTGGGTGATACAAAAAATGAACACTAGACGTTAATGGCTATCAATCGCTGGTCTTCTATTTCCATTATGTGATAAATAATTAGATACATCATAAGTAGAATGACGTTAGGGAATCAGTTTAATCGCCCCCCTTATATGAGACAAGATCACGTGAATAGAAAAATGTGCATCAAATGTTAATGAATGATGAATATTAGATGCTAGTCCTTAATGAGTAGATAAATGATATATTTGTATATTTTTTGAGAGCTCATTATAATTTTTTCGCAAAATTTTGTAGAAATCCATCAAATAATACACAAAAGTCGCACACAACCATTTAATATTTTTGTAACATCTCAATGCCTTAACTGAACTTGAAATTGAGATATATTGGGCTTGTGGGAGCTTGTTTTGTTTATAAGTAGCAAAACTCACATGATATTCTACACCTTTCCCTTCAAAATATTAGTAAGTTTCTAATTATAATTATAGGTACTTGATTTATATCATTTTGAGCTTAAATCTTGATGAAATTCTCATATCCACACAATTATATGAGAGACTTAGAGTGCGCACAAACATATCTATATATATACATTTAATTAATTAATTTGATTTACATGTTAATAAAGTCAATTTGTTTGATTCTAATAGTTAGAAAGCTAAATCATTAAATTACTTATAAAATCAAATTAAAATTTAATTTGGTTCAGTCATAAATGAAATAAAATATAATTAATTTTAATAATAAATATAAAATTTATTCATCTTAAAATAAAAAAATAATATTAATATTCTTTTTATTAAATATTAATTAAAAAGATTCCAACCTAAAATTTCTCCAATCAGCTTTCCTTACACGCTAATTTGCAGCACAATTAGGCTTGTTAGCTTTAATTAGCCTGCGTGATGATGAGATCAGACGGTCTTAAGAGAGCACGACATATCCTCCGAGGTGTCAAGCACTAGTACTACTATATATAGCCGGTCTACTGCTGTCGTCTCCTTCTCTCGCTCTAGCGCCTCCTAATAAACCCTAGAGCTTTTTTGCTCTCATCGGCTGTTCAGAAATTTAGGATTTGCGTGGAAATTCATCGAAAGAACCATGTTGGTCTACCAGGATATCCTCTCGGGTAAACTTATTGTTCTAGTTCTTCGGTTTTGCTTGTTTTTTCTTGACTTTAATCAGCTGGGGTTTGAGATTTGTCTTTTTGGTTCATGAATCCTGCATGGATCGTTGTGATCAATATGATGTTTATTGAATAAATATCTACTTGTATGATATATGCAAGAGCGTCGAAGGATTAGATGCTTTTTGAGAAGGCGTTATTGATTTGTTTTGTAATTCCGTGGTCTTTTTTTGCAATTTCTAGATCTCTTCGATACAAGGGTTTACGTCAACTTTATTTTCTCGAAAAATCTAGCCGTGAAGTTTCACTGTCCTTGTACGTTGTGGTTGTAGTTTTCTTAATCTAGGGTTAGCTGATGATCTTTTTGGATCGAACTGTGTAAAGTCTAAACTATTATGAGAAGTGTAGGGTAATTTTTTTTTCTCTTGGGGGGTTGGGGGGTGGGGTGGGTGGCATGTGGAAAATGTTGAATCTAGGTTGACATAATCACTTTTTTGCTCATATATGGCAATCTTATGAGCCCATCTTTTCCGTTCTATTTGTGTCTTACTGTGAAGCTGTATACGTTCTAATCATTGAGCACAGCTGCTTTTCATTCTGGTACAATTTTGTAGTGAGATAATCCTGATGTATTCCCTTCTTGGATCCTCAGATGTATGTTTGACTCTGTGTAAACCTCTAGATGGATTGTTCCATATTTGGTATTTTATGGGAGGATCTTTGGTGACAGTGGTGGCCGCATTTTGTTTACACTTAAAAGTTTTTTATTGAGTGGAAGATTTCAGTATTGCTTGCTTTGTTTTAGTGAATATTATAGTGCAACATTCTTCCTATTAAGGCCTGAGCAGGTATCTTAGAGCAAATATTGAAACTTGAAATTGTTGTGTCAATAACTTTTAAAGATAATATTTGGTATGCACACATGCTTTTTGTAGTTCTTCATATTCATCTGATTCTTTGGTTTCTTTTCATCATCTGAATTATAAAAGTCTGCTGATTCATCTAGAATTGTAGAACTTGTAGTGGTAGTTTGCTATTTTGGCTCAGATTGAAAATTGGCTGTACCTTACTTTTGATGATACATTATTCGGCTTGGACCAAGTTGTTGCCCCATTAGATTTGTAAATGTGTGGAATGAGCTAGTGAATAATGGTTGGGCAAATAGAAGTACACATGGAGGAGTTTTTAAGTAGTTTGCTTGATCATTGATTAACATCCATAGCTTTCCATTCACTTTTAAAGAAATAGGCAAAAACACATTGACTCGGAAGAAAGATTTCTATAAAAAATGAACTTATGGAACATTTTACTCAAGATTGTTGATTAGGATCAATTTCCTTTGTCATCTTGGAGTCTTGATTGGTAGAACATTGTTTAGTTCGACTTGGAGAGTAAGAAAGTGTTGGAATGTGGTGGTATCATGGGGTCCATTATCAGAAAAATAAGGTGCAATGATATACAAGGAGGATTGAAGAATTAAAAGTGGAGTTTGAGGATTGAGATACCTAAGCAGCACAACTAGAAAATTGCACAATTTTTTTTTAATTTATCTAGTGTAGTTTTAAAAATAGAACAAACACATTCTAAGCATCAAGTAGTGGGCGCTGGTATTGCAATTGCATCAACTTATTACTTGAAAGCAGATAATGGAAGTATAGTTACGTATGCATTATAAGGAGAGTTGAAGAATTCAAATGTGGAGAATTGAAGTGTTCCAAAGTAGAGTTTGAGTATTGAGATACATGAACATCACAACTAGCAAATTGCACACGAGTCCTCAATGTGTTGAGTGGTGCGTTAAAAACAGAACAAATAACTTATTTCAAGGAGACCCGAAGAATTCAAAAGTGGAGCTGAAGAATTCAAAGGATTCCTCAATGTATTAAGATAAGCGATCATCACGAATAGGAATTTGCTCACAATTTTTGAATTTGTCGAGCGTTGTGTTAAAAATGGAACAAATGCTATATTAGCAATAAGTAATGAGTACCATTACTGCAGTTGCATCAACTTATTATTTGAGAGCAAATATTTATTAGTTAAATCCAGTTACATATGCAAACAAATAGTTGAGATATAAGTGAAGGTGATTGGATCTTGGCGGTGTGAATAAAATTCTAAAGGTAATCATTCGCATTGTGGCATGAAGAGACCATGCATCTTTGAAGAGGAATTTAATGGTAGTCTATTGAATATTGCTTGGCAAGGCTGTCTTAAGAATATGAATGATGGAAAAAATGAGAAAATATTATTGGTATGCCAAAGCTAGTACTTTGTTTCTTTAGTAACTCTCTTGATGTCCTCATTGATTGCACTATGTACCTTCTTTTGTGGTATAATTAATATAAGTTTTGAAGCCATTGTGCCCTATGCCACCCTAGTATGCCAAGTATTTAGGTGAAGTGCACCAATTGAATTTCAGCCTTGTGCGTTGTTATGTGATGTGTGAGAACCCATGCCTTAACCGTGCCTTAATTGTTGTTGAATATTGTACCTATTACCCAACAACTCCGTACAACAGAACAACTTGACAAAAGATGTCGGTTGGCCATAATTTTGATTAACTTAGCTATGATCAACTAAATTTAATTTGTTCTAAGGGCTTCGTTTCTTAGAGTTAGGAAACATGTATTTAAAAACAATGAGCTTACTGAATTTTAAGAATGGGTTGAATGTAGTTATAAATTAATATGGTTTTTAAGTTCTACAAATATTGTTAAAATACCCCGTTATTTATTATTTAAATTTTTAATTTTCATAGTGAAAAATGAAGTCACGTCTTTTCTATTTACGTGCAACCAAATTAGCTTTAAATGAACGAGCTACATGCAAATGATCACTTTTGAGGCTAAGAATAGTGATAATAATAAATCTAAATATATTCATTTTATAATAGACTTGGTATTAAGGAGATGATTAAAGGAGATTTATAAAATGCACAAGACAGATCTATGCTTTGATCAAGAAATGTACATTAGAAGCAAAGATAATAGGATTTTATTTAAATCTAAGATATCCTATAAATATTTTATACCATTTTGATAATGGGATTTTATTGAAATCATAATGAATACTAATGAGGTATAGTATATATTAATTATTAAAATTAAAAATTGAAATTGAGTTAGCTTTGAAGAAGGCGAATAAGTGTAAGACATCTAGTTCATATGATATATTTGTTAAGATTTTAAGAATTATTGGGGATTTATAGTTGCTAATTTTAAGAATTATGGGGGATTTGGTTAGCAAATATTTTTAATGAAATTTTTAGACTAATTAGATGACAAATGAGTGAAGAAGCATTTTGAAGACAATATTTAAAAATAAAGACGATGTTTAACAGAAAAAAAGATATTAAGATAAATATGTGACAAAATGAAGGATAAATTAAGAAATGATTAAGTCAAAAAATCGCTTGGTGTAATATCTAATGAAGATTAGGTGAATTTCTGTAGATTTAGGTTGTTTGGAAGTTGAAAGAGGAAGTGTATATCTGACATGTTTGCATCAAAATTTTGATGTTGACAAAATTTGGGTGTGTAGACTTGATATGATGAAGAAATGGAAGTTAAACGTACAATCGGTTTAGTTGATAAAGATCTTGATAGTTTTTGTCGACTCTTGCATCCTAATACTTGTTTACATCACAATTTTGATTTAGTACTTACTATTCCCTAAAAAAAGTACACCCTTAGCTAAAATAAAACTTCATCGAGCTTAATAAGCAATATAACTGTGATGTTATTGATTTAAAATTTATGTAATGAGTACCAAAAAATTATTGGGAGAATTATGCGGCTGATCTCTCAATTTAGACAACAATTGGATTTTGAGTAAATTTGAATTTAATTTAATGTTAACTATTGTGATAATGTGATTTTCTACACCAATCATATTGCGAATTAAGACAACTTGTTTTAATTAGTTGATCAAAAGAATGATATATAATGTTAGAACAACAACACCAACCCATCTGAACGTAAGGGTATTTTCCTTGTCAAGCCAGTGATTTAGTCCAAGTGTCCCTCGAAGGTTCCGTAGTCGGATGTACCTGTTTACTAATATTTCATTATTTTTCTCTTTGCTTTGGTTTCTTCCTTTTTAGAAGTTTTTTTTTAACGGTTTTCAAATTGTTTTGTTTTGTTCTTTCTCACCCGAATTCTTAATTGAAATTTATTTTTCAAACTCTGCAGGTGATGAGCTCCTGTCAGACTCATTCCCAGCTACAGAAATTGAAAATGGCATGCTGTTGGAAGTTCAAGGAAAGGTGTGAAAAAGATTTATTGGTTAATCTGTCAATCTATTACATATTTGTTTGCTTGCCTTTGATTACGTGGAATTTTCTGGCCAAGCCTAGAATCACTCACTATACTATCGTTTATGGACAATTTCGAGCAGTGGGTAGTCCAAGGTGCTATAACTGTTGATATTGGCGCAAACCCTTCAGCTGATGGCGCTGATGAAGGTGAGGGTGTAGATGACCAAGCTATTAAGGTGGTCGATATTGTTGACACCTTCCGTCTTCAGGTTTGTTTTTCTTGGTTGATACCTTAGGCCTTAAGCTGTTTTCCCTTCAACTTCAAAGCTAAAATTGCAATATTTGTTTTTTAACTGTCCACTTTATTTCAATAGGAGCAACCTGCTTTCGATAAGAAGCAGTTTGTCACCTTTATGAAACGCTATATCAAGAACCTAACACCCAAATTGGACGCGGAGAAGCAAAACTTATTCAAGAAACATATCGAGTCTGCCACTAAATTTCTGCTTTCAAAGCTCAGCGACTTGCAATTGTAAGCACGCGCATATTTGAATACATCCTATGTTTCTTGCTTAAAACTTTCTGCTATAATTGTCTTGAGACAATTTGTGTGCAAAATATTGATTTTCGTTTGGCAGCTTCGTGGGTGAAAGCATGCATGATGATGGAGGTTTGGTCTTCGCCTACTACAAGGAAGGTGCTACTGATCCAACATTCTTATACTTTGCTTATGGACTAAAGGAGATCAAATGCTGAATGATTGTCTTTCACCTCTCCTGTGTTGTTGTAGGTCCCGTCTTTATATTTATTTGATGTTGCTTTTGGAAATTTTGTTTTGACTTTTGACGTCGATTGTTTGGATATGATGCACTCATTTTTGTCTTTTAAACTCGTAATTGTGTGCTTTTGCGGTTTTGTGTTGTTTGTGCTGTTCTTAATTCAAAATATTTGCTATAATTAATAACAAATAAAGTTAAAGCAGCATTTGCAAATTCTTGTTTTTGAGAAGGCTGGATTAGGAATTAGCTGTAAATGTCTCGGTCTATTGGATGTTGAATGAACCATCAAATTACAATCCTTGTGTAGTTATGTAAGTGGATCTGTGGAGTTTGTTTTGCCTTATTTAGCGACAGAGGTTATTAACACCAAACAAGAGCATTTGCACGCAAATTACTAGCCGATAATGTGAAGATTTTCTACGAAACTTCGAAGCACTGATAGAGTTCCTGTTTTTTATGAAGTTTTCTTAAAATATTGATATGTTTATTTAGTTATTTTTTATAGTGATGATAGTAATTTGTACAATGCATTATATATATATATATATATATTATTTAATTGTTTATTGTGCTCTAGTCCTAAATGAAATCGAAAATTAATTTGATTTTCTTTGGTTTCTAATTATTATAAGATTTAAATAAATTTAAAATATTTAAATCAGATGAGTTTTTTTTTTTTTTTTTCATTTTTAAAGTTTAGCATATCGTGAGAGCTCAAGTAAGAAATGTGACTCTCTTGAATTTTTAAAAAGAGATATTCCATCGTTCAAGCCCAACGAAGAAATTGATCTTAAGAAAGAGTGCCTGCTACACAAGCTAATAAACCAACTAAAGAGCGGATTTGAGCCGGATAGTTATAATTCGAGACAAAGTGGGTTGATAGTTAAAATTATTCCCAAATTTCATAGCATTCCTTTCAAGCCAAATATTTTGAACAATGCATCAAACTAAGAGGAAGAAGAAATTCTTTTGCTTTTTATCCATATCTTGAAGCTCATATCAATGTGAATATAAACTTGAGAAAGGTTAGGCTTAAAAAGAAATGGAAAAGCCAAAGGAAAGGAATGATGCTTATAAGAATTTCAGAAGTATAATCACATTCAAAGAAAAGAAGGTTGATATTCTCAACACCACTAGACCAGAAAGAGCATTTGATATCAACAATAATATTGGAAATGCAAGGGTAGCTGAAGTTTTAAGCCCATCAATCTTAGCTAGTCAATATTTGATGGCATGGTGCTTATACCAAAAAATGCCATCATTTGCATATCAACAAAGATTTTCACCTCCTTTATAGCATTAGACGTGAGCTGGAAAGCCATTCAAGTTCACCAACTTACCATTTCCAATAAATTTAGAAAGAAAGACTTCCAAATGAGAGTTAATAGTAGCATATTACTCAGGGTATAGCCCAACTAATCCTTTTCCAGCACACCAAGGATTCCAAAACAAAGAGATGCTGGCACCATCATGCACGGGTCAAATGATAAACCCAAGATCGAGCCCGATTCTTCTATTTGAGTAGATAGGAAGCAACACGGCTCAAACTATCAAACAAGTACACGATCGTGGCGTCGACTGAGATATTTGTTTTAATATATCCATATTAGGCCTTCAAGGCCTATAATCAATGAAAATTCACCAATAAAAGCACAAAGCCTACTATGAACCCGATCCTCTGTCAGCAAATCGATTGAGTCGACATGGTTCAATTTATGAATGAAATAACCCATAAAGAACCCGATGATGGCCTTGTTGAACGTAGATCTCAGTCGGAAGGATTTTCAAATACTTAAAATGCTTCCCAAATACCTATGAAGATTCAAAATTCTAAAATTCATAATATTTAAAATCGAAATTCAACTATCAAATACTTAAAGCGTCATCTACCCTTCGCGATAGTTTGTTGAAGTGGACAAATTTAAATATCACTTCAGCTCACAAAGAGGTAATATTTGGTCGAGGATATCAATAGGATTCATTCTCAAACAGTCTCATGATAGCTAGGATGTGGAAAGTGTCTTCTAACCGGTAGTTTTGCCGTCAAATGGCACTGCAGGTAAACGGTTACGACCAGGGCCCTTTGAATCGGGTGGTTTGCTGCTAAATGACGTCACTAATTACGGTCATGACCAGAGCCTGCATGCTCCCCAATGATATTAAATCCTTGATATATTAATCAATAGGATATAATCGACAGGGCACAAAATCTTATGTTAGCTAAGGTGGATTCCAATTTATCCCCGTAGATAAATATTCATCCCATGTATACAAGGTACCCTTGGATGAAACAATTTATGGCTGCTGACAGGATCCTCCGGTCAGGTTGTTTCAACTACCTCCTCTGACTAAGTAGACTAGGGACCATGATGACCTGGGACGACAGAATCATGGGATCTTGATCGTGTCCATCATCCATTCCCCCACCATTCGCTTTAAGTGTAAGATGGTGAAATTTCAAATATCAACCCATGCTGCTATTATACACCAGATACTGCGTTTCTCTACGTATATATTTGACAATTAGCCTTACTCGAAAGTTCTCTCTCGTTATCGAGAGGGGTGATTAACTATAAGGGCTTGCGTCTTTTAGGAAACCAAAACTCACATCATAAAGTCCTCGCAAAATGAGGATGAAATCTTTCGGTAGTGTCTTATTTCAAGCCCAATCTATCTTCTGAAAATTTATCCCGGAACTTAATTCGTGAAAACTCCCCCAAAAGAGTGGAGTCTGGCGAGCGAATTTTCGGAGTCCATAGATGATTAGATACAACATGCTTTTGATAATGGCGAAAGATCTTACTTTTTAATACAAATTTTAAATAGTGGAAGGGTTTCAAAGGTTTTTTATAATGGGTGCTGACTTGATGTTGATGGTTCTTCTCCCTTATTTCCCTTTATTCAGTTTTCTCAAAAGCAATCCTACTGCTGCTTTCAGATGGAGTTAACTTTGTGAACATGATAACCTACTCTTTTTTCGTAAAAAGCCAAAAAGCTATCAGCATTTGATTCTTTCTTTCTTCAACTTTATTTTTTTTCGAAAAGCTATAATTTTTGCTAAAAGTATGCTTAAAATTTTATCATTTTGGTACCTACATATCACTGGCACATAATCTTTACTTAATGAGCCTATAAGAATTAAATTATGAAGCATTATGATGATTTTATTTCACATAGCACAATGAAAACAACTTAAACACAACTAAAATTAAAGTAACAAACATACCCTAAACATTCCATGCAGAAATGCTTGGATAAATCCAAGCATTTCATATTATTTTGATATAACATAAGATACTGGAGAAACTAGATTTACATTATTTGAAAACAAGATAGTTTCTATATTCTTCAAGTATTCTTCAAGTAGAACAATCAGTTAAAATTGTAGGAACTCAGTTCATCATCACTATGAAAAAGATCAGTTCTTGTGCTTGGGTTTCTTCATTATCATCACAGTGCAGTGTGCATGGTGAGCACAGTAGTCGCTCACACTTCCTAGCACAGTCCTGTACAGAAATGCCAGAGTTGCCATACAAGATGAATTAGTCAAGTCAAATGAGGTCAGCTTCAAGGCTCATTCCATGATGTTAACATATTAATTCTTTGATACTTGAAAATTTTGCGTTGATGTATCAAATGAGTGATAGAATCCAAGTTTTTTCAGCTGATGGCGCTGATGAAGGTGAGGGTGTAGATGACCAAGCTATTAAGGTGGTCGATATTGTTGACACCTTCCGTCTTCAGGTTTGTTTTTCTTGGTTGATACCTTAGGCCTTAAGCTGTTTTCCCTTCAACTTCAAAGCTAAAATTGCAATATTTGTTTTTTAACTGTCCACTTTATTTCAATAGGAGCAACCTGCTTTCGATAAGAAGCAGTTTGTCACCTTTATGAAACGCTATATCAAGAACCTAACACCCAAATTGGACGCGGAGAAGCAAAACTTATTCAAGAAACATATCGAGTCTGCCACTAAATTTTTGCTTTCAAAGCTCAGCGACTTGCAATTGTAAGCACGCGCTTATTTGAATACATCCTATGTTTCTTGCTTAAAACTTTCTGCTATAATTGTCTTGAGACAATTTGTGTGCAAAATATTGATTTTCGTTTGGCAGCTTCGTGGGTGAAAGCATGCATGATGATGGAGGTTTGGTCTTCGCTTACTACAAGGAAGGTGCCACTGATCCAACATTCTTATACTTTGCTTATGGACTAAAGGAGATCAAATGCTGAATGATTATCTTTCACCTCTCCTGTGTTGTTGTACGTCCCGTCTTTATATTTATTTGATGTTGCTTTTGGAAATTTTGTTTTGACTTTTGACGTTGATTGTTTGGATATGCCGCACTCATTTTTGTGTTTTGAACTCGTAATTGTGTGCTTATGCGGTTTCTGTGTTGTGTGCTGTTCTTAATTCAAAATATTAGCTATAATTAATAACAAATAAAGTTAAAGCAGCATTTGCAAATTCTTGTTTTCGAGAAGGCTGGATATGTTGAGTTTGTTTCGCCTTATTTAGCGACAGAGGTTATTAACACCAAGAGCATTTGCACGCAAATTACTAGCCGATAATGTGAAGATTTTCTACGAAACTTCGAAGTACTGATAGAGTTCCTGTTTTTGATGAAGTTTTCTTAAAATTTTGATATGTTTATTTAGTTATTTTTTATAGTGATGATAGTAATTTGTACAATGCATTATATATATATTGATTATTGTGCTCTAGTCCTAAATGAAATCGAAAATTAATTTGATTTTCTTTGGTTTCTAATTATTATAAGATTTAAATAAATTTAAAATATTTAAATCAGAAGAGTACTTTTTTTTTATCATTTTTAAAGTTTAGCATATCGTGAAAGCTCAAAGTAAGAAATGTGGTTCTCTTGAATTTTTAAAATTTTGTTTCGTTTAAATTTTGCGGCAGTATTTATTAGAAACTTTTAAGATCTTTAAGATCCCATAATGGGTTGGCTTTAGTTCATCGTGAAATTGCTACTTTAATTCTATCCAGGAAAGGCCAGTCTATACGAATAATCAGGCCCACCTAAGATTCTACTCATACTATATTAATACAAAATATTTTTACTCAAAAGTGAGCGTTCCTCCAGGAGAAGTTACTTCTTTGTGGATAAATTAAGGGCAGACCATTCATTACTACAAGAATATGATTATATTATCATATGAACATCAAAAGAGAAAAAAAGGGCTGAACTGAGAATGTATAAAAACGATACTTCAACATAGAAGTTGGACAAATTAAGAAAGGCATCCCAAAAACAGCCTTGCTTGGATGGTCTCTGGAGACCATCCATGAGATATAGGAGGTTGCTGCAAGACCCACCGCTGCTTAGTCCATGTGGTGGAGAATTGCTGGGCAAAGCCCAGGTGCCGGGTTCGAATCCTCTCGACGGTAGTGCCAGCCTTAATTGTCGGCTTGGGTAAATTGGCGTGGTTTGTCAAGGTAGACCGAGATTTTAATTGGCTTTTGGACAGTGTTTCCTCGTGTCAAAAAAAAAAAAAAAGAAAAAAAAAAGTTGCTGCAAGAATAATACTCGGTTGCCGGAGGGCTTTCCAAAGGCTATAAAATGATAGGTGGGGAGAGATCCCATTTATCATTGTCCAGCGGCCAAAGCCAATTCCAAAAAGAGATATTCCATCATTCAAGCCCAGCAAAGAAATCGATCTTAAGAAAGAGTGCCTTCTACACATGCTAATAAACCAACCAAAGAGCAGATTTGAGCTGGATAGCATTAGTGAGATTTCAAGACAAAGTGGTTTGATAGTTAACATTATTCCCAAATTTCATAGCATTCCTTTCAAGCCAAATATAGTAAACCATACATCAAACTAAGAGGAAGAAGAAATTCTGTTGCTTTTTATGATTTTATCCATATCTTGAAGCTCATCAATGTGAATGAAAACTTCTTAGGCCAAATAAAATACCTCCAATTAACCGATTCAGAGTTATAATAAAACTCAGATGAAATTTTTGAGCCTTGGTTTAGAGAGACCAAGCCAAAAAATGCCATCATTTGAATATCAACAAAGATTTTCACCTCCTTTATAGCATTAGACGTGAGCTGGAAAGCCATCCAAGTTCACCAACTTACCATTTCCAATAAATTTAGAAAGAAAGACTTCCAAATGAGAGTTAATGTTAGCATATTACTCAGGGTATAGCCCAACTAATCCTTTTCCAGCACACCAGGGTTTCCAAAACAAAGAGAAGCGGCCACTATCATGCGCGGGTCAAATGATAAACCCAAGTTCGAGCCCGATCCTTCTATTTGAGTAGATAGGAGGCAACACGGCTCAAACTATCAAACAAGTACACGATCGTGGCGTCGACTGAGATATTTGTTTTAATACATCCATATTAAGACCTATAATAAATGGAAATTTACCAATAAAAGTACAAGCCTACTATGAACTCGATCATATGTCAGCAAATCGATAGAGTCGACAGAGTTCAATCCATGAATGAAATAACCCATAAATACCTCGATGATGGCCGTGTTGAACGTAGATCTCAGTTGGAGGGGTCCTCAAACACTTAAAATGCTTCCCAAATACCTATGAAGATTCAAAATTCTAAAATTCATTATAATTAAAATCAAAATTCAACTAATTCAACTATCAAATACTTAAAGCATCATCTACCCTCCGCGATAGTTTGTTGAAATGGACAAATTTAAATATCACTTCAGCTCACAAAGAGTAATATCTGATCGAGGATATCACTAGTATTCATTCTCAAATAGTCTCCTGATAGCAAGGATGTGGCAAATGTCCTCTAACCGGTGGTTTTGCCATCAAATGGCACCGCAAGTAATCGGTTATGACTAAGGCCCTTTGAATCGGGTGGTTTGCTGCTAAATGATGTCACTAATTACGGTCATGGCTAGATCCTGCATGCTCCCCAATGATACTAATTACTAAATCCTTGAGATATTAATCAATAGGATATAATCGACAGGGCACAAAACCTTATGTTAGCTAAGGTGGATTCAAATTTATCTTCGTAGATAAATATTCACCCCATGTATACAAGGTACCCTTGGATGAAACAATTTATGGCTGCTGACAAGGATCCTCCGATCAGGTTGGTTCAACTACCTCCTCTGACTAAGTAGACTAGGGACCATGATGACCCGGGATGACAGAATCATGAGATTTTGATCGGGTCCATCATCATTCCCCCACCATCTGTTTTAAGTGCAAGATGGTAAAATTTCAAAATTTCAAATATCAACCCATGCTGCTACTATACACCAGATACAGTGTTTCTCTACGTATATGTTTGACGATTAGCCTTACTCGAAAGTTATCTCTCGTTATCGAGAGGGGTGATTAACTATAGGGGCTTGCGTCTATTAGGAAACCAAAACTCAGATCATAAAATCCTCGCAAAATGAGGATGAAATCTCTTGGCAGCGTCTTATTTCAAGTCCAATCTATCTTCTGAAAATTTATCCTGGAACTTAATTCGTTAACACTCCCCCAAAAGAAGGAATCCGGGGAGCGTTTCGGAGCCCACACATGACTATATACAACATGCTTTTGATAATGGCGAAAGATCTTACTTTTTATTACAAATTTTAAATAGTGGAAGGGTTTCAAAGGTTTTTTATAATGGGTGCTGACTTGATGTTGATGGTTCTTCTCCCTTATTTCCCTTTATTCAGATTTCTCAAAAGCAATCCTATTACTACTTTCAGATGGAGTTAACTTTGTCAACATGATAACCTACTCTTTTTTCGGAAAAAAAAAAAAAAAGTTTGCTATCAGCATTTGATTCTTTCTTTCTTCAACTTTATTTTTTTTCGAAAAGCTATAATTTTTGCTAAAAGTATGCTTAAAATTTTATCATTTTGGTACCTACATATCACTGGCACATAATCTTTACTTAATGAGCATATAAGAATTAAATTATGAAGCATTATGATGATTTTATTTCACATAGCACAATGAAAACAACTTAAACACAACTAAAATTTAAGTAACAAACATACCCTAAACATTCCATGCAGAAATGCTTGGATAAATCCAAGCATTTCATATTATTTTGATATAACATAAGATACTGGAGAAACTAGATTTACATTATTTGAAAACAAGATAGTTTCTATATTCTTCAAGTATTCTTCAAGTAGAACAATCAGTTAAAATTGTAGGAACTCAGTTCATCATCACTATGAAAAAGATCAGTTCTTGTGCTTGGGTTTCTTCATTATCATCACAGTGCAGTGTGCATGGTGAGCACAGTAGTCGCTCACACTTCCTAGCACAGTCCTGTACAGAAATGCCAGAGTTGCCATACAAGATGAATTAGTCAAGTCAAATGAGGTCAGCTTCAAGGCTCATTCCATGATGTTAACATATTAATTCTTTGATACTTGAAAATTTTGCGTTGATGTATCAAATGAGTGATAGAATCCAAGTTTTTTCTTCATGGTTTTGTAGTAAAGATTTGCATCGGGCTTCTTGTGCGATAGAAAAGTCCCCGTCAAACTTAAGGGAAAATTTTATAAGATGGTGGTGAGACCTGCAATGCTTTATGGTGCTGAATGTTGGTCTTCAAAAGAGAAGCGTAATGCTAAGCTAAGTGTTGCAGAGATGAGGATGCTTAGGTGGATGAGCGGCTTTACCCTTAGATACAGGATACGAAATGTGCATATACATGAAAAGGTTGGAGCAGCTACAGTGGAAGATAAGATTAGAGAGAGTCGCCTTAGATGGTTTGGTCACATTAAACGGAGGTCTTCCGATGACCCGGTTAGAAAAGTTGAGGTATTAAATTTGACTTATTTTAAGAAAGGTAGAGGTAGACATAAAAAGACTTGGTTAGAAAATATAGAAATGATCTTTTTCTATTAGATTTAAATGAGAATTTGGTTTTTAACATGACACAATGACGAAAAAGAATTCATGTAGCTGACCCAACGTAATGGGACAAAGATTTGATGTTGTTGTTGTTATTGTTTTGTAGTAAATATTTGCATAAGAACTTTTATACCTTTTTACAACTCCATAGCCATGGCTTCCCACAACAAGCACATCTGCATGATATCTTTCCACAGCATCACAGAGAACATTCCTTGGATCCCCTTGCACTACCTCGTAAGCAACATCAATCACCTTTTCATGATCAATACATTGACAGAGTTAGTAATGAAAGAAAATTAATGGCTTTAATAACACAAATAACACTGACATAGGCATTCTGTATTATGAATGTTTTGTTGCTGAGCTCAAAGCGAAAAAGAAGTCTTCATGTGCCATCTAAATTACCTATTTATCTTTCTATCCATCTACATACATAAACAGGCAACCATACATACATATACATTCCATGTATGCATATACATCTCCACATAAACATGCTAAATATATATGCATCAATATCAAACAGAGCTGTCTCATCATTCAATTTTTACCAAAAGGAGAACAGATCATCTAAGAAGGAATTCACTCTCTTCCCTTTGTCACACTTAAGCTTTGTTTGGGATGACTTTCTTGCTGCTTCTTAAAACAACTTTTTAGTACAAAATTTTTAATTTTGTATTGAAAAGCAGCTTTTAGAAGCAGTAAGAAAGCCGTCCCAAACAAAGTCTTAGGCTTCGTTTGGGACGGCTTTCTTCCTGCTTCTTAAAACGGCTTTCTAGTTAAAAAGTTAAAATTTTTGCACTAGAAAGCCGCCTTAAGAAGCAGTAAGAAATCCGTCCCAAACGAAGTCTTAGCCTTCGTTTGAGGTAGTTTTCTTATACTTCTTAAAGCAGTTTTTTAATACAAAAATTAAAAAGTTGTTTTAAGAAGCAGTAAGAATCAATAATTAGAGAATTTGAAGGCTTTTGTAGGGTTTAAAATTAATGTTGATTTCTAACTACATTCATTCTAATAATACAATTAGCACTTTCATCATTTTTTAAATCATGTTTTCTAATTTCAAGCAATCAAATGAACGCTAAGTAAAACTATTTCTCACTTCAAACTTCTCTCCATATTTTCACTGTACCAACTTAACTATATTAAATTATCACTACTAAATTCTAAACCCTAAATAATAAATTCTAAACCTTAAAATCTAAACCCTAAACAATAATCTGATTGCAAACAAAGAATAATTTATAGAACAATCCATATAATCTGTTGCTAGTATCTTATGCATATGAACCAAATTTTAGAACCTATTGCGCCCTTAGATTCAAAGTTTCAGGTTTCATTTTGGACAGTTTTTTACTATTGAGTTTTCACTGTTTTTAATCAATTTTTTTTAAAAAAAATGTTTTTGAAAGAGATAAGATAGTCATCCCAAACGAAGCGTTAATTTGAGTAATCATAATATTTAGAAACCCATGAATGAGCAATGACTACAAAATAGCGTAAGATTGGCTAATCCTTTGCAAATCTACATCATCATCATTATTATCTTTGTCTCAATTAATTGTAATTAACTTTATCAATTCTCATTTTCTATTGATTTTTGTTGAGTGCTTATTGAGTCATTAAATGTATTGCTAATAAATCATTTTGGGAAAGTTTTATGTCTTTAAAAACATGTTTAGTTTGTGTTTTTAAACTAATATTGTTTTATTTTAGAAAAAAAAATATTTCTTTCTTTCAGAAACACTTGGGGGCTTTTTGGTTGCAGGATTTAGGCTGGATCTGAGACGGATTTGAGAGAAAACCAGCCAAATGGCCTAAAATGCAAAACCAAATATCGCAGCAAATGAAAGCCGCCGTAGACGAAAAATTCTGCCTTTTCGCGCTAAATCATGGATTTCCGAAATCCTGCTTTTTGCCGGATTTACGAAATCCGTTAGCTGGAGAGGAAGGGTCTGCTCATCAAATCCGTTCTATAGTCAAACTGTTACACGGGATTTAATAGGATTTATCATGAATGTTACCAAACAGTTTTCAGGATTTAGGCCCCTCAGGATTTCTAAAATCCGAATTTAGCAGATTTATGAAATCCTACTTAAGTCAAATCTTGGGTGCTACCAAACAACCCCTTAAAGTAACTTTTAGGTGTTTTTTCATATGTTTTTTTTTTTTTTTTTTTTTTTTTCATTTTTTGAAAATGAAAATCAACTTGGCTAGTGAGTTGCCGTCACCAGCCGCGTCCTGTCATTGCTTGCACCTCTACCAGCCATCGCTACCGTCCATCGCTTGTAATTATTGACAACTACTACCAGGTTTGCTACTGCCGCCATCGTCCGCCACTCCAATGACCACTACTATTATCGCCCGCCTATAAACTGAATGTCTAAATCAACCGACTACCCTATTGCACAAAAATGCTTTATGAAACACTTGATTAGAATCACTTAATTACATAGATAACAAAAGCATATATAAATATATTTTAGCACCTTTCCCATGCATTAACTATTCATTAACAACTCCTTGCTTATATTATATTAGCAAAGTAAGCACCATATTATTAACTATGTAGTTGAGCATATTCAGATCTGCTTAAAGAGATTTATCAATTCATCATAATATACTAAACATGATGAACTTAAGAAATTCATAGACTTACCGAATTAGCAACACAGATCTCCTTAGCCTTGTCAATCACTTCATTGGAAATTCTCATTAATTCTGATTCTACTTTGGGAAGAACAGCAGCAGCTCCTGCATTCATGCACACAAAAAAAAAATCCTCTTAAATATAAAATTTTCATTTCAGGAAAAAGAAAAAATCAAAATTAAAAGTCGCTTTGTTTTGTTGAAATCTAATCGTGATTTAGGCTTCGTTTCGAGATAGTTTTAGATCACCATTTTTCTCTATTTTTAAGTGATTTTTTAATTAAAAAGTGGCAAGAAAGTCATCCCAAGCAAAGCCGACAACTTCTGATCATTATTTTTTCAATGTTTTTAAAATATTTTTGTACTAAAAATTATTTTAGAAAGCAGATAAGAGTTGTTCCACGCTTCTTTTGGGATAGTTTTTAGCCAGTGCTTTCAACAAAATTTTATGCTAAAAAAATTAGCGTAAAAAGAAGTAAAAAACAGTTCCAAACTAAGCCTTAGTATTTTGGTTTTGATTTCTTCTTCTAATAATAAAAAATTTAAAAATTATATTTAAATCTTATTTTAAGTATTAAAAAAAAAATCATATTGTCTGAATAGGGCAACAACAAATCACTTTAGTGGGTTTGATAGATAAAACTCCCATCAATAAATTTTTTGATTAAGCATCCCCTAAATATATTAATATGGTGTTTATATGCATATTATAAAATTATTATGAATTTATATATGTAACACTTAAATATCGATTTTTATTAAAATAGAATCTAAATCTTTATATATCATAAAAAATATCATCATATTCATTTTTTTTAAATGAAATACATCTTTAAGCACTAAAATATTATATAAATAAATATAAAATTTTGGTATTATATATATAAATATAATTATTTTATATATATATCTAAAATGTTAGCTTAATATCTTAGTGAACTATCAACCATTGGATTCTAATCTGATGAATGAAACAAGCCACTCATACATCGAGCTAACTCGAGCTCATCTCATTTAGGCATCAATTTATAATTCAGTCGAGAGTCGACTGGATAATCATTTTTCTTGCCCCGCTATCGTCGAACCCCACCAACATTACCTTCTTTTCTGCGTCGCCGCCGGCGATCTCCTCAGCTTTCTCGGCCATCCGTCTGTTCTAGCTTTTCTTTTGCTCGTCTGGACGAATGGTAAGCTTCATGTAGGAAAGAACAGTTATATAGAGTAGTGTGATTAGGACCCCCAAAAGAAAAAGCCAAGCAATTGATATGATCAAAAAGAAAAAAAATAAGGCAATAATTAAGCAGTTTTTCTGATCATCAAATGCAAATACTAGTTTTTATTGATGATTTTGATTTTATGAAACAAAGTTTATATATTTTGCATGGTCCAACAATTTCTTTTGGTGAATATCATAGAAATAAATATATGTGAATAAATTTTAGACTTAATTTTAGACAACTTTCTTATTACTTTCTAAAGCAGTTTTTTAATATCAAAAATTTATTTCAAAAATTTTTATATTAAAAAATTAATTTAAAAAATAGTAAAAAAGCTATCCCAAATAAACCCATAGTTTAACTCACGTATATATATTTAAAATATAATTTTAGCTATTTTAATTAAAAAAAAAACATTATAGTTGGTGAAATGTGAGGATGACACACTCATGTTAGAACAAAAATTTCAGCTCTAATTTGGGCTTTGATCCATTTGGTCTGTTTGGTCTACCCATGTTTATTATATTAGTAGCGCCATTGAGTCAGTTGGGCTATTTGGTCAACTCAAATTTATGAGAAATTATTGTATGGAGATCAGATGTAGAATGTCATCCTTAGACCAATCATAATGCGTCACATCTGCGATATCGAGCAGTACCGAGCGAAAGGGTGACATGACACATTCTGGTTGGTCTCCAGACGGCGTTCGACATCCACACAGAATAATTAATGCACATTGTGTTAGCAATGTAATCGAGTCAATCTACTATTGATTCTAGGCTATTGCATTCACGAGTAAGTAAACTTAGGCTACAGTTAGCAATGTCACGAGTAAGTAAATTTATACTAAAAGCTACTTTAAGAAATAGTAAAAAATAGACATTTCTGGTTACAATACCAAGGCTTTATTTTGGGACGAATTTTTTACTGTTTCTTAAAGTAGCTTTTAGTATAAAAATTATAATCTTTGTACAGGTTGCGTCCATGAGTATTCGTGGCGGTAGAGAAATATAAAGTTTAACATCTTAGCATTGTACGAAAATCCGGCACGCAATCAAATAAGAGAGAGTGTATCATTTATATGAGACACCAATATTTTTATGTGGAAAACCCCTAAAAAGGGGAAAAAACCACGGGGCCTAGCCCAGTTTGAATGAATCCACTAGTATTTGCAGTTGATTACAAATGATGCCCTTCTTTGGGAGAAGACCTTAGCTTGATTTACATCTTATATAGTACACTACATAGTGAGAATACAAAGAGTCATTGTTTGACGTGTTCGTTTGGTCGGAAGGACCGTAGTCTATGGGCGGCGTAAGTTGAAAGGACCGTATTCGGTAGGCGACGGAGGTCGGTAGGATCGTAGTTGGTGGGCGATGTAACTCGGCGGGCGACATAGGTTGAAAGGACTATAGTCGGTGGGCGACGTAAGTCGACAAGGCCTAGTCGGCGGGCGACATAGGTTGAAAGGGCTGTAGTCGGTGGGCGACGTAAGTCGGCAGGACCGTAGTCGGCGGGCGATAAAAGTCAGAAGGATTTGTAGTCAGTGGGTGATGTAAGTCAGCAGGACCCGTAGTCGGCGGGCGACAGAGATTGGAAGGATTGTAGTCGACGGGCAACGTAAGTCAGAAGAACCGTAGTCAGCGGGCGTCGAAGGTTATAAAAATCATTGTCTGGTGACGGAGGTCGGAAGGACCGTGTCATGTAGAAGTCCAATAATGGACAAAAATCCAACATTGGATAGACGAAAATCTGACGACGGACAGAAGTCTGGCGTCGGGTAGAAATCTGGCGACGAGTGGAGGTCTGATGTCGGGTAGAAGTCCGACGTCAGTTAGCGGCCGAGGAGAAACCCCAACATCACTTGGAGGTCGGGTGAAGTTCCGGCGTCACTTGAAGGTCGGGCAGAATTTCAACATCACTTGGAAGGTCGAGCGGAATTCCGGCTTCATTTGGAAGTCGGGCAGAATTTTGGCGTCATTTGGGCAGAATTCTGGCGTCTCATGGAAGTCGGGCAAAATTCCGGCCTCACTTGGGAAAAATTCCGGTGGCGGTGGTCGAGAAGGAGTTTCTTCCCTCCTATCCTCCTTCCCTTCTCTTCTCCTTCTTGCTTGCCTCCTCTCAAGAGAAATGATGGGCTATTTATAGTTTTTTTAGGATTGCATGACTCGTAAATAGGAGGAGGATCAAGGGCAAAGGTGAAGTGGAATGGACGGACATCTGATATTGAATCCCTTGATTGTGGACCGTTCATTTGACATTTGAAGGTTTTAATGATATCAAAATTTGGCAATCTTGGGCTCGTTATATTTTTCTCATCGAGCCGCTCGATTCGACTATAAGAACTCGATGTTTTGAAACCGTTTGGTAACTCAAATTATGGTTCAAACGTTCCAACAGCGCTTCGAGTCCTTGATTTGGACTCATTTGGGCTCGAATTGAGTCGAATTTGGTGTTGTTGGGTTCATATTTCCGAGACGCTCAGTTTGACTATAAGTTTGCTAAAATCGGAGTTCAGATGATCCCATATTTAATTTTTGAAGTTTTCAACTTGACTTTTGCCTCAAGATTCATGCTCGATCAAGATATTTTTTGACGATATATCAGTACTAAAAATTTACTTTAAGAACCAGTAAGAAAACTGTCCCAAAGAAGCCCTAATTTCAAATGATGATTTACAACCCAACAAATAAATTTATTACAATCAATTCAAAAATCCAAATAATAAATATATTACAAACTACAACCTAATTTATATAAAATCTGAACACTTTAATCTACAACTCTATTCTTTAATTGTCCAATCTCAGTAGACATGCTTCTCTAGACCTCTTTATGCAAACCAAACATGAACCATATTTACAAAATCAGAATTATTTATCTGAAATAAAGATTCATAGCTTTTTCAATGCTTTCTAAACAACTTTTTTAGTAAAAAAAAAATTTAGTTGGAAAAAAATTTATATCCAAAAACTACATTAAAAAGCAGTAAGAAGCTGTCCCAAATGAACCCAAAGATTTAATAAATTGTTAAAAAAATGAGAAATAATCCAATTTATGATTATTACACACTTTGAAAATCAGTAAGAAAATTATTTTGAACTAAAATTTTTTTAACTAAAAATTATTTTAAAAAATAGTAAGAAATGATCTCAAATAAAGCCAAAGTTGACCTTAAATAACCATTAAAGCAACTATCCAACAAGCAACATTTACTTCCTCTCAATAGGAACAATTGAACAATAAAACAAGTGTCCAAAAAACAAGCTGAACACCAGCAAGGCAGCAACAGTAAGAGCACAACAAGTTAACATGAAAATAAAAAGGAAAACAATGCAATAAGAATCCAATAATAATCAATATTTTAAAAATCGGATATGATAGGTCAGTTCAATAGGTTGAACCGTGAATTGATCTGCCAAACAGTCTGATTCATTCTCAAAATCGATTTCACAAGGAACCAATCTAAACCGGTTCAAACCTCTGATTTGACTGACGAACCGGTCTGTCCGGCAAACCGGCCTGTCAACAAAAAGATAAGAAAATTAATTTAGTACGAGCACAATAGAATCCAACAACAAATTCCAACAATATAATTTGGCAAGCACTGAATAACTACAAGAGTTATGGAAACTTAAACACTTGGAGACTTGGATTTAAATATAAATAGTATAATCATAAGTTCATAACCATTGTAGTAGCATTATGCCATCCCAACTATTGAAAAAATTATTCTGTATGGACATCAGACACGTTTATAGACGAATCAGGATGCGCCACATTACTTTTTTATTGTGTATCGGTGTTGTGTACTGGATGGCTGACGAATTCTAATTTGCATATGTATGCCGTCCCGGTTCTCATACATAGGAGAATTGGTATTCTTAAAACATCACCATAGCCTTTTTCTAGTACTGAGCTATTGTACAATTCTTTGGATCCTGAAATATTGGGTTCTCAAGATTTGTCTTAGCACCTAAGGAAAAAAAATTTAATCTCTTCTACCCTTTATTTGATAGAAAAAACATTTTCTAAAAAAAAAAAAAAAAAACTTTTTTTAACATTTTTTTAAACATGTCTAAGGAGTTGTGATATAGTGAATGTTTTAAATTTATGAAATTTTATACTACAACGATGGAGGGTTGCATTAGTTAGTCAACTGTCATTATTAAACTTTTTGACTAAACATGATATGAATCTTTTAATAAAATGTGTTAATGCTTGGGCGTTACCTGAAATCGATGTATTGTATGGCTTGCATACAGTGAAAAGTGTGCAATGGCTGTTGCACTTGCACCCGGGTACCGTGTTAAATAGACAATGGTTCCTATATTATGAATGGAAGTGGGCAAATAAGTTATTCCATAAAACTAGAATTAGGATATGATATTGAAATATAAGTTCTCTTACATATAAATTAATATAATTAATAGATCTTATGATTTATAGAATGGTAAATATACTTTGCATTTAGGAAACTAAATGAGTTCGAGAGAAGGCTATGGAGATCATTGGCGGATTTAAGGGGGGGCCTAGGGGGGCTGCAAGCGAAACCAAATAAACGTTCGATCGAGCTACTCGTTGTCGGTTCGATTAAGGGCTTGTTTGCGATCGTTTAAATTAAAACTAAACAAACAAACTTGAAACAATAATTTTGAAAATACTACGATTTTCTTAAAATAAACAAAATTTGAACACTTATAATGCGTTCGGGCACCTCATTTTATGCCGCGAACAACAGCATTTGAAGGTTCGGTGAACAAGCTCGACATTAAGCTCGATAAACAACAGCTCGATCTCGTTGTTCGCAATTTTGAAACTCGTGGAATAAGCCTGAATGATAAAAATTAATATTTGACTAAAATTAATAAATAATAAATATATATTACCTTATGTTACATAGACAATTTGCTTTTATTATAAATGTGTTTGTTCATAGATATGTTTATGAACGTGTTTGTTTGATAGTTAAAAAAATTAGTTAATATGTTCGCGAACAAGCTCGAAAACCTAACGACACGTAAACATGAAACTGAACAGAACCGAACATGAACACTCCTTAATTTAAAATGAACCAAACATGAACACAAATGCTAAGCCCGAACAAACATGAACCAAACATGAACAAGCTGGTATTAAATGAACACAACATGAAACACTCACATACTCTGCTCGGCTCGTTCATTTGCAGCCCTACTAGGGGCGGGGCATGTGCCCCCCCTTCCCCTCCCCCTAGTGGCTGAAATGACTTTTTGTTTGCTCTCCCTCTCTCCACTCTCTCTCTCTCTCTCTCTCTCTCCCCTCTCTCTCTCTCCCCATTTACCATTTTTTCCTATTAAAGTGGCAACTTTTGTACTTGAACCTGTTCCTTCCTCTCTCTCTCTCTCTCTCTCTCTCTATCTATCTTAGCTATTTATTTTTTATTTTTGTTAGACCATCTTAATTTTCTTTCATTTATATTTATCTCTTTATTTATATATTTTTTCATTTTAATATTTTTCTTCACATTACTAGTTTTTTTAAATAAAAAAATTCATATTTTTTAAATTAATTTAAAATCTCCAAATTCTCTTTATAGAAAAAAAGTAATTAAAGTAAAACAAATTACACTAGAGAAAGAATTACAATATTTAAATTTAAATCCAGTAGCTTAAAATATACTTAATTTATAAAAAATATATTAATAAGATGCAGCTTTTTTATATTTTATTACTCATATTTTTTAATTATTTTTTTTATTTAAATTAGACATGAAACCTAAGTTAGAATATTAAAAAAATTGAAATTCTAATATACATTTCAAGCTCAAATAAAAAAACTTGACAGTATTTTCAAATTAAAAAATTGTGCCCCCGCATATAAATAATCCTGGCTCCGCCCACTGATGGAGATGGATAGTTATTGATTTAAACTATGATATTTATGATATGAGTCATATAAGAAATGGTGTATTGTGATTTTAGATTAGTGTTTGAAGGATGATGTTGTAGAAATTCATAGAAGTTGAAGATATAGTTATAACTTTAAAGATTTATTAATATTGATGCTAAGATAATTAATATTATAAATCTTTATGCTTGAATATATTTCAAAATTAAATTTTGAATGATTTAAAAAAAAAATTCATACAAAAGATTACCTCATGAAGAAATAATTTTTATTTGACAAGATTTAAATGAACATATTAGTAGAGAGGAAAAGAATTTTAAAAGCATTAATGATGGTTCTGTTTTGAAACTACTAATGAGGGGTGTAGGATCATATTATTTTTTTTCTAGCTTTAGCTTATTATTTTATAATTGCTAACATCTTATTTAATAAAAAGGAAAATATCTATTACTTATAAGAATGGATATAATAAAACTCATATTAATTGTTTTATTAAAAGAAAAATAGATCGTTTAGATTACAAAAGTATAAAAGGATTTTTCGAGTGAAAGTTTAGTGACCACCATCATTTATTAGTTTTGAACTTCAAAATGAATGGACAAAATATGAAAAAAAAAATCTAGAATTAGGATGGGGGACATTTAAAAAGCACAATTATTATTTTTAGAGTAGATTCAAAATCTTAATATTCTGATTGTATAAGAGGAAGCTAATATTATTGTGAGAAAATAAGTAGCTAATAATATTAAGCACTATTGGCAAATGATATGCTTAGAGTATAATATAAAAAATTTCTAATAATAGAAAATAATTGGTGGTAGAATCAAAAATATTCTAGAAAGAAGAAGAAGAAAAAGAAACGTGTATTTAAAAAATGAGTTTGGTGTAAAAACTCAAAAAATTATGAAAGATATATAGAGATCTATAACTATTTTAAGAGTCTAAGAAAAGTAATAGGCGATGCAAAGAATTTAACTTTTAATAATTATGTAATAGATATAAATACTTAATGAGAGCGGAAGATGAATGTATAACTTAGCCAATCAAAGTTGATAGTGGAAGTAAGGATTTAATCAAGTGGAGTGTATTAAAATCTGAAATAAAAAAAATTACTTTTATTAGAAGAGGATATTCAACAAATATGGAAGAGTTATTTGATAAGCATTTCAATGAAGATGTTAGCATACAATTTGACTTTAGTATCCTTAACATCCTAAACGAAAATAAAAATTTTATTTTTGTCAGTATATTAATAAAACGGAAGCGTAGAGAAACTTTAAAGAAAATGAAGTTGGGAAAAACTGTTGGACGTGATAATATTCTTAATAAAGGTTGGAAATGTTTAAGAAGATAAATGAATTTTTTGCTTACGAAAATTTTCAACATTATTTAAAGACTAAAAGATACTAGATGAGTAGAGAAGAGGTGTTGCTTCCTAATTTAAGAATAAAGATGATGCACAAGAGTGAGCAAATTATAGAGGAATTTAATTAATGTGTAACACTTTAAAACAGCTTATAGAAAATTATTGTGACATAAGTTACAATATGCAGATACTAATATCTCCAAAATAAATTTGGATTTATATAGAGTAAGGTCTATACTATAGAAGCTTTAAATTTATTTGAGAGGTTTGATGGCGATATATGGAGAGAATAAGGATGATCTACATATGATATTTATTGATTAGACAGAGCTTATGATAAAGTCTCAAGAGAAGCGCTACAAAGAGTTTTAGAAAGAAAGGGTTAATAATGCTTATGCTCAAGTAATTAAGGATATGTATGCATGAACTTCTATTCGCAACCATAGAATTAATCTATTAAAAAATCATCTATCATAAATAACTTGATCACACTTTCTCTCACACACCAAATCAAAGCCCTTTGATGAATGTGGGTCTCTTCGTGTCTTACATTTATATTTTCTTTTTCTTTTTTTATGTACTTTATTTCCTTTTGGATATGTTAAAATGGCGAGTAGTTGTTGCGTCATGTTTTTTTTTTTTTTTTTTTCATTTATTATGTACTTTTGGATATGTTAAAAGAAATTGTGGATTAAAAAAAAAAAGAAGCTCAAAATTCACTTAGTTATAGACTTATAGTTTCAAGGCGACTAGAAGAAATTTGGATTGAGGGCTATATGAGTCAAAATTAGAGTGATATTTTCATATTACAAACATATATAATTAAATAAAATATATATATATATATATATATATATATATATATATATATATATATATATATATATATATATATATATATATATATATAATATAATATATTTTAAGTTTTATTAATACAAATTGATCATAGCAATCACACTATAAGAAGCCAATCGTACTATACTATATTGATATAAATTTAGAAATATGGTATAAATAAATTATATTAATTATGGGCTTTCAAAATTAATATCTATGAATTTAAGTGCACTATTCAGTGTGTGTTGTACCATATGGTTAGTTTTTAAATTTAGGCTTAAGATAATCATGGGATGTGAGCTCTTGCGCGGGCACATATAGTCTCATGAGGGGTGAGAAATATAAGATGTCAAACCAATCAATACATAGCGATCGAATGCGCCGTTATATTAGATGGTGCATAAAGCAATTCTTTTTAATAATGGCTGACACTAAGGAAAAATGGTAATTAGTTGGAAATTTACTGTGGAAAATTTTCGCCAAAAATTCGACAATTTTATTGGTAAATTTATGCTGGAAAATTCTAGCATAAATTTTTCGCCAAAAATTCTATCGGTAAGAAGTTAATCCGATGACAATTTAAATGTGGAACTCATGCTAGCTGATTTTTTAAATGCAAGAGTAGGAAATTCCTCTTTATTGTAAGAAGTGCAAAGTTTCAACAAAGTAATAAAAGTAGGATTTTATTTTCTTTGTTGTTCATGCAAAAATTTTTATTTTAAAATTTAGCAACATGATTTTAGAAATTAAAACTTTTTTCGCCAGATTGATATATTTTCTAAACCCAATGTTTTACCGGCGAAAAATTTTCGCATCAAAAATTGACCGGAAATATTTTTTTTTGACAGATATTTGCTAATTCTATAGTGGAAAATTTCATCGGAATCAGTCATTTTGTATAAGTTTTGAAAGCTTGATTATGATGTGCAACCTGACCCATTTAATTAGATTTTCACAACCAAGAACTGGAAGACACTTGTATAATGCTGAGGATATTCCATTATAAAATTATATCATAAAGTATTTAAAAAGTATTAAATTTACTTTTAATTAATATCATATGTTAAATAATTTATATATATAATAATATCAAATAAATTTAATAATTTATAAATACATTATTAAATAATTTATTTAAAAGTATTCTAATAAATTTTTATTAAAGTCTGCAAAAAGCACCCATTCTGTATAACATACGCTTTGTGGATTGATAATAAAGCGAAGATATTGATGAAAAAGTATAAAGCAAAGATAATATTGATTCTCGTGCATATGCATATCACTATCAGTATGGCTAAGGGCATCTCCAACCGAACGCTAAACGACTGTATGGAGTCGTTCCCTCGCTCCAACCGAACTCCAAAATTTTCGCCATTTAATCGCAGGTGAACAGTGCGACGCCAATATTGCGTCGCACTGTTCACTCACGCCATTTTTTCTCTCAACCCGAAAAACGCGCGAAAGGGAGAGCGATCGTTACCTTCTCAAAAACACCTAAAATGGCGTTCGATTGGAGCATCCCGCGCCATTTTGGAGTTTTTGCGTTACTTTGCCGTGAAAAATGAAGTTTTCGGTTGGAGATGCCCTAAGGGCACCATGCACGATTAGAAAAGAAAAAAACTTTTTGATTTAAGGAAATTAGAGACGCAATTGAATTAAAATTCCAATATATATATATTCAAAATATTTGTTTAAATGATAATTATTTACTTAGTGTTTATTCAATTCAAATAAATTGAATTTTTCAGCAGTTATTTTAATTACATTGAGTTATATTCATAATGGCTTTAGTCTTATATTATTATTATTATTGTTGTTGTTGTTATAAGTAATATTAGATTTTTTAAAGTCATATTGAAGTGAGTTACATGACTTGTTTCTAAGGAATTTTATATTTATGGGTTATCATATTAATTTTTAGTACATTATTATTATTGTTATTATTATCATATTAATTTTGATAGATTTCTCATTACGATTGAAATATATTTATATAATTATTATGTGTTGAAACATAAAATAGCATGCTTATATATTAATTATAAGAATAATTAATAATGTGAATTAGCCCTGTGAGTATAATAACTATTCTCCTTTCATTATTTATTCTTAAGAGGAGCTTGATTGAAGAAATTTTAGGTCTATTTGTATTTCAAATGTAAGATTTTGTTAATAATATGAATTTAGTCCACTTTAGTATGTTGGTTGAGATCTTAGCTTACTAAGCAAAATGCCTCAGCTTATAGGCCAACATATGAGATGCGTATAAGTTTGTGATTTAGGCTTCATTTATAATAATTTTCTTCCTACTTCTTAAAGCTGCATTTTAGTACAAAAATTAAAATTTTTGTACTAGAAAGTAGTTTTAAGAAGCAGTAAAAAAATCGTCACAAACGAAGCCTTAATTAATTTATTCACAATAATAATAATAATAAAAACTATAGAGAAATTCAAACTAAAAGTTTGTTCATGATTATGGGCTCTAAACCCCTTACATATACTTTAAGTTGAATGCAATATACAATTAATTCATTTTACATTAATCTTAAAATATATTTAAGGGCTTCGAGTTCCATAATGACAAAAATTTTTTCTTTGAAATTTCATTTGTTTGATTGACTAAAATAAAATCTATTTTTTTTTTTTGAGAAATTTGATATTTATCTTTCTTATTTTTTCATATTTTGAAATCATTCAAGGAGTTCCTGACCGGAGTAATTATTGTGTCCGGACACCGAATACGCCCAGAGACCAATAACAAAGCGCCGCGTCATTTAGGCGCTCGGTCAGTATCGCCGGTATTTGTCCGGATTTCTGATTTTTTGTCCGGACGTAATATCTTTTCCCTGACTTGACCTCTCCTTCCGTTCAAAGGCTCTCAAGCCTACCGATGCATGCCATAGCAAGCAAGCTCTCATCACGAAGTCCTCTTCACCTTCAAACACCACCAATCACATCAACATCTATCCCGAGTTCCCGACGATCTCCCGTCATAATTTCCTCTCTCCTATGTTAGTTTTTTTCCCTTAATTCTAATTTTTATTAAGTTTAACAAATAAAAATAAAAATCTCAAACCAAAAAACATTATTTTTAAAATACTTAACATCAAACCAGCACCTAAATGAATACAAATTAAGCACAAGGGAAGGGTATATACAACTAATTTACCCAATTCTAACAGCTCATTCTCATGAGATTATGACTATTAAGTATTTAATTATGGTTTTTACCATCAAACTTTATTCAATTGATAATTTCTATGTAAAGATGATTTTGATTTCCAATACATAAATATTTATTTAAAATATTGCACGTCAAAGATTAAAAAATGGTGAACGCTGTCAGTTATTTATTTATTTTTATTTTTTTTTACAGAGCTCCGTTATAGTTTTTTTTTTATTTTTTTTGGGGAATTATAGTTATTTATACTATATGAATAAATTGACTGATTGACAACGAGACACATACAAAGCTAAAGAACAAAAAATAAATAATAATAATAATAATAATAATAAATAATTAATAACTGAATGTGTCACAGAATTGAAAATATTTTAACAATTTTTTTTTTGGAAAAATTTAAAGATCTTAGACAAAGTCAAAAGAGAGAGGGGAGTGAGTTGAGCCTATTAATGCCACTTATTAATCAGCTCGAGCTCGGCTTGATAAATTGTTTGATGAGCTAACGAGTTAAATTTGAGTCAACATTGGCTCGACTAATTAGCTCACGAACCGTTTTGCTTAAAAATTATTACTACAAAATATACTTATGTTTTGTTTGAGGCACCTTTTTATTGGTTTTTAAAACTACTTTCTAGTGCACAAATTTTTAGTTTAAAAAATTTTTATATTAAAAAGATTTTTTATAAAAATAATATTAAAGCCGTCCCAAACCTACCTTAAAATACATTCGAATTCAAGAGTTTAAGTATAAAGCTATTAAAAATATTTAAAATATATCTCACATTCTTATTTGAGTTAGATTCATTATTATTTATCTTCTAATTTTTCTTTTTCTTATAAGTTTATTATAACAATTTTTTAATTATAATTATTTTCTCTTTTTTCATTGTAAACGAGCTGCTCTCTCGAGCAGCTTGAACTTGTAGAATCAAATTCTAAGTTTGAGCTCAAATTGCATTAATAAATCAAGCTCAAGCTCAAATTCAAGCTCAAAGTAGATACGATTAGATTCGACTCGACTCGACTTGAGTCGGGTCGACTCATTTACACACCCCAAAAGGGACCACTGGGGAATTCTTTATTACATATTTGGGTGGGTGGCCGGCCACTGAGAGTGAATGGTACTGATGAATTCATTGAAGCCATTCCTTTTCATGTGACTCTCATGATTATCATTATTTATTTATTTATTTATTTTTGGGTGCTTATCTATGAGGTCACCATCAAAAAATAAGCCCTTAAGTGAAATCTGAGAATGCAAAATTGGATTTATTTAATTTGGAAACTTTTAAAATGGAATAATTCATATGATTTTTGGTTTATAATCTCATTATTATAGTATTTTATGTGTAGTGCTGGAGTTAATTGGATTTTATCATTTAAAAATAAATAAAAATAAATATTAATTTGATAATATTTTAATTTAAATTTGGTTCAATTCTCCTATTCATAGAGTAGTAAAATTTTGAATGATTAGTGAGTCAATAAGGATTTGACATATGAATATTAACCAATCAGGGAATGTTTATAGAAATATTTTGACTGTTTTCGTGATAATAAAAATATTGTGTATTTAAAAGATATTTTTTCATTAATATTTCAATTTTTTGTCTTTAAAAAATTATTTTTACAAGTATTTTTAAAATGGTGACTAAGACTTTATTTGAGGCAGCTTAAGATTTTCTATTTTTATCTTTTTAAAGCTCCTTTATGAATCATAATTTTTTAAGTTTAAAAACTTGAAAATTTAATTAAAAATTTATCTTCAAAATACATTATTTTTTTCACTAACCATTTTTTTACCTCAAAAACAATCAATAAGCTATTCAGAGCAAAGCCTTAGGATTCGTTTGAACATATTTGTTACTGTTTTATGAAGCAGCTTATTAGTATAAAAAATTTTATAACTGAAAAGTTCTGTACTAGAAAACTGTTTTAAAAATTAATAAAAAAATATCACAAATAAAGCTGAAAAAAAGAGTTTCTTAAAGCAAAAATAGAAAAGCTTTAGCAGCCCCAATTAAAACCTAAATGACATCTCACCAAACATATTATTATTTAAAATATCATTAACTTAAATAGCTAAAATATTTTGATGAAACAATATAATAAAAATTTTCTTTTTAAAAATTATGAACGATAAACTATCGCAGATATGATTGATATTTAAAATAGGGGCTAAGTAATATTAAATTTTGTTTGAAACAGATCGATATTTTTAAATATTTAATACCAATTTTTAAAATTATTTTGCATGAAATAGAGAATAAATTATTTTGCACATTATTAACTTTTCAACATGAACACAAACTAAGATATTTTTTTAATGTTTTTTTTTTCATAATTATTAATTATAATTTTGTTTCCTTTTAAAATATATATAAATCTTAGCATAGTGATGTCATAAGTTCATAGTTGAGATTTTATTTATTTCTCTTTTAAAAAATCATATATATTAACTTCAAGTGAGCTGTCATAATCATTTATTTAAAAAAAAAAACAAAGCACTAAATAAGTAAATATTTTCTTTCACATTTTTTTTTGAAGAATTAAAATTTAATTAATTTCTTCAATTTTTAAATTTAATTTTAATTTTTTTCTTTTGAGAAGAAAGTAGGCAACCAAAGATATATTTGTGTATTGACATTTAAATTATTTAAAAATGAAATAAAATAGAAAGGCAAGAAATCATATAAGAAGTTTATTACAATCATACTTCTTCTATATTATTCTTATTTTCTTTTCTTAGAAAATGTATAAGAAGTTTAGAACTTGGTGGGATCCAATTCTTCTTATAAATTTTACTTAGAATTACTATTTTGAGTTTGTATGAAAATTTTTGGTGATTACCTTATTTATTTTATTATTTTCTTTCTAAACAGGCCTTTAAGTGAGGTGGCATAGTGACTTGTGGACTAAAAATCTAGCTCATATGATATTTTATATTTCAACACATAATAATTATATAAATATTTCTCTATAATGAAAAAACAAGAAAATAACAAGTCAATATTATAAAAATGCATAAGAAATTGACTCTTTGTTTCATACCAAGTCCAATTTCTTCAAGAATTGTATCATATAGAATTCAATGTTGATGTTAGAATCATTGGAGAAGAATTTATTTGTAATGTAATAATATCAAAATTATAAAGTATAAAACCATGGCCTAAATTTTTATCTAAGTTGAAAGTCAAACATTATGACATATCCTTA
>NW_021319083.1:4271789-4441865 GCF_001605985.2 Dendrobium catenatum | reverse complement strand
TAGGAGAGTAGAGGTTTTAGATTTGACTTATGTTAAGAAAGGTAGGGGTAGACCTAAAAAGACTTGGTTAGAAAATATTAGGAATGACCTTTCTTTATTAGATTTAAACGAGAATTTGACTTTTAATAGGACACAATGGAGAAAAAGGATTCATGTAGCCGACCCCACGTAGTGAGATAAAGGCTTGATGTTGTTGTTGTTGTTGTAATAATTAATCAAAATAAACTATTAAATGACTAATTACTAAAAATAAAATTTTAAAACAGTTAAATCATTTAAATTTTTAAATTTTAAATCTGCCCATAAAATCCTGACGGAAAGAAAATTGCCATAAATTTTTGCCATAAAATTTAACTCATTGTATTCCATAAAAAAATCGCCGGAAAATTGACCGCTGGAAAATTTCATCGGTAATGGATGGTTTTCCTATGATGTAGTGGCGCAAAGTATTCACATTAGTGTATAGTTGCCAAAAATTTTTTTTTACTGTTATTGATAGTTTTATGTCTACATCATTCTTATTTGAAGCATCATGATAACTTTAGAAGATGAAAAATTGAATTCACCATTCTCCACCTTGAATCTTTAGGGAAGAGTTATTCTCTAGTATGTCAAATTGCTTGAAAGTATATTTGGCACATGCAATGATAAGCATAAAATTCTTGAATTTGACATGAAACACTATTAACCAAAGAGGAACCTATTTTGGAAGTTGACATTTTGGTGTTCTAATCTTATTCATCATAGTACTAACATAATATAAATTGAGATTAATATTTTTAATAATATTTGTAATAAAGTGATGAATACAAATGGTAAAATAAAAGATAATATGAAAATAAGGCTTGATTTGATGTTGATATGTAATAGGCCTGAAAATGTTTTCATGGAAGATGGATGGATTAAGTCATGAGATGGTATAGGAGATGTAAGTGAAGTGTAAAGTTTAAAAATGGTAGCGATCGATGAGTAGCAGCGGTGGTGGCCAACAACGACGAGAGGCAACCAATGACGGGTGGAGGTGGTGGTAGCTGGGGGCGGGTGGCTGTGGTGGTGGCCGATGGCGCATGGCGATGACCAGAAGTTGTGGTGGTGATTGGCTCCGGGTGGCGATGTTGGTGGCAGCCCACGGCTGTCAAGCGAGCTTGCTTGCCGTGTAAATCATTCTCGCTCAAAATGGCCTAATTTGTTTTACCTCAAAAATGAACTAGAATGATTTATACTATACTTACTTTACTTTGTATTTCTTTTTCATCCAACCAAATAAAAACATTTTCAAAACTCCTACATTTGAAATACTTTACACAATTGTGTAATCCAACCAAACATCCCCTACATCCCACTAATATAAATCATTATGTGAGGTAATCCTAGTTGTATGCAAGTGCATGTTGTTTTTATATTGTTATGATTCAAAAAGAAGTACTACGACGGCAATATTGGGAAGAGCAAAAGCATGAAGGAACCCACCGCGGGGTGTCTTGGTGGTGGAGACTTGGCTGGCCAAAGGCCATGTACCAAGTTCAAATCCCTTGGCACTTCGTGACAACCTTAAGTGTCGGCCCGTGTAAATTGGTGTGACTTGCATGCTAGGTCGACCAGGAAGAGTAATAGGATGAGATGTCCTTCTTCCTATATAACGGGATATAAGAATAATAAAGATATTTTAGTTCAAAACAAATTTTCATTCATATTTCTCTAAAATAAAAAAAAACAACGGGCATATTTATCCAATTTCTATTATTATAAGGCATGAAAATCAAATTTAACTTGTTTGCCAATAAAAAAAAAGCAGAAGAAATTAAATAGCACTAAAATGTGTTGCTCAATTGACTTATTCTCTTTATTGAGAAAATAAAGTTTTTAAAAATAAAATTATTGCAACAGATCGAACAATTTTAAAAAAAAATTTAACTCCAAAAAAAAAAATCACACAAACAATGAAAGCCATTAGCTAATTCTACTGAGGACAACAAAACATACAATGAATGAAAAATGTCGTTTTGATCCACTTGGATTAAGTTGTCTTCTACTTGGTTTATTAACAAATTTCATTAGTTGGTTCATAAAAAGAATTTATTAATGTTTATCCTTTTTCAAATAATTAAATTGATCAATTAGGTGCACACTTTGACCAACTCTAATAGTTGCATTTGGTATGATTCTTGTTTTGTCATTATAAAATCGTTCATGTAATTAGGCGTATGTTTTGATTGGCTGCAGTTTTTTTATAAAGGTGGTTGTAAAGCTGCTGTGGAGAACGTAATGTTTTTGAAAGCTATTGTAGAAAGCATCTTCCTATCACGAAAATATATTGAAAATTGTGAAAGAATAATGACCAAATAAAAATTATAATTGCATTGTGGAAAAATAAAACATAAAGCTGTCACAAATAAAATCTAATTATATGATCAATTGTTCCATAATTTTTGTTCAAGAGATTAATTAACTTTCAATGGGTAAGAGATGGTGCTTCTTCAAGCTTTCAAGTTGCTTGATTTCCAAAAAGATTCAGGCTTCGTTGGGGACAATTTTTTTACTATTTCTTAAAGCAACTTTTAAAATGTAATTATGAAATTAATAAGAAAAATTTTGTTTGTAATGATAAACCAAAATTTGCAAGGTGGAGAATTATGAAGATGATAAAAATATCGCAAGTAATTTTGTTGTTGTTTGGAAGCTTCTAAAACCCTAATATGCGCCTATTATGATATCCACCATCCTTCTTTCACATTATACAACTGTAAAATCTTTTTAAAACTATCTTACCGTTTTGAATGAAAAGTGTAACGGCTAGCTTTGCTTTCTTGCTCCAAACAAACAAAATCACAACTCCCTCTATCTTCCATGGTTAGGAAGGCTTAGGGATCCATTTGACATAATTGTAACATTTTATAAATGCGATTATAAAGCTGTTGCGGATAAAATATATTTTTTTAAGCTATTGAAAAAAGCATCTTCTTGGCACAAAAAGAATTTGTGGTCAAACAGAAACTATGATTACAATCTATAAAGTAAAGCAGTAAGAAACTTATCCTAAATGAAGCCAAGGCTTCGTTTGAGACGGCTTTCTTACTGCTTCTCAAGAACTTAAGATGTACAAGTTATGAAATAAAATCAATTTTTAATCTTTTCAGGTAATAGTAAAATGTAAAAAAAAAAATAAAACCTCTTGCCTATAAATAAATATCCCCATAGTGGCAAAGTAAGCATCAAACTTCTTTTTTTTTTTTTTTTTTAATTTTTTTTTTTTTTTTAATTAATAGAAAGATTTTCTGATATTAATTTCAATTATCTCTTGCCTTCAACCTCACTTATAGACTTTGGGATCATAGTGTCTTCCTCAAGTACACCATTTCTTAGGTCATATTCACTCATTCATTGGCAATGTTGTATATAGGAAGTGAGCTCATGTGAATGGAAGCATCATGTGGGAACCTCAATGAGCCCAATATTAACCCATTATAAGCAATAAATATGCTTAGGGCATCTCCATTTTACTATTTACATATTAAAATTCCACTAATTATTGTAAGCATTTTTTAAAGAATTATGAGCAATTGTTATATATTTATAATTTAAATATGTGAAGTAAAAAATAGTCTTCTCATAGAAATGAGTTGTTTTTCCTTTCAATTTTTTTTTTTTAAATATTAATGTTAGGGGTATCAAAATAGGTTAATGAGTTAGATTCAAATATGACCTGAATTCAGTCCATTCGAATCTGGCATGTTTAATAAATAGGTCAAAAAGACTAACCCAAACTTGACCCGCTAGCAACCGGAATGAACATAACTCGGCCAATTAACCTATTTTTGCTAAAAAGAAAAAGTCTTATTAATTATAAAGTAAAAAATATGAAGAAGAAACCCACATGTAAACAATTTTAATGAAAAAAAAAAGAGATATTAAATAGGTTGCTTTTGGGTTAAAAGTAGGTTTGTGGATTAACCTTAACTCGATCCGTTTATCAAACGGATCAATCAAAAATTTGAATTTTTCAGTTTGGGTCAAGAAAAAAATCCAGCAACTCTTTTTTTTTTTTTTGGAACATTTAGTTCCATTAAGTCAAACTCACATGCCCATTAATTGTTAAAGCTCCAACTAATACATCAGGAAGAGCTGCGGTCTACTTACTTTTCTAAACTAGAGAAACAAGTCGAATTGTACTGTTGCTCATCCGCCCAAATAATTTTACCATAGCTACACGTCTATGAATATTACTGATGGCACGGACAAACGCCTCAAAGTGCTTCCATGGTTCTTTTGCGTTAAAAATCTCTTTCTCTCTCTCGTCCTTTCTCGCCTCCTATGTTTGTTTTAGTGAAAATATCTTATTTTGGAGTAAGTCGGAGGATGTTTTTGATCGTTTGCTCTGTTTCGTTTTCTTTTCGTTTCCATTTTGTATAAGCATAAGAGGGGAAGGATGAAGTTTTGTAAGAGATATGAAGAGTACATGAAGGGTAGGAAGGATAAGGAGTTCCCAGTGGTGGGACTGAGGAGGCTCAAGAAGATACTTAAGAAGTGCAGGAGGGAATTCCAATCTCAGACTCGTCTGAGAGTCATTGAGGATGAGAGAGAACAAGATGAAACTAGTGGGTGTTGTATGCCCAAGTGTTCTGACCATTGCTCAGGTTTGTAGTTTACTTTTTTGAGTTCATTTGCAAGTTTAAATTTTTTGAATGGCAGGATTTAACAATTGATGGAGCTGAAAAAGCACTTAAGCAAATAGTAGACTTTATAATCTCCAAAATTGTGTTTAACTGGATTCAAGCTTGCCTAAAATAGCATGCCATATAGTCTTAAGCATCAAAAAGAGGTCATCAAGAAGATTCATTTATACAGTCTAAATATGAGATAGAGTTACCATTTTATGAAGAGAATTGTTGTCATTAGGGTCGACTGTGGATAGAGAAGGAAGATAGCTATCTGCTTTAATCATGTGAGATAGGAAGGAGCACAACCACTTGCTGAAATTGCCAATTAAAGGAGTGAATGAGAACTGCAGCTAGTTGTTTCAAATGTCAAGAAAACTAGAGGGAGGAGCAAAAGCTTGCTGAGGTAGACTTCCTCCTTGACCATCATTGCAGTCAAGTTCACCCTCCTCCCTTTAGTTCTTCCTATGTTTTCTGTTGTAGTCGTACTTCACATTCTGCGCTTCTCTGTTGTCGATGGAGGTGCTCAAATCCATCTCTGTCTAACATTGCTTGAAGCTCCTTATCCCTCTCTTCTGTCATCCTCAAATGTTCTCTCTCTATCATAAGAAGGGGAAGCCACGGGACCATTTCTCTATTGTAGAACCTGATGTCGCTCTCCTACTCTCGATTTTTTATTTTGCTTCTTGGAGTAGGATAAGAAGCTCCTCCCCAGACCCCAAGGAGTCCACTAGATAACTGGAAAATTACAAGTTCTAGAATCAAATAGCCTTGCACGCCAAAATTCCAACATTTTAAATTGATTACATAATTTCAAATTATTCTCATAGCCCAATAAAATCAAATCAAATTCAATCGAATACAATAATGAGGGGATCTCTAGACATATTTAGAGTGGGAAATTTTGCTCCATAAATTTAGCAAACTCCACATAGATACCATATTTTCAATGTGCTTGACTTAGTGGTCAATTTACTAATTTCTCTCTATGAAGCCCCTTCATAACAGCATTCAGAAAAGGCTAATTTGAGGCATAGAAAAGCCTCAGTTTATTTGTCGTGACTTTGAAGAACATATCTATAGGATTTTCTACCCCTTTGATTTTGTATACCTGCAAAGAATCTTCTTTAAGCAGTTGTGGATGTAGTGGTACTTTAGTTGCTTGCATTGCCTCTATTGTTATATTATCTGGGTAATGGTGCTTTTAATGAGTTAATGTTATACTCAACTTATTGGGAATTTTTGCCCATATTTTGGGTAATTATGCTTACAACAGTTGTTTCCTCTAGACAGTGTATCATAATTTTGTTCCTCTTCATTAGTAAAAGATAAACAGAATAGCAAGCTGCTCTTTGATTAGTACAATCAAAATGAATATTAACTTGGTTATTCCTTATTATTTATTTGCCCAAGAGCAGTACAAGTCTTCACTTCGGCTTCGTTTGGGACGTCTTTCTTACTGCTTCTTAAAGCAGTTTTCTAGTACAACAAATAAAATTTTTATAATAAAAAACTGCTTTAAGAAGTATTAAGAAAGTCGTCCCAAAATAAGGCTTCATGTTGTGATAAAAGTGATTTTGATGGATGAATTGTCTTGATTTTCTGGTAAAAACATAATTCATTGAGTATTTGATTTGTTTGAATATTTTCCATGCTTGCATTATTCTTAAAATCATTTGAAGGATACCCACTTTCCCTGTTTCAGAATGGTTTGAAGCTCCTTCCTGTTCCGCAATCCATAAGAGAGGAAAAAAACGTTAAAAGTTTGATTTGCGCATTGTCACATCATAGGGAGTGGCTCGATACATAATGAAATAAGAAAATGACTGTAATTCTTCTTTAATTACTTAAAAAATGGCATCAAATATGAATCAAAGTATGAAACCACAAACTAAGTGACAACCTAAGTAATATTAAAAACTCAAGCCAAAGTGTATCAAACCTTCTGTTAAGAAAATTATTCTTTTCAGATCAGTTTATGTATTGCTTCTTAAGCATATTCTCTGGCTTTAAATGTGATTTGAATGTGGATTCCTAAAGGCGCTTAAGTTAGGCTTTATTTGGGACGGCTTTCTTTCTTATTTCTTCTTAAAGCAGCTTTCTAGTATAAAAATTTTAATTTTTAAACTAGAAAGCTGTTTTAAGAAGCAATAAAAAAGCCGTGCTAGGCTTCGTTTGGGACGGCTTTCTTCCTGCTTCTTGAAGCAGCTTTCAAGTACAAAAATTACAACTTTTGTACTAGAAAGTTGCTTTAAGAAGCAGTAAGAAACCGTCCCAAACGAAGCCTTAGTCATGCTTGTCTTCACAACTAGTTTAGAACATTTGATTATCAGTTACTAATTAACTTAGCAATATCATGTGGTATTCCTTTACAACTAATTCAGTTTACATTATTCTTCGAATATAGTGTGTGATGGCACTTTCTTCCCCTCTCTTGTGGTGGAGATGTCTAAGGTAGTTGGCTTCTTCAACAAACAAGCAAAGAGTCTACTAGAGCTGCATTTAGCATCTGGTATCCAAAGGTGCTTGATATGGTTTGGAGGAAAGCTTCCAAAAAATAATGTAGCCCTGATTCAGGAAGGCAAAGAGCTGGTCACTTACGCTATCATCAACTCCATTGCCATGAGAAAAATATTAAAGAAATATGATAAGGTGTTTGCATAAAGTGCAATGAGTTATTAATTTATTGTGTAATGTTTATTTTTCTTTACTTTCCACAGAAACATATGGAGTGGTACTCGTATATTTGAACCTTTATCTCTTGGTATACTTTTTATAGAAATGCTCTTTGCACCCAGTCCAATCAACACATATTCATTGTAATCTCTATATTATATGTTATAGAAAATTTTGGATGATTCTTCAGGTTCATTATTCTAAGCAAGGTCAAGCATTCAGATCAAAAGCTCAAACGATGCAAATAGAGATGCTACATTCTCCATGGCTATCTGAGTTAATCGCCTTCTACATCAATTTGAGGGAAAAGATCAACAACAAGCATCCGTCGGGTCTTTTGACTGACTTTAAACTCGCATTCAACGACGGCAGACCAGTGCTCTCTTGCAGCTTGTTTGATTCATTGAAGCTTGATATTGATCTTACTTGCTCCATATGCTTGGTGAGTTTAATGCATGTAATGTGAAACAAGTATCATATTTTTTGAAGTCAGATTAAGGCTTCGTTTGGGACAGCTTTCGCACTGCTTCCTAAAATGGTTTTCTAGTATAAAATTTTCTAATTCAAGAAAATTTTGTACTAGAAAGCTGTTTTAGAAGGCAACAAAAAAGTTGTTCCAAACGAAGCCTAACATAATCAGCAAGCTTAGTTTTCCTTGTTTTGTTTTTGCCTATGGAATGCATATTTAAGAATCTACAGTTGTGAAAATTATTATTGAATAATCAAATGGTTAATTTCAGGACACTGTGTTTGATCCCGTTTGTCTCACTTGTGGCCATATTTTCTGTTATATGTGCTGTTGCTCGACTGCATCAGTGACTGTTGTTGATGGATTAAAAGCTGCAGACTCTAAAGCAAAATGCCCTCTATGTCGACAAGTAGCTCCCTCACTCTCCCATCTTCTCTCTCAATTCCTTTTTATTTTCTTATTTGATGGATTTTTAACCTGTTTGAAATGACTTCAGCAAGGGGTGTTTGAGAGAGCTGTATACATGGATGAGCTGAACATTTTGCTCAGCAAAAGGTACAATATTATTTAACTTACTGACTCTTTTTTTTAAAATGATTGCTACCTTTAAAGTTTAAATCTTAAGACTATTTAATTATTTGTTTATTATTTTAACAATAAATTAAACTAAATCAGCAACAAATCCTTAAGTAAATAGCCTAATCAGCATTGCACTTAATGAGCTATGGATAATTATACTTGTTTTACTATCTTATTCATTAATTAATCCCTAATTAGCTTAATTTATCTCCTACTAATTAATTATCTCTAATTGAATAACCTTATTTGTATATAACTAATTAGCTTAATTAATTAGCCTAATTTTAAATCCTAATCATCAACTAATAAGTACTTATTAATCTAAATTAATTTAATAACAAATTAGTTTATAATTTTTAGATTAACTATTATACTAATCATCAATAAATACCTTAGTAATCTAAATATTCATAATTATGCTAAACATGTTACCAAATCATTGATTGTTTTCTTATTAGAAGAATTAATTAGCTTAATTTAATATGCAAAAACCTTAATTAATTTCTAAATACTTAATCACATTACTCTGTTAATTATTACTAAATGATTAATTAGCATTACTTATTAATCTATTAATTAATAAATTCTTAATTAGCCTAGTTTATAATAATGGCATACCTGGTTCTTCAAGTTCCCGCCAAAGTTTAAATCGCACTTGTCATAGTCCTTCCACAACAATTTGGCTATCATTGTTTGCATGTACATTAATATGCTTACTTGTACCTCGACGTTGGCCACTAGCTGAGCTACCTTCGTCAACAATTTCTTCATGCTTGCCGGTTGGCGAGTCGTTACATGTGGATTGTCGCTGCTTGCAGATGATGCGTTGTTGCATTCGCCAATAACCTCTTCATGCACATTGGTGTGTGGGCTATTATGTTCATTTGTATATCTTTCATTGTTGCCCAGTGATCATTCATAAGGTTGTTGTAGTCTCTTCCAAGCACATTGTTATGCGCATCAACCTCCTTTGTTTATGGTAGAGTAATATGTTTGTTTGCTTGATTGATACATGCATCGTAATCAATAACCATCGTCCTCATATGGCTTGCATCTTTGATTTTTATAGTCGGGATTTCGTATGTCATAAGTCCCATTTCATTTGTTGATTCTCATCCGAGCAATCAAAGTTGCTTAGTGTTTGTAACTTTCAGTTTAATTATGCATTTTAGAGTTTAAATTTCAATATGGTTCCCTGTGGTTCAATTTGCAAGCTATGTCCCCTGTTGTTCAATTTTAGATCCCCTATTGTTCAATTTGCAAGTTCAAGTTTGCTGCCGATTGTTCAGTTTTAAGTCCTATGTGCTTAATTCAAATTCAAGTCCCCAGTTCAGCATAAATTTTGGTAGCATCCTGGCATTTCCCCTGTTTAAGAAAAAATTCAAGAGTCTGGGCCTTCCCACCAAACCAAGAAAGGCGTGTATGGTAGGTATAGGGAGACACCATGGCCATAATCTTTCATCCCAACACGCAAAGAAAGACGTGTATGGGTCTTCAGAGGTACCTGTTTGGAATGTGCAACTTTTTTCCCATAGGCACTGAGGCATCTATAGGTACTTAGAAGTGTCCCCATTACGCTGAGATTTTCCTCCCACCACACTAATAAAAATGTGTATAGGTGATTTTCCGGTGCATCACAAACACCGAAAGTGGGACTTTTGGTTTGAACTTTATACCTTGGTGGACAGGTCAACGGCGACGATCACAAAAAATTTCTTTCCCCTTCTTTTTTTGTATTTTTTTTAAATTCTTTTCATATATATATATATATATATAGGGTACAGTCAACTCAAAGAACCTTTGATGAGTTTCCCCTAGTTTTTATTACCTTTTACAACCTTAAAATACCCCATCCCTTTGCAAAAGAAAAAAAAGGAGGTTGATTTCTACTCTCTTTGGCTTCGTTCAGGATGTTTTTTTGTTGCTTCTTAAAGCAATTTATTAGTACAAAAATTTTGCTTTATATTACAAAAATTAAAATTTTTTTACTAAAAAACTGTTTTCAACAAAAAAGTCGTCCCAAACGAAGCCTTTGTAAACATTAGCAACTGGTGTAATGGTACTTCCACTCCAAACAAAAAAGAGGGGTATTTGAAACAGTAGAGGGAAGAGTTATTTCCTTCATCCTGTTGCAACTGCCCTTGTTTTTTTGGCTAATTTTTTTAACTCTTCTGTATGTTAATGTCGATAGTGTTGATACAGTAAACCTTTAATATTTTAATAACCAAATTGCTAATATTTTTTCATTTTCTTTTAATTTCAATAGTTGCCCTGAGTACTGGGAGCAGAGGTTAAAAACAGAACGAATTGAGAGGCTCCAGCAAGCTAAGGAACACTGGGAGTCCCAGTGCCGAGCTTTCATGGGAATTTAGACTTCGTTGGGGATGATTTTTTTACTGCTTCTTAAAGCAGATTTTTAATTAAAAATAAATTTTGGCTAAAAATATATTTTAAGAAGCAATAAATAAGCCGTCCCAAACGGAGCCTTAATTTCATAAAAGTTAATCTCTTGTTAGTGTCATTTTCAGGTTTGTTCACTTAATTGGTATTTATCACCTGTGGAGGCCTAGCTTAGATATTTTTTCTCCCTGTCCTGGAAGCAGAAAAAATGTGTATTGTCTGCACTGCTTTTTCATTGTGGAATGCTTGAACGAAAATAAAATAACCTGTTGATGTTTTGTCCAGATATATATTAGTCTTACCGTTGTATTCATGTAAATTACAACAGCTTTTTCAAAATTAAAACTTCGTTTAGGACAGCTTTAGTACTGCATTTTAAAACCGTTTTTTAGTACAAAAAGTACAAATTCAAGAAATTTTTGTACTAAAAAGCAAGAAGAAAACCGTTCCAAACGAAGCCTAAAGAAATAGCAATGCTTCTTCGTTGGGGATGGTTTTCTTACTGCTTCTTAAAGCAGATTTTTAATTAAAAAATAAAATTTTGACTAAAAAACTGCTTTAAGAAGCAATATATAAGCTGTCCCAAACGAAACCTTAATTTATCTCTTGTTAGTGTCATTTTCAGGTTTGTTCACTTAATTAGTATTTATCACCTGTGGAGGCCTAGCTTAGATATTTTTTCTCCCTGTACTGGAAGCAGAAAAAATGTGTATTGTCTGCACTGCTTTTTCATTGTGGAATGCTTGAACGAAAATAAAATAACCTGTTGATGTTTTGTTCAGATATATGTTAGTCTTACCGTTGTATTTATTCATGTAAATTACAACAGCTTTTTTAGAATTAAGGATTCGTTTGGAACAACTCTCTTATTGTTTTTTAAAACGTCTTTTTAGTACAAAAATTTCAAATTCAAAAAATTTTTGTACTAGAAATCAAGAAGAAAACCGTCTCAAACGAAGCCTAAAGAAAGAGCAATGCTTCTGATACCCTCATATTCAACACATTATGTAAAGTGTGATCTATGAAAAGTATATTGCTTCTCATACCAAAAGGTCAACATATTTTAAATTTTTTGTTTTGATGTGATATCTCATAGATAAAAGAAGAATGGTGTAAAGGAATATGATATACCAATATCACATTTTTTATTGCATACAATATAGAAATGATGTTGAAATGTGTTTATTTGATCTGAAATGTATTTCTAAAAGAAAAAGTAGGATGTTAGAAACTATGCTAGATTCAGTATGTAAGCTGTCTGAAGTGTTTTGGTTAGGTTGTATGAACAATGGAGGGAAGATTTATATGATGGTCCTGATGGTTCATTTGGTTGCTTATAAGCTAAAAATTGTCTTTATGATCCTTCAAAAGAAAGTCATTACTTATTTTAGCATACTCACAACTGCTAACTTCAGTCAAGCAATTCATTCATACATAGAAAGCTCAAAGAAGCTAAAATTATATGCATAATGACAAGTAAGGAAAGTCACTAAAGTGTTAGGGATTCTCCACATGATAGTATGCACAACAGTTCAAAACTAACTTGTTAATCTCTCTTCAATAGGCTCCTCTCCAAGCTCTTCATAAGGCTCCCACTCTTGCTATTCTAACTAGCTTAAGGCATGAAATAAACATTTCACCTTGAATATCTCATATTAAATAGGAGAGAATAATATAACTTTCAATAGGTGATGGCTTTGATTGGTAGGATGACAGAGAAATCATGTGGAATCTCCTAGCAATAAGAAAACATGGAAATTCTCTACATGATGCTCTCAAGTGATGACTAGATAGATTTGTGTGCTAGGCAAGGAGGGAACTTCTAAAGATTCTTTATGGATTTGGGAAAAGCAAAAAAAAATTGTCAATTCATATTTTCCAATCCCCCTTCCCTCACTAAAGGCTTGTTTGGGACAGTTTTCTTTCTGCTACTTAAAGCAGCTTTTTAGTGCAAAATTAAAAAATTTTGTATTAGAAAGCTACTTTATGAAGCAGAAAGAAAGCTGTCCCAAATGAAGCATAAATGCCCACTTAAATATTCAATACTCATTCGATTGACTTTACCAACTAGTCGACTGCCAAACTATATAGTCATTGATGGAGGCAGTGGAATAACCTATAGAAATGTGAAATGAATTAGGGCTTTATCAATCCCTAGCAATGTTTAGGTTTTCTTTGATATATGAAAATTATAAAGTCTCCACTTAATATACGCAAGTATACATGCCTAACCAAGTAATATAGTGATATAGTAGAATATCGATTATACGAGGAAGATATGCTCACTTGCAAATACTAGTATTGTCTACTAAAATTACAACAATTGTCCTACTCAATAAAAATGAAGGTTGTGGAGATTCAATCACTTAAATAAAATTAGATAAATATAATGAATACACTATATGGATATAATGTTTTGAATTGATAAATATAAGTAAAATATTTTCCTTAATGAATCACTTTTAATTGTGATGTTATTCAGGGCATATGTATTTCTAGATATCTGACGAGCTTGTAGGAACAAATGATGGCTATTGACTTCCTATGGTTATACCAACTCCTTAAGAATTTAGTATATTTCAAACCATATGCCTAGTCATGACGCATACTAATTCAATATTCATGATTATGCTTATTCCCTTTGTCTAGGCCCCACACTACGCCTAATTTTAACTACATATATGTCCACTATGTGAATTAAATAAAGATCTAATAATATTGAAAATATCTTTTTAATCTTTTAAGGAATACGAGAATTCATTAATACTATATACGAAACTTACATCATCAACAAAAAAAAACAAGAGAATTTAGCCAGAAATAGGGTATAATTGAAGCAAACTCATTTTCATTGATAGCATGATAAAAAAAAAGAACAATAGATAAATATCACCAGAAGGGTTCAATGGATCTTCTCTACACTCCTTCTCTTTACTTACATATTAGCTTCCACAAACACAAGCCAAACACTCTAATGATGTATCAAACACTTCTCTAAATTCTCTTAGTTGTTACCCTAAGGGAGTTTCAATTAGCTTAGCCATTAATTTCCCTAGTTAATGATTATTTGTTGCACCTTTTGTAACCCCAATCATATTAATCCTTAGCAATCTTTAACCTTGGAATCCCCCCCTCTAATGGTAGCTTATCCTAAGTAAGTCCCTATTTAAGCTAGCTTAAGCATCATATTCACTGTTCACACAACCCCTCCCAACATATGAACTCCATCCTAGTTTATAGAGAGGCCTAAGAGAGACTTCTCATAACCTTCCTAAGCTCCAATGCTCGCTAAAGCTTGGTGAAGCCTAAGAAGGATATGAAGGGAGCTTTTATGTCACACTCCAAGATCTAATTGGGAAGAATTGCCTCTTTTAGATCTTCTAATTGTCGACCAGAGCTACTAATTAACATTCATATATAAATAAGACACAATGAAAGCAATCATCCATTTCATCAAAACATTTACATTTCATTTCCAAAAATCATTTGCCTTAGTCATGAACACATCTTTCCCATCATCAATCTTAATATATTCATGGCTACAAAAATGAACATAAAAATATAGAAGAAATACCTAAAATAAAAATTTTATCAATCTCACTCCTCTGGGTCCTTACCTTTCCCTTAAATCATGAAAATCCACATAATGAGCTAAAGCTCAGTAAGTCACCAGATCTTACCCATGCACCTAATACAAGAAAAGCATAATAATATGCATGTAATCATTCAAATCATATAAGTATGAAAATTCAATCAATGCATTATGAATAATATGAATCATAATTAGATGATGGATAAAGAATTATAATGATTGACTTAGTCCAATCCTAAATTATCATGAATAGGGCTTATGAAAGACTCTCATATGAATCAATGAATCGATGCAATATCATTTCTATATCTTATTATGTTCATATTTATCAATATATTCATTGATATGCTTATTATGTCATGTCATTTCATGTTATGTAAATATATCATGTAGCATGTAGCAGTGTTATGCATCATATATCACATGTTTTTATAGTTTGTATGAGTATCTAAATATTACCAACATAATATATCATATGCATCATGTATTTGTACTTATATCAATATCATTTCATATCATGTTCATGAACATATAATTTTATGCATTTTAATGTATCTTATGTCTAATCATGTGGGGCCATGCCATGTATGCATATACTAACATATTCTCCATAATGTAAGTCAATACATTTGGCTAATTACACTATAAACCCATTACATTGCTCATCTCATCCTCCTATAAATGATATATTGCTCCTACCAACCTGAATCAGCTTGCAACTAGCCAACCTTTCTTGTAACTATATACAATTTCTATGTCTTATACCTTATAAAGTTATAAGTTATAAGAACATGCAATTACCATACATATATGATTAGTGCAATTACCATGTAGATCATTAGTATGTCTTTCCTACAAATATGCTTACAACTATATCCAAATCACGTCATGAATTATGTCATATACATGTCATGCTAGAGTTAAGGAAATATATACAACAATCTTATTGCATTTGCATATGTGCATTTATTCTTGTTAGTTTAATTAAACTATTCTACGCACAAAACTACTCATCGAAATTTCAATATGATCATATCAAATTGCTCAGAATGATAATATATATCACATAACACAACGTCAGTTTATTAAATTGAGAGATAATATATTTTAACTAAATTTGTGGGAAATAAAACTTGAAAATTTAAAATCATAGAAAATAGAAATATGATTTAAATTTTCTACCACAATCAGAGTAACTTTGATCTAACTTCAGTCAAGCAATTCATTCATACATAGAAAGCTCAAAGAAGCTAAAATTATATGCATAATGACAAGTAAGGAAAGTCACTAAAGAGTTAGGGATTCTCCACATGATAGTATGCACAACAGTTCAAAACTAACTTGTTAATCTCTCTTCAATAGTCCCCTCTCCAAGCTCTTCATAAGGCTCCCACTATTGCTATTCTAACTAGCTTAAGGCATGAAATAAACATTTCACCTTGAATATCTCATATTAAATAGGAGAGAATAATATAACTTTCAGTATGTGATGGCTTTGATTGGTAAGATGATAGAGAAATCATGTGGAATCTAATATCAATAAGAAAACATGGAAATTCTCTACATGATGCTCTCAAGTGATGACTAGATAGATTTGTGTGCTAGGCAAGGAGGGAACTCCTAAAGATTCTTTATGGATTTGGGAAAAGCAAAAACATTTGTCAAGTCATATTATTCCAATCCCCCTTCCCACACTAAATGCCCACTTAAATTTTCAATACTCATTCGATTGACTTTACCAACTAGTCGACTATTAAACTATATAGTCATTGATGGGGACAGTGGAGTAACCTATAGAATTGTGAAATGAATTAGGGCTTTATCAATCCCTAGCAATGTTTAGGTTTTCTTTGATATATGAAAATTATAAAGTCCCCACTTAATATATGCAAATATACGTGCCAAACCAAGTAATATAATGATAAAGTAGAGCATCTATTCCACGAGGAAGATATGCTCACTTGCAAACCCTAGTATTGTCTACTAAAATTACAACAATTGTCCTACTCAATAAAAATGAAGGTTGTGGAGATTCAATCACTTAAATAAAATTAGATAAATATAATGAATACACTATATGGATATAATGTTTTGAATTGATAAATATAAGTAAAATATTTTCCTTAATGAATAAATCACTTTTAATTGTGATGTTATTCAGAGCATATGTATTTCTAGATATCTGACGAGCTTGTAGGAACAAATGATGGCTATTGACTTCCTATGGTTATATCAACTCCTTAAAAATTTAGTACATTTCAAACCTTATGCCTAGTCATGAAGCATACTAATTCAATAATAATGATTATGCTTATTCCCTCTGTCAAGGCCCCACACTACACCTAATTTTAACTACTTATATGTCCACTATATGAATTAAATAAAGATCTAATAATATTTAAAATATCTTTTGAATCTTTTAAGGAATAAGAGAATTCATTAATACTATATACGAAACTTACATCATCAATAAAAAAATAAGAAAATTTAGCCAGACAGAGTATAATTGAAGCAAACTTATTTTCATTGATATCATGATAAAAAAAAAAAGAACAAGAGATAAATATCACTAGAATGGTTCAATGGATCTCCTTTACACTCCTCTTTACTTACATATTTGCTTCCACAAACACAAGCCAAACACTCTAATGATTTATCAAGCACTTCTCTAAATTCTCTTAGTTGTTACCCTAAGGGAGTTTCAGAAAAGCACTATGAATTGAAATTAAATTATATAAGTGTCTGAACTCCCTTACAAATATAATACATGACTATTTATAGTAAAACATATAACAGGTGTTTGGCGTTGCTGCACTAGAAAGATCAGCGTTGATGAACCCAATAAATGAACTAATTGTTGTGCTATTTTTATGGTGCTGTCGCGGTGCTTGTTGATGTGGATCGGCTACTTAGTGAATAGTCATGCTACGGTGCTGTTGATTTTCGGATGCTGTAGCATTGGAAGGGAAATTTGGGGGCCGATGTGTTATTGATTGATGTTGTGGTGCAGGACAACGGAACACTCTGCCCTACGAAGTTGATATTTGACTTCCGCGGCGCTGTCTGACAGAGAAGTTAGTGCTGCAATGTTGATATTCTAGCGCTCTAATGATGCCTTTGATGGTGATGTGGCGTTGTTTGTTTCGAAGCCGCAACACTATATGAAACTTGTAATTTTATGTCGTTTATAGATTTTTATGTACAATACAATTAAAATAACATATTTTCACTAAAAATATAATATATAAAATATTATATTATTTACACTTATCAGCTATCAACTAACCCACTATTTTTGGGTGCTCAATTGTCAACAATCTATTTTACTCAATGAAATGACTAGCGATTCTCTTGTAATCCAAATTTTGCTAAGATATTGATGAACCACATGTATTGTCTCTAAAGCTACTTATTTAGTACCTTCTGGTACTAGGTTTTTTACCCATTAGAACTCAACCAAACACATTTAATACTTTGATTAGCACCCTAAATTAGTCACTTAGATCAATTCAACTAAATCTATTAGGTCGATTAGCTCATGATTGGCATATATATCATAAGTTTTGAGACTTGAAATACTTTGTGACAAATGATATAGTAAGAAAAGTTGTTAAACAAGAGGTTCCTACTATCCCCTAAATATAAAATGATCATGTGTAACTTGATTTGAGTTTCTCTACTTGATCAAATTTCTTGACACCCTTTATAGGTTTGATGTTCAAGTATACCTAGTCTTACAATTTGAATTGAATGTCTCTGTATTTGGTAGCTTGATAACTACTCTTCCTTATGTGGTATAAAACTTCTCCATAACCCCATGGGGACCTTATACTAGGACATTTCATGTTTGATTCATCAAAATAAGCTAATAGTTAAGTGTTAAACTAGGAAATATTCCAATGTGCTTATAGTTAATCTAAGTTTAGCCTCTAATTTTGCCAATCCTTAAGTGTTTATACCATCTATATAGCCCCAATCATGTTAATACTTTGTAAGCTTTGATTTTTGGTATCTAATCCTTAAGTGTCTATCCTATAAAAGAATTAAATGTGTTTTAATTATTGCCAATATTAGCTTAGCCATTACTTTCCCTAGTCAATGATTATTTGTTGCACCTTTTGTAACCCCAATCATATTAATCCTTAGCAATCTTTGACCTTGGAATCCCCCCTCTAATGGTAGCTTATCCTAAGTAAGTACCTATTTAGGCTAGCTTAAGCATCTGTTGACCTCATTTTTGTATGAGGTCACTTGGACTACTCTTGACCCTAAATTAATTTAATTTCCAAATTAATTTAAATCCTAGAATCCTCCTAGAATCCTGACCTTAGGATCTATCCTAAGCTTCAATGCTCACTAAAGCTTGGTGAAGCCTAAGAAGGATATGAAGGGAGCTTTTATGTCACACTCCAAGATCTAATTGGGAAGAATTGCCTCTTTTTAGATCTTCTAATTGTTGATCAGAGCTACTAATTAACATCCATATATAAATAAGACACAATGAAAGCAATCATCCATTTCATCAAAACATTTACATTTCATTTCCAAAAATTATTTGCTTTAGTCATGAACACATCTTTCCCATCATCAATCTTAATATATTCATGGCTACAAAAATGAACATAAAAATATAGGAAATACCTAAAATAAAAATTTGATCAATCTCATTCCTCTGGGTCCTTACCTTTCCCTTAAATCATGAAAACCCACATAATGAGCTAAAGCTCAGTAAGTAACCAGATCTTACAACTGCACCTAATACAAGAAAAGCATAATAATATGCATGTAATCATACAAATCATATAAGTATGGAAATTCAATAAATGCATTATGAATAGGGCTAATGAAAGACTATCATATGAATCAATTAATCAATGCAATATCATTTATATATCTTATTATGTTCATATTTATCAATATATTCATTGATATGCTTATTATGTCATGTCATTCATGTTATGTAAATATATCATGTAGCATGTAGTAGTGTTATGCATCATATATCACATATTTTTATAGTATGTATGAGTATCTAAATATTACCAATATAATATATCATATGTATCATGTATTTGCACTTATATCAATATCATTTCATATCATGTTCATGTACATATAATTTTATGCATTTTCATGTATCTTATGTCTAATCATATGGGGTCATGCCATGTATGCAAATAATAACATATTCTCCATAATGTAAGTCAATACATTTGGTTAATTACACTATAAACCCATTACATTAGCTCATCCTCCTGTAAATGATATATTGCTCCTACCAACCTGAATCAACTTGCAACTAGCCCACCTTTCTTGTAATTATATACAATTTCTATGTCTTATACCTTATCAGTTATAAGAACATGCAATTACCATACATATATGATTAGTGCGATTACCATGTAGATCATTAGTATGCCTTTCCTACAAATGTGCTTACAACTATATCCAAATCACGTCATGAATTATGTCATATGCATGTCATGCTAGAGTTAAGGAAATATATACAACAGTCTTATTGCATTTGCATATGTGCATTTATTATTGTCAGTTCAATTAAACTACTCTACGCACAAAACTACCCATCGAAATTTCAATATGATCATATGAAATTGCTCATAATGATAATATATATCACATAACACAACGTCAGTTTATTAAATCGAGAGATAATATATTTTAACTAAATTTGTGGGAAATAAAACTTGAAAATTTAAAATCATAGAAAATAGAAATAAATAAATAAATAAATAAATAAATAAATAAATAAATAAATAAATAAATAAATAAATAAATAAATAAATAAATAAATAAATAAATAAATAAATAAATAAATAAATAAATAAATAAATAAATAAATAAATAAATAAATAAATAAATAAATAAATAAATAAATAAATAAATAAATAAATAAATAAATAAATAAATAAATAAATAAATAAATAAATAAATATATATATATATATATATAAACTAAATACTAGACTATAAAAAATTGGTGTCTGACCTCGCTTATATCCTTCTAAAAGAAATTATTAAAATCATAATATTTAAAGAAGGCTTATATATTGATTTGAAAATTAACTAAATATGTAAATTCCATTAATTTCAAAAATCATTAACCTTGAGTGAGTTAGTCAAAATAAAAATGTACACTTAGGAGTTTATTTAGAAGGAATATTAATTAATTTTGAATGAATGGGTTGTTATAAATTATTTTATTGGTAATTTTCTAATTATGTATTTTTATAATAATTAGATCATTAATTTAATAATTTTTAAATATCAAAGTCCAATAAAAAGAAAAATTAAATCTAGTGAAATATAAATTTTTTGAGAACAATTAATATCTTACAGTTTGGGAGAATATGATATGAGAAAATTTTTATATTTCAAATAGAATTTATTATTACAAAAATGTTTGTTAATAGTTAATACAACCTTATTATGTAGGAAATATATAAAAAACTCTCAAAATTGAAGGAGCCTGACAATAGGGGTGTCAATTTGGGTCAACGGGTCGGGTTCTGGTCGAACCCGGAACTGACCCGACACTATTCAGGTCAACCCGAACCCGACCAGATTCGGGTCCGAGTCAACCCGACCCGACACGAATGACCTGGGTTGACCCAAAATTGCTAGTTTTCTGGTAAAAAATTGGGTCAATTTTTGATTTTCGGGTAAAAACGGGTCAATTTTGAGTTCCTGGGTCAAATATGAGTTTTCGTGTAAATTTTGGGTCAATTTAGTGTTGTTGGGTGAACACGAACCCAAACCGATTTTTAAAACGGGTTGATTTGTTGAACCCGAATCCGACCCGTTTCGGGTTCGGGTTGACCCTAACCCATATTTTATTTGTAACAATTTTATTTGTAACAGAATTTAATTGAAGGAGTATGCATACATGATTTGAAATTTTGTTTGAAATAAAGTTTAAAAATTATTTCTTTTAAAAAATAAATTACTGTATTATAAAGGATAGTTTGTCAAAATTTCTCAAGATAAAAAGAAACGATAGACAATATTTTTAAATAATTAAATAATATTATTTAAACAATGAAGGAAAGCTTAAGCTATGTTTAATACTTTAATCCGTGAAAATAAGAAGGCGAGTAGCGTACGAGTCCGCGAAAAGGTCGAAAACACGGCCTCGGCATTTGGCGCCAAAGCAGGGGCGAGTTAGGGTTTTCAGAATGTCGCTTGATTTTCTATTCTTCTTCCCCTGAAATCCTATCCAATTATTCGATTCCCTCAAAACTGCGATAAATTTTTCTAAGGTGATTTCTAGGCATTGTTTTTCCTCGTTTCGCATCGGTCTCCGGTGTTCATTCCTGTTCAGGTAAAATTCGTTATTTTAATCTTTACCGACTCATTTCAATTTTATTACATGTTCTTTCTATTTTTTATCCAATTTATTTGGAATGGTTTGGAATTATTTGATGGCAGAGTCGTCCTTCTGTGCTGTATGCACGGATATAGTAGAAGTGGTAGTTTCAGTTTCAGGGGAGATATAGGTTCCTGAAGGTATTTATCTTGTCCTAATCTCCATTTACTTTTATTCAGGGTTATTAAAGTTAAATATAGCTAGTTGCTTCACAGCTTCTAATTTGATTATTGGTCTACGAAGAATGTACTATCGATTGAATCAAATGAATGCGTTATCAGGCGGCAAAGGAGGTCTGTTTGCATGGAAATCAATCGTAAACGTGTGATATTTTTCCTTGTCCTGACATGATTGCCCAATTGATTCAAAATGTTCTCCACACATCAGCCTGGAATATCAATTAACTAGGCTATTTGGTGAGCAGAGGATGTTTTACTGTATTTGGGCTAACCCCAATTCCATTATGTGAACTGTAAGGGGCTTAAGGACTCACATAATGCTACATCAAGCCCAGAAGGGACTTGCATTAACAAAGGAGGCTACATCATCAATGGAGAAGCGAAACAATTAATAGGAACCCATTTCTCATCTAGGAACCCATTTCTCATCTAGGAACCCATTTCTCATCTCATGACATTGAAATGGTCGGCTACCTCATCTCCTCAAAGATGGCTTGCTAACATTCAAGGAGGGAGAGCGTGGATAAGATGTCTTATCCCTCCTTAATGTCTTCTTTAAAATCCCCTAATATTATCTGCATCTTTATCCTATATTTAGTTTGAATAAATCCTTGATTTTGGGTTTTAGGGCAAGGTCCCTATGATCTATAAATAGGCGACTATTTAGTATATTTAAAATCTAGATGGAAAGGTAAAATTTGATGTTTCTCTCCCTTACATGCAAACCATGGTGAGGGGGTGTCCAAAACAAAACAAACCAAGGAGTGCTTAGAGAGCCAAGGAAATTGAAAAAAAAAAAGGACTGGGCAAGTCAACGCATGAGCAAGGGGATTCCATCAACAAAATAAGTTCTAACTTCTAGTTTATTTATTCTAATTGTAGTCCTCTCATATTCCATATTTAATAATTATTTTGGAAATCCTAATTGTGTAGAACTGGAGCCATTGTTGCATTTATTATTATCTACTTTGGGGAATCCATCTCAATTGTTTGCTAACCCTATTTAGTTGGAACAACATTACGTTTAGTTGCACAAGCTAGCTCCAACTAGATGCCCTTCATAATCATCCTTAGAGGAATTGGTTCTATTTCTAGTGTTATAGAACATTCACTCTTTGGTTTTGGAGCCATAAACAGTTTTGAAGCCCTTACTTGACCCCTTTGATCCACTACTGGGATTGCTTAACATCCATATATTTTTCCTTTTCAAAAAGCATGCAATATTTTCTTGTAGCTATTTGTGAATGGGTTAGCCTTGTTAATTATTCAATGTTTAATTCTAGGGTGGCTTGGGCTTATTAAATTTAAGTATAATTTGGATAAAATCCAATTAGCTTTAATCACGTTAGTTGAAATCTATCCTTCTCATTCCTAATCGTTGCCTTTTATTTTTGTACCATCTTAATTCAGAATACTGAGCTAGTATTCTAACAGTTTTGTCCGCTTTATGAAAGCAGGTGATGGTTTGAATGGCATCAAAAAGATGCATGCTATTCTTCAAATTTACTCATATCTCAAAATAGAGTGGTCTTCAGTATTTTTGTTGCGAATCCATTCTAGGCTTTCTAATTTCTTCTTTACTTATTTTGTTAGTTGATACCTTATATTGTTGAACCGACGGGAAAGAGTATATTTTAGGTAAATTCTTTCCTTTTCTGTATTTGGTTGATACATTGTGCGTAACCTTCTTATTCAAGCTAAGCATGGAAGTATAAAATCAGATCTATGTTATAATGTATTAGATCGTTGTTTTTTCCTCCTTGCTTTAAACAAGTTTGCGTATTAGATTTAAACTTTCCTGCACTGAACTGTGATTTTTTTACTGTTTTTCCTCAAGTTGTTGAAAAAAAACACTTCAAAAACTTTTTTTTGGCTCAACAACAAATGAGTTGGTGACAATGACGTCACACTTAGAACAATAAGAACAGCGAAGAAGCAATAAGAAATAATGGCCAGCACAAAGCATCATCAACAACGACAAAGCAACAATATAGTAATGCAAGGAAACAAGCAGTAAAGTGCAACCAATAGAGCAATTGCAACATCAGCAGCTTCATTTGTGGCAAGGCGGCAAGGGATGTCTGCTTCATTCGATTCCTACTATAACACTAGAATTGAGCCCTACGACAACAAAGAGTAGAGGGAAAGGGAAAATGCTTAGGATAATTCAAGTTGATTTCATTTTATTATATTAAGCATATTTATTATATGAATTACTTTCTGAATGTTGTGTAGTTTTGAGTCTTTTAGATTTTTACATGTATTTGATAGAATCATGAGATGTATTAAACTTGTGGGGTTTGAATTAAAAGAAGAGGTGGATCAAGAAGGATGTATCTTTGGAAGGTGAAGCCTAAAGATCTACCTGGAAGCTGAAGCATGAAAACCCCTACAAGTAAAGTATGTAAACAAATATTTAACTAGGTTGTATAATGACAAGTAACTTAGCTGTCAAGCTTGATTGTAATAATTGGGACTTTATTTACATTTGTCTTAGTTAATTTACTTTTTCAAGCATGTATTGATTGTTTACTGGGTGCGCAATAGAATTATAGAAATGCATGTTTTTCTTAGGTTTCTTCCTTATTTTGCTTGGGGGTGACCTGTACATGTGAATGCGGTATACTCTTAGGATAAAACTAAGACTTCTACATGTTAAATATGTAAACAATGTAAAATCAATTTAGGCTTCATGATTTTCAAATAAGAAATAAAAATTTCATGGATCCCTTTCAAGGAGTCAAGTTTTCTAAAAACTTAAAATGGTCATGTATAGCCCAGTGTGTCGCATATAGAAAACCCTTACTTAAGGACTATATAACAAAAATATATTTTCTTTGAGTCAACATGTGCATATCCTTCATGGTCAGGCATCTCGGCCTCAAAGCCAAGTTATAAGCATTACATTCTAAATAAAAAAATAGCCTCCTTACTTTTTATGTGCATTGAGACCAGAAATCATGGTTTTAAAAACGATTAGGTGGGTTTAGCTAGTAGCTCTTTCCAGGCAAGACAATAAATCTAGAGGTCGGCCTGGCTATGCCTCATGTGAGGTGTAGTTTGTAATTCCCTTTGCACTCCGTTAGACTTAGGATCGAGGTATTACCTTTTAGTAATTCTCACCTTAATTCTAGGGTCCGAGAAAATGGTTGATTCCAATCACCATACAAGCCCTCACCTTCTGGGCAATTCCTCTAATATGTATTGTTGGAATGTATGCCCCAACATTCTAATCAAAATGATCAACTTAAATAAAAAATTGGATTTTAAAATATAAAGCCCAACATAGGATAGTTCGAGCACCTTTGATATTTCTCATAATCAAGTGCTTATACTTCATTTCTTTGTCCCTCATTTCAAAAATCTGATTTCAAGTTGATCCCCCGTATTCCTTGAAATTTCTAAAGACCAAAACTCTTTAAAACAAGATTTTAATGGATTTTAAAATTAAATCTTAGCCAATTGCTAAATGACTTAAAAAAAAAGAAAATCACTAGTTTAATCAAAAGTATTCTCAAGTGGCAGAAGCTTGAGATGTAATTAACCATAGGGACAAGCCTCTATGGTGCATTTGTACCCTAGAATAAAATAATTTCCATTCAACCAAACATTGAATTGGGGAATCTCTGTTAAATTGTAAATTTTATTATTGAGTTCATAAGTAAATGATATTTTTATCCTTCGGGGTAATATATCATCTTTTTTATGCCGTACTCGATCATAAGGTATGCAATCCGTTTGAGGATGACAAAAATTCTCCAACAAGGGATAGTGAGTTGTTCATTAGATATAGATGATAAATATGACCTTACATTAACCTGTATGGCAGATTACAGTTTCACACTAAAGTATGATTTTACTACGTTTAGGATAAAATTGAGAATGGTATTAAATGAATGAAACAAGATATATCTATAAAAATTTTAAACTAATGGATCATTTAAGCTTTAATTCTTATAATTACAAGTCATCCGAAAATCTTGAATGGTTGAATAGATTGAAAATCCATGTAGAGAAATAAGTTGAGGAATGAAGTAGAAAAAATGGCATTTGTGAAATGAACGCTTAACTTAGATTAGGAACGTGATAGATTGATTATGCTTCTTAACAATGAAGTTAAGCTTTTGAAGCTAAAGCATTCACTTCGAATAGAGGCATATGCTTCAAATACAATAAGCTTCAAACCCATAGCTTGAAAGCTTTTCATGGGAGAGCTTTACTTCAAAGCACAAAAATAAAAGTCATCTTATTAAAGCAATGACTTACATTTAGAAGGTAAAGTCTTTTATTAGGTTTAGTTCCCTTGGCATTATTGTACTTTTTCAGATATTTTTGGACTTTTTAAATAATTCGTTTGATCTTTTTTTTTTTAATGTGATGCACTAATAGTGTTCAAAGGGACAGCACATTTTTTGTTTGCATTGGAAGATAAATTTTTATATTTGTTCTTATCAGCTTATCAGCTATGTTAGTTTGGTAACATAGCTGTATGATAATGTGCTTCAGGCTCAATGAATATTTGACTCTGAATCTTGGATATAATTCATGCCTGCTAAAAAATATAGGATGGAAGGGCAAGTTAATTTTCCAATTATTAAGGCCATCAATAAGGCTGTGGCGCACAGAATTTCTTCAGGTCAAGTCATTTTAGATCTTTCATCTGCTGTGAAGGAGTTAGTTGAAAATAGTCTGGATGCTGGTGCTAGCAACATTGAGATCAATCTAAAAGAGTATGGTGAAGAATATTTCAAGGTTGTGGATAATGGCTGTGGCATTGCACCTGATAATTTTCAGGTATTTAGCAACGTTCATGTTATTTTTAATTGTGAATCTTATCTTTGATGATTGATACTTAATTAAAGTTGATTTGAATGCTGTCTCAGATTATGATTGCCATGGTGATGGTGAATATGGTCATAAAAAATTAATGTATATTATTTCTTCTTACATTTATAAAATGACATTTTTATAATTTGTGTACAAGGTTTATTTTTATAGGAGATCTTTATACATTTTGTTGGCTCGAATAGATAAAATAGGGTGCTTCTGTCTGTTCAACTTTTACACATTAGCTTTCTTGGTTCTATTATAATAATTAGAAGTGGCCTATTTTTGAAAAGGTAAAGAACAAGTTAATGATGGAAATTCATCTTCTTGGCTACAAATGCAATTTAAAGTATATTTGCTTGAGAAATCCGCCTGATTGTTGATTGAACTTTTGATCTTCCAACCATTATTCTCATCTAACTTCGGATTGTGTTATGAATCGTCTGGTAAAGTGCATGATATGCCATTTTGGCTAAATTTCTTATCCTGTGGTTTAGAATATAATAACATGATATATTTGGGTCGGATTATTGGCACTTCAAAATTTTTGTGTCTCATAGCATATGTGAGGTGTGTATTTCTTTTTCATAGCTCATGTAGAGTTGATCGAATAGGATGACTCACTAATCTCTTAATAAAAATATTGATCTTCTGCCTGTATTATTGGAAGGTTGATGTTCGATGTGTTTTGGCTTTGATAACTATTATCTGGTGGATGTTGGAGGGAGCAGGGCGCCTATGTGTAAAGCAATTGAAACTATATCTTCGATAGTGACCTTTTGCTCTTGTGAATATGAGGTTTGACTAACTGTTAGGATCATCCAAAAATTTCTGTAGGTTGTGATTGAATGCATATTTCACGTGGAAATAGAGTTTGCATGCACTGATCATGTGTTAGAAGATTTTATACCATGCACTAGTAAGTTATTAGTGCTATGGACTAATTTTTTCTCTGCTTTTTTGAGAAGGAATTTAGATTGAAGTCATTTTGATAGTCTTAAGACACTTGCTTTCATCTCGTGGTTTGTTTGAATCTCCAAACAATCGTCATTCTGTGATGCTACTTATTTGGTGGACAATGCATCACACACATTTAGCAAATTGAAGAACGGAAAAAAAAAAAAAAACATCAAATTAAATTAGGTGTGTAAGTGAGCCGAGCCGTCTCAAGCTCAACTCGTTTATGGGCTCGCGAGCAGAGCTTATCGAGCTCACGAGTCGAGCTCGAGTTCGAGCATGATGAGACTTGGCTCGCGAGCCGGCTTGAATTACTGTTTGAATTTTTTTTTTAATTATTAATATTTTTTATTATATTTAAAAGTGTTTAAAAAATTAAGTTCGAGTTCTATAGCCACATACTTAATTTTTTTTCAAATATCAAATCTTAGCAATGCAGCAACTTATATTTATTACTAAAACAGAGAAACTTTCCCAAAAAAAAAAAAAAATGAATGATGTATCAAAAAGCTGCAACATTTATTATACTAGAGGAGTAAAAACAAAAAAATCGGGCGGCTCTTTCCAAAATGGAAACCTTCAAAACCGGGGCGGGAAAAATTAAAACCGGGCGGAAAATAAAACCCAAGCGGGAAATCACAAACCAGGCGGGAAAATAAAAATCGGCCTCAAAATCGAGCGGCTTGACAAGCAGCTCGATGAACTTGTTACACTATCGCGAGTCGAGCTCGAGCTCGACTTTTGAGCTCGACTCGAGTTCGAGCTTGGTTTTCAACTCGCGAGTCGAGCTCGAACACCCCCTGACTCGAGCTCGACTCGACTCGACTCGTTTACACCCCTAAACTAAATAAAATGAGAAAAATGTTCATATGCTATCGCGTACAATTTTCTTCTCTGCTTGTTTTGAGAAGGAATTTAGATTGAAGTCATTTTCATAGTTTTAGGACAGTTGTCTTGATTAATGTGAACTCCAAACAACCGTCATTCCAAGATGCTACTTGTTTGGTGGATGGCATCACACATTTAGCAAACAGATGGTTAAGGCATCACCACATTTAGTAGCAAACGGAACAAGGAGCAAAAGCGGCAAACTAAATAGAATGAGAAAAAGTTGAGATGGTTTGATTCTGATTAAGTTGTAAAACACGGATGGTTCAATTGATACACAATATTTTCTTCATAGTTTTTTCAGGATTTTCTTATGAAGTTTTGTCATAGCATCTATGACTGCCTTTATCTTAGGCGGACAATTTGACAAATAGAAATCTACAGAAAATAGGTAATGGACTCCTTCAACAGTTTATCAAAATCAGTGCTCAAAATCTGTCCTGTGATAGTTTGAGCTCCCATAGCAGGCTCATCTTTTTTTTTTCAGGCCTTCTTATGGTCTTTACCATAATCCTTGCAGAGAATTTTTTTCATATACTAATGTCCGGATATCTATATCATCTAAAGTGCTATTCTGTTCATTTTTCGCAGCTTTATTGTATATTACTGTCTCGTAATCATGGAGAAGAAGAATTCATAAAGTTGACACCAAATAGTTTGGAGAATACTAATGATGTTGTTGTAATCATACTTTCACTTTCTGCTTTTGTAAGAAGCAATGTGGTTTATCTCTTTGGCATATATTTGTTTTTGTTCTTGAAGGCAAAACAGAATAGTTAGGATGAGCCAATGAGGATTCTGCTTTGAACATGGAATAGATTGTTTTTTTTTAAAAGATTATATAATGTTAATCAATCATCTACTTGCTGTATTTCTTACAATATTTTTTTCCTTTTGATTGTACATATTCTGTATCTACAAACGTTCAAATTTATTAGTATTAGGTTTATCACTCTCTTAGTAGTTTTATATATTACTCCTATTACAACTTCTAAACACTTCATTAGAATTGGCTTCTTTACCTTTATTAACACGCATAATTCATCATCGCGTGTTCGTGTGAATATCTACCTTAATTTGCTGCAGGTGCTTGCCAGAAAGCATCATACGTCTAAAATCACTGATTTCTCTGATCTACACTATTTGACGACTTTTGGCTTCAGAGGAGAAGCACTGAGTTCACTTTGTGCCTTGGGTAGTTTGACTGTTGAAACAAGAACTAAGAATGAGGCTGTAGGCACACATTTGACCTTTGACCATTCAGGATCAGTGACTTCAGAAAGAAAAACTGCCCGCCAAGTTGGCACTACTGTGAAAGTTGAGAAACTATTCTCCACTTTGCCTGTGCGGAATAAAGAATTCAGTCGTAACATCAGAAGAGAGTATGGAAAGCTGACTTCTTTGTTAAATGTAAGATAGCCTTCTGCGCAATCCATGGGAGGGTTTCCCTTAAGATATTTATATTTTTGTGTTTCTTATACTTTTCTTAAAATTTATGAGAAAATTACTTGAACTCTTTATTTCGTTTACCCCCCCTGTTCACCCTTTTTTATTTCTGTCTCCTCTTTTTATGATGGTCTGTGTGGCACAGAAGTGGAGGATCTGATTTCTAGCGGTCCCTTGATTTATTTTTTGGTTAATTCTGCATTCAAAGATTACTTTCATGATCTTTTTATTGTTATATTCCATCCTTTCTAACTATGCCTGCTGTTTTTACTGAATGCTCTCTATTTTATCGACCTTTTCTTTGCTGTCTCTATCAGCTCTTCATTTCTTTTACTGTTTAGGCTTATGCTCTCATGGCTAAAGGAGTTCGTTTCCTTTGCACCAACATTACTGGCAAAAATTCAAAATCGGTGGTGTTGAAAACTCAAGGAAACTTGTCAATCAAAGAAAACATCATAACAGTCCTAGGTTTGAACACCTTCCAATGCCTTGAGCCTTTGAGTATACGTATATCGGAATGCTGCACAATTGAGGGTTTTCTATCAAAACCTTGTTTTGGTAGTGGCCGAAATATGGGAGATAGGCAATTCTTTTATGTTAATGGTAGGCCTGTTGATATGCCAAAAGTCAGCAAGCTTCTTAATGAAGTATATAAAAGTTCAAGTTCCAAACTGTATCCCATTGCAGTTATGAATTTTATCATACCAGCAACATCATATGATGTCAACGTTACTCCTGATAAGAGGAAGGTTTTCATCAGTGATGAGCACTCGCTCATGCTTTCCTTGAGAGCAGAAATTGAGAAAATCTACTCACCCCATCAATGCAGTTATTCTGTCAGTAGGATCAAAAGGTCCTCTGAAGAAGCAGAATTATATTTGCAGGATGATGTTGAAGTAGATGCTACTCAGGGTCCTAATGTCATGTCAAAACCATTGTCTCCTAAAGCCAATGGTCAAATGGAAACAGCTTGCTCTATGGACCAGGCTATGGATGTTGATTCACCCCTGAACCTGCAAATCAGCAATCAGTACATTGACATGGAAAGTGTGTCTGATGCTGATGATGATAACCCTCCTAGAAAGTTCTTAAAAAGTGTTGCTGACAGTAACACGATTGCGAATCATTGTAATCGCCATGTAAAGCAATCAACTTGTGCCAAGTTAAATACGACTATTGATGAGAAAGCCCAGTCAACTTCAGGAAATAAGGATACCTTTTGCCATTCAACTCTTGTTCAAGCATCTCTTTCAAGGTTTTTACCTGTAAATAAGAGGAAAAATGACAATAGTTGCAGCATGCTATCTGAAATGCCTTTGTTACGGGATGAAAGAACTTCTGTAAAAATTGGCAAAACAGGTAGAGAAAAAAATGTTTCTGCATCAATAACAAATTTTCATAATTCAGAGGATGACATATCAGTACCCGTAGCAGATGGATCAGATAATCATCATGAAACCTATAATGCCTCCAACAAGGTGGAAAGTTTTTGTTCTTTGCAACTTAAACCTTGTGACATAGATCATAAGAAGGTATATTTTGTTTATATGTCTAAGCTCTTAAAATTTAGTTATCTTCTAATTGTTTTATTCCTTTTACATGTAAGTTCCTTTTTGAGACGTCTCTTTCTTCCTGAGTACACGGGGTTGCTTTTACTAGGTCTTGCTTAGATAAAGTTGCCTGGCACACTTTCAAAATCAAAACATTTTGAAGTAAGTTTTCTATTGTTTTTTGTATTAATAAACACTAGTAATGAGTTTAGATGTATTGACATAAATAGTAACTATTAAAAGGAAAATTTTCCAAATGACTATACATATATTATGTTATATATTTTTGTTAAGTAAGTATTTGTTTGTAGATGCCTGTACATATAGAGAAATCAAACTTACTTTTTGATTGCGGGATTAGAATTTACATTTAAATATTTTGATTTTGATGTCAGAATATGTCACACCCCATTTTGATTCCCCTCAATCAACCTGGAGTGTAACAGATAAGGAGAATCTAAACGACATATTTCTTACTAACACCCACTATGATATACTTATGTCAGGATCAAGTGAGTAGGAAATATCCTATTTAGACTATCCCAACATAATATATATATTTTTTTTCAGTCTTATGATTCTATCTCAATATTTCATAATTAGAAGCATATTTAAAACACATCAAATAAAATACAAAACTTAGTAAACTCTCGAATATCATTACACACCCAAAAGTTTGACCGTATAGCTTCATACTTTGACTTATATGCACACTCAATACATATGTACACAAAAATATAGTCAGCCTCCTGCCTAGAGCTCCATTGGCTGCTTCTCCTTTTCCTGTAATACAACTATTGTTAATGAGCTAAAGCTCAGTGAAAATATTATTGTCATAGGAAGAGTTTAATTATTGTAAGCTTTGATTTGATAGTAAAAGAAGCAAATAATTATTAAGAAGGAAAGATTCCTTGAGGTAATTGAGGAAAAAGATGCAAGTTAGAAATTTGACATTTATTATTATTGCTTTAAGCTTTGAGAATTCCTTCAAAGCTGATTAGGAATGTTAATGTCAATTAATATGAATTGGAATAGAAGATGCTTTGATTAATCTAGTGCGCGAAGGCGAAGTGCTGAAGCCATTAAAGGATCTCCAAGGAGATTTAATGTAAGGATTCATTAAATAAACATTTATGTAAAATAATAAAAGTTAAAGATAGTAACAGTTTTTGTAATTGTGTGTGGCTTTAGGTTGTAATAAGGAAGACTATTGCAATAGTCTAAGGTTTGAAAGGAATTGAAGTATGGAGGAAAATAAAGTGGGTAATTTCAATTGTATTATAGCAATGCCAAATTCTTTTTTTTTATGTTATTTCAAATTCTTTTTATTTAATGCAATTATTGCATGATTATGACATTATGTTGATTGAATATTATTGTATGATTAAATTATCTGAGAAAAATAAAAGAAATTGAAACATGAGATATTTGCTACATGATAATTATAGAATATTGTAACACGCCTAAAGTACTTGATATTGTTAAATGTTAAATATGTAACCAACTTGAGACTAATTGAATTATTGATGAATATGTATATGGATAAAATGTCCTTACAGATTACTATAAAATGTGAAGAAAAATTGAATATACTAAATGTTGATTTAAATAAAAATGAATGTATTAAAAGAAGGAAAGGTGCATGCATGCCAATTACATTAGTTCACCCTCGTATGGTGTTGGCTGAGAAAGCAATGTACATGTGTATGTTAGATGGAAATGAAAATGGTTGTACATTTATTGCTAATTTTAGACGGTGCCCCTATACTAATGGAAATAGAAATGAAATAAATATTAAAAGAAAATGTACAAATAAAATAGAATAAATTATCAAATTTATAATATATGAAAGAAGATGCATATGTTAATTGTGTAAGAAAGACAGATAAACGTGTATGTTTTATTTTATATGCCTAACCGTTGTATATTAAATGGAGATTATCCACTAAGTTTATTTTGTAAACTCACTCCATTAAACTAACATTTTCAGGTAAGTCTTGATAAGTATAAATGGCTGAAAGATAGAATTTTATGTATAGTAGAAGGAACTCGAATGATTATAGGTATAATTTTGTTTGTGTTAATGAACAAATGAATAATATGTTAGTGGCTCTTTAGTGTTTGTGGATCGTTCGTTATTACTATTATGTATAATTGTAGTAATTCTATTAACCGTCCGACTGTCAGTTCCCGCCTCGTTAGTTCGAGTATCCGGACCGGGTTGTGACACTTACGCCTTACCTCACAAAAAAAAGAGCTTCTCACAATCAATTGCACAATTTCAAATATCACTTTATTGTGATTCTTTTTTGTTTCTTTGGTGAAATTGCTTGTACCTCTGATATTTGTAGTTTCTTCCTCGTGTATCTACACACTTGCATTTATCCTTAATAGCGTGACTTTTTTTTCTTTTCTTTTTTATAGCTCACTTGATCAAATCCCTTAGTCCTATATCATATGCAATTTCTTGCATTTTCTTTCAATATAGAAACACAAAAAATAGTCGAATATTATGTAGGGTTTAAATATGAATGAGGTCTTATATCATATCTGATATAATGGTGCTAACAATTTTTATCTATGGTCTTTGATAGTAGAACCGTAATATAATATTATTGAAGGCAGATTGGTAGGAATTACGTTATGTTTTGGATTGAATATGGAATAAGTTTGGGAGACAGTTACATGCCTTCAAACTAGGAAATGTGAAATATGATATTAAGTTAAATAATTCCATACTTTTCCAGTTTTTCTCATAGCAATGGAAAAATACTGGCAGATTACAATCATGTTCTATAAACTGTTAAAAAAAATGGTATTTTTGGTGCTTATTGAATGCTATAAACAGAAATTGAGAGGCAGCCAAGAAATATCATTACCATCTTCTATGTATTTTCTAAGAGGTCTAAGGTTTAAGCAATAAAAGCTGAGAAGAAGGTTATTCGTACAGTTCAGCTGGCCCTTTTCTCTTGGCATGGATTTTTGTAAAGAAATTTTCAGATTTGGGCTCTTCTAAGATGTTGTATCATTTAGCTATAGTACAAGATGAAACTAAAATAGTCAAGCCATTTGTTGTAACACTTCCTTTGTGCATTTAACCACATTGGGTTGGATTGCGTTTGCAAATGGCTTTGACACACTTGGGATACCAATGCTACTAATCTTTCTATTCTATTTTTTTTCTTCTACTTCTTCTAATATTTTCCTTTGGTTGAAAATTAGAAGTTGAGATATGTTTTTAAAATTGTCTAGCATATTGCTCGAGGCTTCTTTTTAATGGAACGTTGATTGCACGTGCTGAATTTTCTCATCCTTCTTTTGCAATATATTTTGCTAATTGCCTTGTTTTTGGTGTTTGTTGGATCCATCCAGTCGCTTAGACTAGAAATATATACAAGAACATCGTTATGTTTAATTGCTTATTATATTTTTCATACGTTTTTGTTGCTTTCCTGCTATTTGCATAATCTGCTTACTGAAGGTGTTTACTTTGATTTACTTTTCCTCAGGACAATTCAAAAGAGCATGGTTCAGTATTTCCTATTTCAGATGCAACACTGGAAGGTTTTCCTGGAGAAAACCTAGAAATTAAATCAGGAGAACTTTCAACGTTAAGTTCATCATTGGAAGCACACAATATAACTAGTAAAATGATAAAAGCATGTTCCGGTCTAAAAACCTATCCACTTCTGCAGTTTAGCTTCCATGATCTTAGGAAAAGAAGGGAGAAGAGGATTTCAGGATTGTTCTTTCGGAAATCGAAAGTTGAAGGAAGGATTCGAAGGTTGGTAGAGTGGTCATTGTTTTTTCTAGTTTTCTTATTAATTGATGTTTTCGAGTTCAGCCAGAATAGTTATGTTTATTTTTTTCCTATCCATTTCCCATATTTTTGCGTAGTTGTTACTCTGCTGCAACGCTTGCAAATTCTCAATCAGAAAATGAAGAGGGAAAATCAGACTCGTTAGCCGCTGCTGTTATGGAGTTAGAGAGATTTTTCAGGAAAGAAGATTTTGGAAGAATGGAGGTATTTTCACTTTCTTGGAGTTTATTGTTTATTAGCACCCGTTATTATTTTCTGAATTTAAATGAAAATGATTATTCGTGATATTGAGTTGTTCAATGATACAAGAATATGTTTTACTCCTAAGACAGTGCTGAGTTGGAACAACTGACAAATGAGGATGTCATCCTCTGCTCATAAAGGAGTTTTTTTAGTTGGTTGAAAGTGCCTGGTTACTAGAGAAAGATTTGGAGATGGTAAAAGAAAAATGGGAGACAGGTAGCCGGAAGAGGACCTTCAATTGTTAAGGAGGTCCTTTTAAGAAACAAAAAAAAAAAAATCAGAGGCAGGGGTAGTAGCAACAATAATCGTGAGGGTCGTGTATAACAATAGCTTGCACTATCTGTGGGCCTCATACAAGGAAATGTTGGAGGAATTTTGAACGATGCTACTTATATGGAGAATCCGAACATATAATGTGGAATTGTCTCAGAAGTGCAGGGAGGCAAAGAGCAAGGAAAAGAAGGGAGAAGGATCGAGTGGTAGTATCAGAAGTATTCCAGCTCGAGTTTTTACTTTAACACGCTCGAGTTTTTACTTGAACATCCTAAGCAACGTAGAAGTCGCCGGAGGCGTTATAAGTATGATTACTGTTTAAGATGTTCTAGCTCGAGTGCTTTTTTATTCTAGTTTTTCACATGGTTATATCTTAAATTTTTTTGTACTAAATTACAACTGGAATTTGTTATGTTTACTCCTGGGTTGAGTGTTAGATTTCCAACTAGTGATTGTATGTTTGCTAGCGCTTTATGTGTAGTGGATATCATGATAGCTAGTAAGAAATTCAGATCAGAATTAATTATTTTGCCTTTAGCTAAATTTGAGGTAATTTTATGTATGAATTCGTTAGTAAAATATTTTGCTACTATTGAATGCTAGAAGAGTAGAGTTTGATTTGATTGGCTGAAAGATGTAGTGTTTTACTTTGTGTGAAAAGAGAGTAACTTCATCTGTACTTAGTTTCAGGGTAGATTAATGTATGAAGGACAGTAAATTGATTTTCTTGTCTTAGATAGAGGTGGGTAAGGAAACAAATTGTGATATTAGTGCTATTCCTATGGTAACAGAGTTTGTGGATGTATTTTTTGAGGAGTTAGTCAACTTACCTCCAGCGAGGGAGATAGAGTTTGCAATAGATTTGCTGCCCAAAATCACATCAATTGTGAAAATACCATAGAGAATGGCCACTAAAGAATTATTGGAATTGAAAAGATAATTATCAAAGCTAATGTTGAAAGGTTTTTGTTCAATCCAGTTCATCTCCCTGGAGTGTGCCAATGTTTTTTGTTAAAGGGAATCTAATTCGTATGCAACACCATCAGATTCACAATACACGCACACGTGGATAGAAGACATCTTTTAAAATTAAAAAAAAAGTTTTGGATGCATTTCAATAATAAATGCTCGCATGAAAAAAATAAATTTAAATATTTTTAAATTTTGCATGCATACTAATGCAAATTTCAAATTCAAGTGTGATGCCTTGAGAAGCGTGCAACAACATTGACATTAATCATTGCCTCAAAAGCATTCTACTACATCCATAAGTTGTCTTGAAAGGAGTGCCTCCATCTTGAAAAGGATTTAGTATCCCCAAAGAGGATGTCATCATTTAACAAAAATAATATTTATCGAAAGCGTGTGAACACATTATATAAATACATTGAAATGCGTGCAAATGAATAGCTTGTGTGCACTGAAAAGTGTGCAAGTACATTGAAATTATGTGAGTATGTTATGCAAATACGTCACAATATGTGCAAGTGTATCACATGAGCGCACTGAAATACATGTCAATACATTAAAAGCATGTATACGACTGTTATGACTGTACAAGTGCATCATGCAAATACATTAAAAAGCTTGCATGTTGTTTAAAAAGAAATTTAAATTCCTTAGATGTGCTCCGACAAATATTCTAAACATAAAAATACATAGGTCTGAGAATATTGTGCGAGGTTAAAAGCGAGCTAAGTAAAATCTTCTTTTCAAATTGAAACACTTGCATGTGCTCTAAAAAATGTTCTTAATGTGCAAATATAAAAAACCCCAGAATGTTATGCCGGTTAAAATAAATAGGAGGTTAAATTTCAAGTCCAATCCTCATTGAAAAGATCGGAGTGGGAAAGTCTTGAATTAATTGATAAATATATGATCGTGAAATCTACTAAGTCATTTTTGTTTTACGTTCATATTAGCCTTCTAAGCCCTCTTCAAATGAAATCCATTACAAAATACAAACTTTCGACTATTAACATTTATATAACAAATTATAAAATTAGCAATCGAATTTGATTTTCTGCTAGCAAGTGGACATAGTGATAAGGTTCAAATAAAATGAATAAGGGTTAAGTCATCCCCGATGATAACTATACTTATAAAAAATATCAACTAGAGGGGACTACATGATTTTCTAAAGTAACCCACAAATTCAAAAAATTTCAAAAAATTAATCATTCGAGGTTCAAATTCAAGTAGTTTTAAAATTTAACATTCATCAAAATTCAAAGTATTTGAAGTGAGAATTTTTTTCAATAACATGAAGCAAAATTCATCCATTCCACGTAATTGTTTGAGTCTGATAAATTCAAGAATAACCTTAGCTGATAAAGAATGAATGTCTTATTGAGAAATATCATTAAGATTCATTCTCAAATTATATCCTACCAGTGAGGATGTGACACATATCCTATAACTAGTTATTTTGCTGCACAATGGCAGCTCAAGTAAACAGTTATAAGAGGGTGATTTTGCCATAGATATACACCAATAAATTACGGTTACGATTATAGCTCATATGCTCTTCAATAACTAAAACTTTTGAATAATGAATCATAAGGTATATTTCATAGAGCACAAAGTCCTCTATTAATTAATGTCGACTTAAATTTGTCTCCTTAGATAAACATCCACCTTAGGTCTATAAGGTATCATTCAACGAAGCAACTTGTAATTGCCGACAATGATCCTTCAATCAGGTTGGATCAACTTCCACATTAGACTAAGTAGATAAGGGACCATTACAAGTCGGGATGATGCAACCATGAGATCTTGATCAGTTCGTGTCATCATTCCCTACCGAGTGCTTTAATTGCAAGGTAGTAAATTCTAATCCTAAACATCAAATCAACTATTATTGTATGCTAGGTATTTTGTGCCTATCTAACAACTAGCCTTAACTAAAAGTGCTCTCCTATCATTGGGAGAGATAATTAATTATAGGAGCTTGTGTCTATGGGAAACTTGAACTCAAATCTTAAAGTCCTTGCAAAAATGAGTGCAGAATCTCTTGGTAATAACTTTCCTTTAAACTAATATGCCTTCCGAAAATTTAATGCATTCGTTAAAACTCTCCTAAATGCTAAGAGGTTAGGGCGCGAATTTTCGAAGCTCACAATTATTAAAATTATCTATAATATATATAATTTTTCTTATATAAAACATAACCTATTTTTCACAAAAACCATGAGCCTTTTTCTATTTAAAGGTCATCATGATTTGTTTATTAACTTAAAACTTTTCTTTCTAATTTCTAATATTAAATAGAATTTATATTCCCTGACTTTGCACTTGCCTTGATTGCTCTTCTCCCTCTTTCCACTTTCCTTATCCTCTTGATTCACTCTCCTTTAAACTCTAACAAATTATTTGGAAATTTAATAACTTTAACTAGTACTTATCCATTTGGAACATAAAAATTTAGGTAAATCTTTACGCTTGATTTGAAAAGAAAAGCCAAAATCTTTAACTATGCTTGTGCCTGATTTGAATTAGTCCGGTTCAATGAACCTTGCCTACTCATTGTTCGCACTGTCAATTGATTGTTGGTTAGTTCTCGTTTATGATGCATAGACATGGACACAATGACATGGATACGACACGATACGGACACGGGACACATTAATTATTGAAAATATAGGACACAGACACATGTTGGACACAATATTATAGTTTTTATATTTGATGAAATCAAGAATTATGTACTTTTTATTTTATTTGAACAATAGTGTATTTTGTTTTCTTTTCTTTTTTAGCTATCCAATGATGGGAAAGCATCCAATGATCATGGTAGGTAGTCTATATGGCTTGGTAGACCTTTGGTTTGCTGGCTCGATTGGTCCCTGGCTGCTGGTGATTCTCGGGTTGGCTGTTTTGGAGCATTCGGTGTTGAGCCTGATCTCTAAGTTGCTTGAGCTGAAGTTTAGTAGCTCATTAATATCCAAAAAGGTACCTCATTATGAAGCTTACTTTTGGAGTGGCCTTATCCCTTCCCCTTCCTCTTTTCTTCTTGTCTCTTGGGAATCCGTGGCCTGCTCTTAATTTGGCTGAATTCAATGCATTAAACCGTGGCTTGCTTTTAAAAAAAAAAAAGTGGTTGAATTCAAAGCATTTGAATTTATAACTGTATACTTTTTCCTTTGGGAGCCCATCCGGTCTCAGATTTCCAATAGGGATGTATTTTCCCGTGACTTTGCTGCTTTGAATTCGGTCTGCTTGCTGGCTCCTTGGTGCCGTGATTACCAATGATTCCTGTTGGCTGTTTCCCGAAATCTGTAACTTTGCTGCTTTGGATTCTGGCGGGTTGCTTGCTTCCCGAGAATATGGCTCCTTGGTGCCGTGAGTTACCTGTGATTCCCGTAACAGAATTAATGTGGGCTGTTTTTCTGAAATAGCTTGGGCTGTTTTCGAAATGGCTTTTGGAAATTTATGAAAAAAGAAGCTTGGGATGTTGTGAACATTAACTAAGGTGGCTTTTGACATTCCTCTACTTTGCCTATAAATAAGAGATGATGAAGTGAAGGAAGTTAGTTGATATTTGTGAGTATATTTGCTAGTAACCTGCGGGTTTATTCGGAAATCCTGCGGGCTCTTTCCAACCTTCTTTTCTCATCCCCTCCGGAAATCCTGCGGGCTCTTTCCACCCTTTCTTCTTGGGCTTCTAACCTCTTTCATCTCTCCGCAAGTGCCACTCCATCTGTATCCTTCTTCTCAAAGTAAAGCAACTTTACGGTGTCGTATTAGAGTTGATTTGAAGCATCTGTTGAAGAAATTGGCCAATCTTGCAGTGGTGGACCATCGGTTTGCTAGTTCTATGCACTTTACTTATTTAACCTACAAATTCGATGCATGTGAGGAACCCGCTCTGACGGTTGTCTGAGGATAGCGTCTTTTTAAGTTTCTTTATTTCTTTAAAATCTCCTAGCATCTTTTGTTGTGATTGTCAAGTTTTGGGTCGTTTGAGTTTATTTAACAAAGTTTGTTTTAAGTTTTTCTCATTTTGTCAGTTTTCCTTCTTGTGTGTCTTTTGTGTTCAAGTGATATAGGCTCCCTATATCCCTTGTCTACATCAATATTTTAAAAATAATGTACAAAAATTGAATAAGTATAATTTAATAAATAATTTAGAAATAATTAGTCATTTAACTAGAATTTGTGCTTAAAATGATTAATATTAGGATGTCGAGAGTCGGGCGTCGATGCCGTTTATCATTCAACGAGAGAGGAGATGACAATGCTGTCGAGAGTCGGGCATTGATGTTATGCACTAAATATTGGGCATCAATGTTAAGAGGTCGTTTATCATCGATGTTGAGAAAATGTTGGACAAAGATGAGATGTCAAGTTGTGGGTGTAGAAATTGCTAGCATCGAACATCAATGTAAAGACAACATCAGACTTTGTTATGGAGATCGTTTTGAAATGTTGATGTTGTAACAACGTTAGACGTCAATGTTGAGATTACTTCAGGCATTGTTGTGAAATGAAAGTTGTAACCCGCTATAGAGAAATAAAAATGAGAATATTCGATGAATGTGGTATTAAGTGTGGGTAATTGATTTGGTGTTGTGGATAGAAATAAGAAATTGAGTTTTTATATTTTAAATAAATAAAGAATTTAAATACAAGAAATTATATTTTAAAAAAATTCATAAAATATTTAAGATACGTGTGTCCAATTTGTATTTAATATTTTTTTAATTGGACACGTTTTCGGCTTGTCCGACATGAATCAGATTGTCAGACGCGTGTCATGTCGGATATGTGTCGGACACTGCACGCCTCTTTGAGGAGAAGTGTTGGTGAATCATAGGCTTTCGTGCACCGCTATGCATCTCCACTCACTCTTTGACTCGTGCTTGTTTGATCTCTCTCTCTCCCTCCCTCTCTTTAATCAGTTGTTCTTTTTATCTTGGTCCATCTCCTGTGCTTTTCTTGCTTAATAGCAGAATTGGTTAAACGTCGGTTCAATTGAACTGACACTAGCTGGATTATCTTATTATTTAGAATTTTTTTATTTGAACCTGTTTTTACAAAAATATGCTTCTACTTAGTCATGAATCAATGGAAAATATATTAGTTTTCATAGTTAGCATACTTCTGCTATAATATTTCCATCCATTGGTCTAATACTTAAGATTTCTAAACATTTTGAAAATTAGATATGAAAAAACGAATATAAGTGATGAAAGGTTAAGAAAGGATTAGTTATATTATTCCAATTCATTGTTAATAAATATATTCTGTTTCCTTCAAGTGTTTATCATGGGTAAATCTGAAGACAAGGTAAACTTTGAATCTTTGAAAAATTTTAATTCAGCAATTAGAAAGCTGGAAAGTAGCATCAATCTACAATGGACTGAATCTTGTTTGTTTTTCTTATTAAACTTGAGACGAAGTAGAAAACAAAATAATAAGGTATCTGGTCTGCCTGCGTATGCTAGATCAGCCTCACATTTATGTCGGAAACTTTGCTTTTCATCACTATAATTGGAAGTTTTTACAACTTCTTAAGGAGCTTGAAGCTACAACGGATGTAGAGTTTTCCATTTACTTCTATATTTCTTCTTTTGGTCTTATCCTTATTTATGTACTTATCTAAATGAAGTGAATGGATTTAGGTGATTGGGCAATTCAATCTGGGTTTTATTATTGGAAAATTGGATCAAGACTTGTTCATGGTGGATCAGGTGAGATTTCTTGGCTTTTTTATTGAAGTATTCTAGCAGAATGGATTGTAATATTGAATACATGTGCTCTGATATTATGTGCGAAATGGCTTTTTTACTTTTGAGTTTTGAGTAGTGCACTAGAATTACTGAAAACGTTTACATGTTGGTTCTAAGTTTAAGAAAATGTTCTTGCAGCATGCTGCTGATGAGAAATACAATTTCGAGCGCATCTCTACATCAACTATCTTAAACCAGCAACCTTTAATCAAGTAAGGAACTTTTATAGTCGCATATCAGTTGACTTCAGTTGCAGCTGGTTAAAAATTATGAAATATTTTGTTTTAAGTACTTTAATAACCTATGAAGGTTTGTGGCTAAAATACTGAGCTAAGGAGATCCAGCAAGCCATCGACTGCTTCTGGTATTCTGTTGTAAAAGGTGTTAATACGCGACCCTAGAAGTATAAAGTGTACTTTACCTTTAATAAACAAATAAGGCATATAATGTCCTAAGCTCAATCAAGACCGTAGATAGGTATAACTCAATTTTAAGGAACTGAAAACAGCTGATTCTGACGTTTTTTTTTTTAGCTTTGAAAATGCTCACATCAAACCAACTAGCTTTGGATTCTGATATTTTTGCTTTGCTTCGGTCTCGGCCTAGGCTCATTTCAGTGCTATTAAGCTCGTTAGGTTTCCTCTTTTTCTCATTCTAGATTTGCCCCTTTGCTTAAGTTGATTCTGTTTACGATTCAAGATGAATGAGAGATGTTAGACATCTTTTAGATTTAGGCAACTTTTCTGGGAGAAAACATTGATGGTCCCACCTCTTTGCTTTATCAAAAAAATTTGAAACGGTCAGGATTAGCTTACTGAACAATTTAGATTTTTATCTAAATTATTTAAGGATGGATTTGCGTTGATTGGATTGAGCACATAGGGTGCGAACACCAAGCCAATTCATTCTCTTTTGCTGAAGTCAATCTTCATCAAGAAAGCTGATCGAGTCGAAACCTATTGCTCAAGTTTGACAATTGCCGTTCAAAGTTGATTTAAAGTCAAGAGAAATCAACTGGGATTGGATTGCTACACCCGACTTTCTTAGTCAAAAAGAAAAAAAAAAGTGGGAGAGCTGGAAGAGAGCATGCTGATGATGCAAAAAACACTCCATATTGCTTTCAGGATTCGTTCGCTCTGTCGTACTACTACTAGAAGGGCTCTACTTCAAGAAAAGGAAAGGAGCGAAGTAGCTCGAGCAAGGCGAGAGTACAAATAGTTCTTGAGTTACTATTCTATTCTGAAGGAGCAGAGAAATAAGAAATTTTGCGGAAAAATAGAGCAAGTGATGCCAAGCTCAGGGAGTAAAGAAAGGTGATAGTTTCTTCTATAAGAAAGAAGAAAAGTTTCTTCGAATATCTCAGCGTAGTGATAACTTGCGTTCGGGAACTCACTTGGCCCCTTCAGGACTCAATTGTAAATTTATTGTGGTGAATGGAGATCAAAGATGAGGTGAGACTGCGAGCCCTAGTAGATTAAAATAAAGATGACGTGCAATAAAACACTTATATTACTTGAAATTATTGTTTACTGAAGAGTGGAGAGATCTAGCTTAAAATCTGTGAAATATTGAAGTTGAAATGCTATTTTTTTTGTTTTGGTTTTTACATGCTTTTTTGAATTGACAATTAATTCTAGAAGGAAATTTACGTTACTCATACAAAACTTGATTGATACTCTGTTCTTATGAACATATTATTTGTACTAAACTCTTGTTATGAAATTACTTATATGAGTTAATTGTCCACTGTGGGCTCCGAAAATTTGTGCTCCGGCCCCTCCGCAACCCCTTTCTTTTTCTTTGGTCATGTTGAGGATAGTTTTAACGAGTTTAAGTTCCTAGGTAAAATTTCAGAAGGCATATTGGGTTTTAAGATGAGACATAGATTTTGCTCTCATTTTGTGAGTACTTTATAATATGAGTTCATGTTTCCTCTAGGTGAAAGCCCCTATAGTTATTATCTCTCCTGATAATGAGAAAGAACTTTCGATTAAGGCTAATTGTCGAACTGATACATAGTATCAACATATAGTAGCATCAAAGTTTGATATTTTAAAATTCAAATTTATATCAATGCCCATTTAAAGCGTATGGTGGAAGGGGGGGGGGGTGTATGAAACCTGTTCAGATCCAATGGTTCCCGCGTCCTGAGATCATAGTTTACTTAGTTAGAGGAGGTAGTCAACGCAACCTGACCGAAGGATCCTTGTCGGTAGTCATGTGTTGTTTCATACAAGGGGACATTGTATACTTGGGGTGAATGTTTGCGTAAGTGAAAATATTTGAGCCAACCTTAGCTAATAATGGGTTTTGCGGCCTATCAATTATATCCTATTGATTCATTACTCAAGAATTTGGAGCCATTGGGGAACATACCGGCTTTGACCATGACCGTAATTTGATGTTAGAGAGTCCCGATTATAACCGTTTACTTGTATCGCCATTGGCGTTGAAACAACCGGGTAGAGGACACGTGCCATCTCCTACCTAACAAGAGATGATTTTAGAATGAATCCTATTGATATTCTTGTCTAAACATTCGCTCTTTGTGAGTTGAAGTGATTTCCAAACTTACCCGCCTCAACAAACTGTTGTGGATGATAGATGTGTCTTTTTCTTTAAGTGTTAGATGATTAATTTCAATTCTTGAGTATTAGTGGATGTAAAGTTTTGAAGTTTTTGGTAGAATTTAAAGATTAACCTTTCCGGTTGATTTAGTTTGCAACACGACCATCATGAGGTGATTTTGCAATCACTTTAAAAGATTTGTATTTTATGAGTATACGAGGCATTTTAAATGTTTGGGGTTCCCTCCAGTTGAGATTTCTGTCAACACGGCCATCATTGGGGATTTATGGGGTATAATCATTTCATTATTCGAACCTTATCATTTTTGTTTGCTTACAAACAGAGGAACGGGTTGAGCTCCTAATTTCCAGATTTATTGTGTAGGTATCAAAGCTTGGGATGTTCATTTTAATATTTGATTTTTTTGTTGTAAGAGACATTGAAGGCCTAATATGAACATATACAACAAAATATTCCAGTTAGAGCTACGACCGTGAATTTAGGGCTGCAAACGAACCGAGTCGAGTATGTGAGTGTTCATGTTTGTGTTAGTTTAATATCAGCTTGTTCAAGTTTGGTTCATGTTTGTTCGAGCTTTATTGTTTGTGTTCATGTTTGGTTCATTTAAATTAATGAGTGTTCATGTTCATTTGTTTAGTGTTTATCGAGCTTGTTCGCGAACATATTTAATGAATTTTTTTTAACTATCAAACAAATACGTTCATGAACATATTTATGAACAAACACATTTATAATAAAAGCAATTGTCTATATAACAAAGGTAATGATTATTTATATTTATTAATTATATAGTCAAATATTAATTATTTTTATCGAGCTTATTCACTAGTTCAAAATCAAACACAAATTGAGCTTTTATCGAGCTTCTTATCGAGCTTAATATCGAGCTTGTTCACGAACTTCAAATGATATTGTTCGTGAACATAAATGAGCCGAACACATTAGTGTTCAAGTTTGTTTATTTAAGAATCGAGTATTTAAAATATTGTTCAAGTTTGTTTTTTAGTTAATTAAACGATCACAAACGAGCTTTAATCGAATCGAACAACGAGTAGCTCGTCGAACGTTTGGTTCACTTGCAGCCCTACGTGTATTTGTTTAGTGGTTCAAGTCATGTCAACTTCGGTCCATTCAAAGAGAAGGATCGGATTTGAACTTAAGTTCATTTTTTGACATACGCAACATCCTCAGATGTCACGTATATACATACATTATGTTCATTGAGGGCCATGCGGGTATGTGCTTTTGAATGCATTTTGCATGATGTATTTGTATGGTAGCTATTTGTATACAATGAAGGAGGTGTATACGACATATTTGCATGTTCACATACACACTCATGTATGCATCTTCATGCTGACATACCGGCATGTGTATTTTTTATATTTGCGTGCATGTTGACATGTACGTTTGCGCACTACTTAAAATGTTTGCATAGTGTATTGTTGTACTGCATGGTGGCTTAATGCATTAACATAGCGTATGATGTGTTTACATAATATGTATGTATAATGCATTCATGTATTGCGTGTTCGTTTGCATAATGCATTTGCGTCACTGCTACACAGTACATCTTGCACGTTGGATGATATGCTTGTATGACATTTTTTATTTTCCAATGCATATATGCATAGTGTCATTGTATGTCAATGTAACCTGCCACCACAGCATGTAGTACTTTACATATTGAATGATATGTTTGCATAATGCACCCTGTATATTGTAATGTGTGTTCCATGAGGGTATGTTCTTAAAATATTTAAATATGATCGATTGTGCAGGTGATTATCATTTGGAGAATACACAAGTTTCCATTTAAGGGCCTGTAAATGCCTTATGTTCACTTGTACGAATGTTGCGGATCTGATGGTATTATTTAATTCATTTCATCTTCTGCATATGCTAGTTGTCATTTTCTCTAGTTCAGCTTGTAAGAGTGAACTTCTGCTTGCAAGGACGTTCCATGGTGCGCTATGAATTTTCCACCTTTCATTTATAAGTGAAATGTTCTATTCGGCGTGATGACCTTGCATTAGCAATTTATTGTTTCTTTCCACTAGCAATCAACAATTTTCACTATGAATTTCCTATTGCTTATTGGTGAGTCGTTGTGCTACGCTATGGGCCGCTCATTGCTTCTTGTAGGCAAGTTGTCGTGCAATGCAAGTTTTGTTAAATTTGTTTGTAAGTCATCAGTGGACATTCAAAAGTCACTAGCTGTTGCATGTAGGTGAACTGTGCTCAGTGTGATATCCTTCAACACTGCTTGTGGAGGAAGCCATTGTACACATTTCAAATTTTTATTCTCTATCACAAGCCTACCAGCTTAGCTCGTAGGCAAACTATTGCGCACATAATGAGCCTCCCACGGCTGCCCGCAGGTGCTCGTATTTATCACAAGTTTGTTGATATCAATTGTAGACGTTATGTCGAATTCATTGCAATCTCCTTTTTTATGCTTGTGGGAGATCTGTCACATTCGTTGCACGCTGCTTCTTGTTATTCACAGGCAGATTATTATGCAATGCTGATTTCGTTAACACTTTGTGGGTAAGATTATTGTGTGCATTACGAGTAATATGTCGCTGCCCGTGGGCGGGTTGCATTAAGAGCATATCTTCTAATGTGGCTTGCAAATGGGATTGTTGTATGCACCATGAGTTCGTATCTATTGCTATAATCCATTACTTTGACTCAGACAAACTGTCATATGCATCATAGATCCTTAATGTTGCTTGTAAGCGCTTGCAGATATTGTGTCTTAGTTTGTAGATTGTATGTTGTGTGCATGACGAGTCTCTTATAATGGCTCGTAAGCATGCTATTGTATTCTCTACTATTATGCTAACACTCTTTGTAGGTGAGTTGTTGTGCATACCAATAATCTTTTACGCTCGTAAGTGGACTACCTCATTAGTCACGTGTCTCATGATTTATACCAGTGTGCAGTCTATTGTATGCATAATGAACGTTATATTGTTGCTTGTTGATGTTTGCATCTATTACAAGCTCGTTGCCTTTGTTTGTAGACAGTGCGCCGTATTCAGTGCAATTTCTTCAGATATGTTCATGTGAAGAAGCTATAACATTCATTGCATATCAAATATCATTACTTGTGGGCAATTAGTGTGTTCTTTACATTCATAGCGTACTGACTTTCAGTGTTCACATGGGACTTATATGTTTGTTTGAAAGTTGATTAGCGCATTCATAAAAAAAATCCCTCCTTATTGATGCTTATGGGTTGATCATCATGTTAGCTGAGAATCTATTCATCACGTGTCTCTTGTAGTTTCTTGTAAGCGGGTTGCCATGTGTGTCACGAGTTCATGTTTGTGCCCGTAGGCAAATTATTTTGTTTACTATAGGCCCCCTTGTCGATGTCCATAGGTGATTGTTTCTTGTTGGTGCTTGCATTTCAATCGGCATGGTAACTTTCAATATTCATTGGAAATTTCGTGTTATTGGTTGTAAGCAAGTCTTTATATTCTTTCATGATTTTGATTTATTTTTGCTTGCAAGCAAGTTGTATTTGAAGGTCTTTGCTTGCCACAAGTTCTATGTTCGTTCATTTATGTTATATTTTTATTATTGTGCATATTGTAGTTTCATTTTAAGCATTAATCCGATTCCCTGTAATTTGCTTAAATCTGGTTCCCTGTCAATTTAAATTTCGGCAGCCTCCCGGCGTCTTCCTCGTTAGGGGAATGTTTGGGAGTCTAGGCTTGTCCACCTCAACAAAAAAGACATGCATAGTCGGTGTCGTGCGATATCGCGACCGTGGTTTTCTACCCCGCCACTCCAATAAAGGCAAGGATGGGTTGCAAGGGTATCTGTGTGAAAATTTGCAAGTTTTCCTTGCCAGCCTGAGAGCACGTATGGGTACTTAAGTTTTATCTTGCAACGCTGAGAAAAGCGTACACAAGGCTTACTCATATCGCCGCAAACATTGCATCGAGCTCCCTTCTACCACGCTAAGTAAAATGTGGATAGATGGTCTGCCCATTGCGCCGCTAGCACCGAAAACAAAATTAGAGTTTTTTTTTAAGTTTAGGAAATTTATACCTTGTGCGAGAGACGGTGGCAACGGTGTCGGGGCGATGATGATGGCAAAAACGTGCAAAATTCCTTTTTGTTTGATCTCTCTATCTTCTCTCTTTTCTTTTTATTTTTTCTTTTTTTTTTTATATTCTCTATTTTTTTTTTCTTAATAAAAATAATGCTAATAATAACTAAAAAACATAAAAAAGGCTGGTTTTGTTTAAGTGAATGGATTGGAAGAGTGGGTTTGTTGTAGAGGAAGGTTGGAAGGTTACTGTTTGGGTGGAAGAGGCAAGTAATTGAGGTATGTTGCTTTCTTGAGGTTCAGTCAACGGTAAGCTATAATTTTGTGGTTCTTGTGGGTAATTGGAGATGGGTTGGATAGTAGCAAGTTGAGGAAGTTGGGTTGGATTGTGTATTTGAAGTGTTGTAGTTAAGGTGTAGCTGCTGAATGTTTGGGGGAAGAGGAAGACTGGGGAATCAGCCAGATCGGTAAGGATGAATCGGTGGCTGAAAGGTTGATCACAGGCGTCGGGGCTTGTGGGATCGAACGGAATTGTTCGAATTGTGAAAGCCCTTAAGTAAACGAAGCTAAACTCTTAACATCGAGGTGATTTTTGGTAATGGTTGAAATTTCATCTTAGAAAAATTATGAGATGGGTAATATATTGGGAAATTATACCAACATGACAAAACCGTAAGGCTCTTAGGCCAAAGCAGATAATATCTTGATAGTTAAGAGTTTGAACTGTTACAAATGGTATTAGACCAATACACCAGCCGGAATATGGGAACTAAGTGCCATACAAGATAAAGTGTTACGCCATGGGAGCCACTAGGGGTTGGATTGGTCAGGTGAGTACTTTAGTGACGTGTCGCACCTTGCCAACCGTCGCTCGCGTCGCCGATTTCGGCCCTTTTCGTGTTTCTTAGTATATGGATGCGCATCCACATAATCATGTATAATATTCAATTGTCTATTTTGTTATGCGCACAATCCTATGAAGTGAGGCTTTAGTGGCCTTCATCAATTGGATTATATTATCCTTGATTAAGCGATTGATTGTATGACATTGAAAAAGTGTTTGTAGTATGCTGAGAATCATTTCCATAGAAGATACTAAACTATTAAGTGTCATAAAAATTGTGGCAATAAAAGAGTTTTATGTCCTTATGTCCTAATTTTGTACTAAGAGAGCTCTAGTTAAAATTTGTGAAATAATGAAGTCAAAATGCTACTTTTTGTTTTGTTTTTTACATGCTTTTGAATTTTAATTTAGTTTTGGGAGGAATGTTGTCGGGTAGATTTACCATGAAAGTTATATATTTATTGAGAGGTTTGATGTAGAAGTGATGTGATGCATGAATTGAGTTACACATGATTAAAGAAAGGAAATTAAATAAAAGCTTAACTGTTCATAACATCATGCTTCAAATCAAAATCGGTTACAAGAATTCGTAGAGTTCTACTTTGCTTAGGCAAAGAAATTACACATGAAAAGAAACAGGATGATTTAAGCCAATACAAAGGAAAAAGTAAAGTTAAAAGCTAGTGAATTGAATCCCACAACTAATAAGGAGTTGTTCACCTTGAGGCCTCTTCTCTCTTTCCTACGAAACTAGGTTGAGCGGCGGAAGATCGTCCAAGCTAGTAGTGAGGTTGCCACGAGGAGGGAGGAGCCAATGATCGTCGCCACGGGGAAGGAGCTTGGAGGTGGAGGAGGTGCGGCAGGATGACCTTTAATGATCCACGTGTAGACGAAAAAGTGGTCGTCGATGGAATCCACTATTGTTGGTAGAATCCGATCCAAATATTCTTCGACGGTGTCGTCGAAATCAAAGCCTACGTCGAAGAATGGCGATTTGAGGATGTCAACTTTTCCTTGGTTGTCATATTCAAACCCGAAGTTCCACTCGGGTTCCTCCATGCATTCTTGAAGGTAAGAATGGGTGGTCGCCGCAAGAGGCTCTCCAATGGGAGGGAGCGAAGGGCGGCGGGTTGGAGAGGGGATGGGAGGTGCCGGCGGTGGAGATAGAGAGGGAGAGGAGGGGTGTGTGTTTATGCAGCAAAACTGAAGTTAATTTCAGTTTTTAGGGGAATTAGGAGGGAAGAAATTAGTGATTGAATTCCCAATTAAGTGCATTAAAGGCATTAATTGAAAATCCAATATTTGCAAACCAAGAGGGGGGCCGGCGGCATCAATAGAGGAGCTAGGTTTAGAAATAAAATTGAATTAATTTCAGTTTTAAGTGAAATGTGAGGGATTTATTTGAGCTTAAGATTTGAATTTCAAAATAAGAGGGGGGGATTAATTGCACAATTAATGAGGCCCATGAAGAGGGCGGCCGGCAGCATCAAGGAGGAAGAGGGGAGTTTGGGATGAGGTGGAGGATTCCAAATCAAGACGATGACTAGGAAAATTTTGTCTCATGAATCCAATTTCATTTGGAATGAGGTTGAGTTCAAAATTTCGAAAACTTTTCTAAATTAGAATTTCCCAATTAGGAAAGAAATTGAAATTGAAATTCTCCACCTCTGCCTACATCAATAGTGTTTATTTAAAGATATGTTTGCAGGAGTTGTTACTTGTGTTCAAGCACAAGGTGGTTTGACCAAGTATTTACATGGATGTTCTTACTAGACATTTGCAAGAAGTTGTACCGCGTTCTATGCTTGTTGTTGTTGATATTCTTCTTGTTGATAAAACTAGAGAGGTAGATGAATGTAAACTTGACTTATGGAGGTCAACCATAGAGTTTAAAGGTTTTTGTTTGAGTAGATCTAAAATCGAATATATGGAGTGTAATTTAGTTGTAATAGATCCAATGGGGGATTGTGACTTTGGGCAATCAAGTCATTAATACATAGTACACCTTTTAGATATTTTGGGTCTATTGTTCAGAGTGATTGGTGAAATAGATGGGAATATTATTAGTAGAATTCAAATTGGATAGTTGAAGTGGAGGAATGCATCGGGCTTGTGGTTTGATAAAAAAGCCCCCTCTCAAACTTAAGGGAAAATTCTATAAAATGGTTGTGAGACATGTAATGTTTTATGGAGCAGAATGTTGGTCATTAAAAGAGAAGTATAATATTAAGTTAAGTGTTGCAGAGATGAGGATGCTTAGGTGGATGAGTGACTTTAAATTATCTTTTGAAGGTTATATTTTACTTGTTCAAAGTATGATTGATTTATATGCTAATTTGATCTACATGCTATAATTGATTTACGTGTTCTGAGTTAGATCTTACATGTTAAAATATAACATGACAGCATATAAATTAATTACATAATTTGATCGTATGGGCAGGATGCATGGAGTGCTCTAGCTTAACGTTTGTGAAAGAATGAAGTTGAAATGCTACTTTTTTTTTTTTGACATGCTTTTGAATTGACCTTTAATTCTGGAAGGAATATTGACAGTATTCATACAAAATTTGATCTTTTATCTTAATGTTCAATGCTTCAATGAGCATATTATTTGTATTGGACTCTTGTTGCGGAATTGCCTGTATGAGTTAATTTGTCTTCATAGTCTTGTAAAATATTTAAAGCATGTAATTTCATTTCTTACATCAGCTATTCGATTTATTCAAAGTCATTTGCACTCTAGTAGTTCAAGTTCTGACTCCTGCGGTATTTATATATTTTTAATAAACAGGCCAATAAAATTGGAACTGTCACCTGAAGAGGAAGTAGTGGCTTCTATGAATATGAACATAATCAGGTATACCTAATTATTTAAGCATCGTGACATGCAATTTAATTAAATTTTACATTTTTTTCTCAACAGTTATGTCCTTTATCTTTTGAAGGTTAGGTCTTACATATTCAAAGTATAATTGATTTATATGCTAAATTGATCTACATGTTATAATTGATTTAAATGTTCAAAGTATAATTGATTTCTTTGCTTATTTGATCTACTTGCTATAACTGATTTACATGTTCAAAGTGAAGAATCACCTGAATCGGTAATGAATCCATCTTCTTCCAGTTATATTAAAAGTTTTTCAAATTTTGATTTTTATGCATGCTGGAATCCAACTACTTGATTCTCATGTGAAACAGGAAATTAAATAGCGATGATGATGATAATTATAGTCATTGCCGTTATAGCTTATCTCAACTATCTAGGCTCGGATTTATGAATCCTCATATTCACTCTATGTTTCAGAAAATTTTTATATGTTAATTTTGATATACATATTTTTATTTTAGATTATTTAACATTAATTTTGCCCAAATCACTTTAGTTTAATTTTCACAATTTTATGTTAAATATACACCTATCATTCATTATTATAATAATTTCTCATCTTTTTTTTTTGTTTTACCTCACATCTATCTCTGCATTCTTAATTCTACAAACTCATATTGTTAATGAATGATGTTTTTATCGTCTAACACTAATGTTAGTATATAAATATATTAATTAGAAATATTTTTATATTTAGATAGCGATGTATGTAACTTGGGTATATCTTAAAACAATGCTTTTTTAAAAATCTTTATGCATTCTCAATTTATTGTTAGGTTTTCTTTCATAGGTTTGTTGGTGGAATTTTGTCATCCTCAATGGATTGAAATATTTTGTGATCGAGCTCGACATAAAAAATAATATATTATCCCGAAAGACAAAAATATTATTTTGCTATGAATTTAATGACAAAACTCACAATTTTATGTTTTAACAGATATTTTCTCTTATTCAATATCTATTTAAATAAAACCTATTTTATTCTATGTACGAATGTCCCATACCCCTATGGTTAATTAATTACATCTTAAGTATTGGTTATTTAAAAATACTTTTGATTAAACTAGTAGTTTCTTATTGTCATAAAAATATTAGATAATATGTTTTTTTTTTTAGTTTGAGAAATTCTTATTCAAAGATTTGATCTTTGGAATTTTAAGGGAGATGTAATCAACTTTAAAACAAATTTTAGGAATATAAGCCAACAAGAGGAAAATGTAAGAGCATTTGATTCTGAGAAACTCAGAGGTGCTCAAACTATCATGTATTGGGTTTTATATTTTAAAATTAGATTTTTTGTTTGAGTTGATCAATTTGATTTAGAAAGTTTGGACTTATATTTCAATAACATAGGTTGAAGGAAATGCCAGGAATGTGAGGGCTTATGAGGTGATTGGAGTCAACCTTAGCCTCAGATCTAAGGTGTAGACTACTGAGAGGTAGTATATCGAACTTATTTCTAACTAAGTGCAAGAGACTTACAAACATACACATAACCTAAATGTAAGTCAACCTCCAGACTTACAACCCTACTTAGAGAGGGTCGCCAACTAACCCACATAAACGCTTTTAAAATCATGAGGCATGGTCTAAATGAATATGCAAGATGGGTAAGACTATTTTGATTTAAATGATAGGACTTACAACTTTTGGGTCAAGATGTCTGATCGTGTGGGTATACAAACACTGACTCACTAAATGCAGATTTATTTGTTATTTAATCCTTAAATTAAGAGCTTTCTATATGAGATACATTGGGCTATGCATGATCATTTCATTTTTTTTAAAATGAAAATGTCTTTATTTGAATAAGCCATGTAGTTTTTGAAAAAAAAAAGAATATATATTATCCTATGGTTCTTTTCTTTATTTAGATTCTTTAATTAGTAGAAATTTTAATTTTATTCTAAGAACCTACTGTATAACGCATGTCCAGGTCACCCCAAGCAAAAGCAAATGAACGGACCTAAGAAAAACCAAGCATTTTTATAAACAAATAATCGTGTGTGTTTATAAAATCAACTAACAGCAAAGTAAGCAATGTTTAAATTATTACAATTATGAATGACAACTGAGTTGTCTACCTTATACAACTCATTTATTTATTTTAGAGACTCAATATGTGAGTCTTTAAGCTTTGACTTCTAGATGTATTCAGGGCTTCACTTAGGAGGTTCATCTCTCTTATAACTATATCACACATGCCTATAATACTTCTTAAGTTTATTAAGTACATTTGAAAAATAAACACTCAAGCTTGCATAACAGTGGGATTACGAAGCATGTAATATATAAAAGAAAGAAACATTTCATAATTGTCTGACACTAAAAGTACCAACTGCCAAGTCCTGTTTCGATCCTATTGACTATGACTCTTTAGGAGTTTTAAGCAGCACGTGTAAGCAACTAGTTTTAATAATTATGATTTATTTATCTCTTTTTGAATATGGCCACTTACAGAAAGAAGCACATAATATATATCCTAGCCACTTAACAGTAAATGCTCGCGTAAACAATTCAATAGGTATTACATCAAATACAATAATCAAATGCGCACAAAAGAAAAAATTTAATCCTAGTATGCCTAAGTCTGTGTTGACTGCATGGTATGTCACACTACAAGTGGTCTTTTATTTTATTGTGGAATGGACATGTTTAATTTTAATCCAATAGTGATTTCGCTTTGCCGTTATCAGGTCCCAAGTCTTGGATGAGAAAAGTGGAGGGTTGTGTATAATCATGGCATGAATTATTTAATGCATTATGTTAATGCTAGGGCGTTCCCTGAAAGAGACGCGTTGTATGGCCTGAATACAACGATAAGTGAGTAAGACCCGTTGCACGGGTACTTAGGTGCAGTGCTAAATAGGCAAGAGTTCTCACATCATAGATGGATGTGAGCAAAGAAGCTGGCTCATGAAACTAAAATTAGGATAGAAACATAGAATATATTTTTCCTTATAGTTAAATTAATGAAATTAATAGATATTATGATTCATAGGAATATAAATATTCTATGCATTTAGGAAACTAAATGGGTTGGAGAGAAGGCTAAGGAGATTGATAGTTTAGGATTTAAACTATAATTTTCTGATACGAGTCGTACTAGAAATGGTGTACGTGATTATAGATAAGAGTTTGAAAGATAATGTTATAAAAATTAATAGAATTAGTGATAGAATTATAACTTTAAAGATTATTGTTGATGCTAAGATTATTAATATTATAAGTGCTTCTGCTCCTTAAGTTAGTTTGGATATGTGTTCAAAATTAAAATTTTGTAATGACCTAGAAGAATTAATACAAAAGATATCTCTCGAAAAAATAATTTTTATTGGAGGAGATTTAAATGGATATGTTTGTAGAGAGGTAGATAATTTTAAAAAGCATTTATGGTGGCTATGGCTTTGGAGCGACTAATGAATGTGGTAAGGCCATATTAGATTTTTCTTTAGCTTATGATTTTGTAATTGCTAATACTTTATTTAAAAAAGAGATTATCTTCTCATCACTTATAAGAATGGATATAATAAACTCAGATTGATTATTTTTTTATAAGAAAAATTGATCTTTTAGATTGCAATGATTATAAAGTTATTTGAGTGAAAGTTTATGTACCCAACATTGCTTATTAGTTTTAAACTTTAAGATAATGAGGCAGAAAATAAAAAAAATAAAGTAAATCAGTGTTCTTGGATCAAATAGGGGCAATTAAAGAATATTAACAAAAATATTTTTGAGAGTAAGATTCTAGATCTTAAGATTTTATCTTTGCATGAGAAAACTAATGTTATGTGGAAAAAAAAAAGCTAATGATGTTAAGAATATTGCAAAAGATGTGTAGAGTATCAAAGGGAAAAGCTTATGATAGTAAAAATAGTTGGGAGTGAAATCAAAACATGCAATAAAAGATAAAAATAAGAAAATTTAATTTAGCTGTAAAAATTCTGATGATTGAGAAATATATAAAAGAGGCATGTAAGGACTCTAAGAAAGTAATTTGCAATGCAAATATTTTAACTTAATAATTTATATAATATATTAGATATTAAGGAGGGCGAAAGATATATATATATATATAAGTTAGCTAAAAAAAGAGATAAGAGTAGTAAGGATTTAGTTCAAATGAAGTATATTAAGGATGAAGATTAAAAAGTGCTTTTATTAAAGAGGATATTCAACAAAGGTGGATGAGATATTTTGCTATACTATTCAATGAAGATTACGAGAATGCGATTCACTTTAGTGACTTAACACCCTAAATGAAAATAAAGTTTTTTGTTTTTATCGGCGTATCAGTAAAACTGAAGTTAAAGAGGCTTTAAAGAAAATGAAGTGTGGAAAATGAAGGAATTTCTTGGCTTACTAAACTTTTTAATATTATTTTGAAGACTAAAATGATGCCAGATGAGTGGAGAATGAGTGTGTTGATTCCTATTTTTAAGAATAAAGGTGATGCACAAGATTATGCAAATTATAGATGAATTAAGTTAATGTGTCATACTTTAAAACTATGGAAGAGAGTTATGGAGCATATGTTGCGGCGTGACTAATGTTTCTCAAAATAAAATTGGATTCATGCCAGGTAGGTCTACTATGGAAGCTATACATTTATTGAGAGATTTAATGGAGAAGTATAGAGAGAATAAGGAGGATCTACATATGATTTTTATTGATTTAGAGAAAGCATATGATAAAGTTCCAAGAGAAGTGCTATGGAGAGTTCTACATGAGAAAAGGGTTAATAATGCTTATATTCAAGTTATTAAAGATATGTATGCAGAAGTTGTTACTTGTGGTCAAACACAAGTTGGTTTGACCAAGTAGTTTCCTATTTCAGTTGGATTATATCAAGGATCAGTCTTAAGCCCATATCTTTTTGTTTTAGTGATGGATGTTCTAACTAGACATTTCTACCATGGTGTGTGCTTTTTGCTGATGTTATTCTTCTTATTAATAAGACTGATAGGGAGTTGAAGGTAAACTTGAATTATGGAGGTCAACCTTAGAGTTTAAATGCTTTCGTTTGAGTAGATCTAAAACTAAATGTATAGAGTATAATTTTAGTAATAATAGATCTGGTGTGGGGATTTTGACTTTAGGCGATCAAGTCATTAATAAGAATACACGTTTTAGATATCTTGGGTCTATTGTTCAGATTAATGGTGAAATAGATGGAGATATTATTAGTAGAATTCAAATTGGATGGTTGAATTGGAGAAATGCATCGGGCTTGTTTTGTGATAGAAAAGTCCTTCTCAAACTTAAGGGAAAATTCTATAAGATGGTGGTGAGATCTGCAATGCTTTATGGTGTAGAATGTTAGCCATTAAAAGATAAGCATAATATTAAGTTAAGTGTTGCAGAGATGAGGTTGCTCAGGTGGACGAGTGGCTTTACGCTTAGAGATAGAATATGAAATGAGCATATACATGAAAAGGTTGGAGTAGCTCCAGTGGAAGATAAGATTAGAGAGAGTCGCCTTAGATGGTTTGGTCATATTTAACAATGGCCTTCCAATGACCCAGTTAGAAAAGTAGATGTATTAGATTTGACTTATGTTAAGAAAGATAGCGGTATACTTAAAAAACTTGGTTATAAAATATTAGAAATGACATTTCTTTATTAGATTTAAATGAGATTTTGTCTCTTATTAGGACACAATGGAGGGAAAGGATTCATGTAATCAACCCCATATAGTGTGATAAAGGCTTGTTATTGTTGTGGTGATTTCACTTGAAGTTGTTTTTTACTTTTATTTGATTTTTAATTATGTCATGTTTAGGAATGTTAGAAAGAACACATAAAGCAACCACTACTTACTTTGAGGCTAGCATGTTGCTTATAGTATCTTAAGATCTAATGATGTAGGTATTCCACCTTTTGGGAATTGGGATAAATAATTTATGATTACATCAAAATGAACCTAAGTGATTTTTAAGTATTTTTTTTAGAGTTTTTAAATGCTTGGATAAGAGAGAGATGTTTACTTAATAAAGTATGGTAAACATGCCTAAGGATTTGACTTAGGATTTTGTGAAATTCACTTAATTGGTTAAGATGAATTTCAATAAGAAGGGGCTCCTAAAGGTTAATCTAGAAGCTTGTCTTTTAATTGTCATAAAAGGGTGATCACTTATTTTGGTTAAGTGATAGGATACTTAGAGTTTGAGTCTAAGTAGAGGAGTCATCCACTTGATTATGGATTAAATAGATGAAGGTTATGAAATAACTAAAGCTTTAGAGCTAAAACTAGTGTTTTTTTTTAAAATCATCATAATATTGGCTAATATTTTCATTTTGAAATATGAGAAATTCTTGTTCAAAGATTTGGTCTTTGAGAATTTCAATGATGATGTGATCAACTTTAAATCAGATTTTAGGAATGAGAGCCAAAGGAAGAAAAATGTAAGAGTACTTGATTATGAGAAAACTCAGAGGTACTCGAATTGTCTTATTTTGGGTTTTGCATTTTAAAATTAAAATTTTATTTAAGTTGACAAATTTGATTTAGAATGTTGAGACTTATATTCTAACAACTCATGTTGAAGAAAATACCCATAATATGAGGATTTATGAAGTGGTTGGAAATCAACAATGGCTTATGATCCTAAAGCTAAGGTAATTACTACTGAGGGTAGTGTCTTCAGGACTTGTAAACTTACACCTTATATGGGGCATAAGTCAGTCCGACTTTTGGATTTACAATTCTGCCTGGAAAAGACTACTAGCTAAACCCACCTAATCGCTTTTAAAATCATAAAGTCCGGTCTTAATGTGTATGAAGAGTAGGAAAAACTATTTTAATTTAGAAGATATGACTTACAACTTGGCTCTTACGCCAAGATTCTTAATCATGTGTGTATGCATATATTGACTCACTAAAATATAGATTTTTGTTATGTGGTCCTTAAGTGAAGACTTTTTACATGTGACACACTAGTTATGCATGAGCATTTTATTTTTGAAAACTTGACTCATTAGAGTGAGCCATGCAATTTTCTTTTTATTTAAAAAATTTTGTTATTTTATGATTGATTTTAGATTGTTTATAGACTCTGCCTGTGGGGCCTTCAAGCTTTATCTTCTAGAGGGTTCTTGGGCTTCACCTATGATAGGTTTACCCTTCGGATCCACCTCTCCTTTAATTGTATCCCACGGGATTAAACATACATCATAAGCTCAACAAACACATTTTAAAATGTAAAAAGACTCAGGTATGCAAAATATGAAGATTATTCGAAGCAGTTTATATGACAACAATAAACATCACATAATTGTCTGGCATTTAAAGTTCCAAGTCATGTTTCTACTCTATTGGTCATATCTCCTTGAGTGGTTTAAGTAGCGCCTGTAAGCAAACAATGTTAAATAATCATGACTTATTTTTATCTCCTCTTAGGTGCAACCATCTACATAAAATTAAGTATATCTTTATCCTATCCATTTAAGGGAAAGTGCCCACAACGCAGACAATCTAATAGGCATCACACCACAACATCAATCACATGTGCGAAAAAAGAAAAATCACAATCTTAGCATGCCTAGGGGCTGTGCAACTAAGTGTGTGCCAGACATGTGGTATGCCGCACTATATGTGATGTCTTGTTTTATTGAAAATTAGAAGATGTTTAATTTTAATATGGAGGTGGTTTCACTTTAGGTTGCTTGTAGCTTAAAACTTTTTTTTTTATTTTTTTAATTATCTCATATTTAGGAGGGTTATAAAGAACCCATAAAGTTGCCACTACTGTCTTTGAGGCAAGCCTGTTACTTATGGAATCTTAAGATTCAATGATGTTGACATTCTACTTTTTAGGGTGGAACGACTAATTTTTGTATCAAAGAAACTTTGTAATTTTTAGGAATATTAAGGTTCTCTTAATATTTAGATAAGAGAGAAGTGTCCACCTAATAGGGTAAAATAAACATGCATAAGGGTTTGACTTAGGTCATTGTAAAATTCACCTAATAGGATAAGGTGAACTTCAACAGATAAGGGCTCCTAGAGGATATCCAAAGGTTATGTTTTAAATGTCATAAGAGGAGGAAATACTTATTTTATTAAATGATAAGAGATTGGAGAATTTTTATCAGCTTTTGGAGCTACGTTGGAGGAAATTTTTTACAACTTAGAGGTTGGAGGAAAGAGAGGAGATCTATAGCTTTTGGGTTAAGGTGAGAGAGTTTCTAGGACATTTGGAATCCGTAAAAAAGAGAAATAATTATAGTTTTTGGACTACAAGTCAAGATGCAATCATTGGGTTTTGTATTCGATGATGCACGATCATCTACCTAAGTTGGGTTAGGCAAATGTGAGAGGGTGATACGTAAATTTGGATTACAAATCACAATGAATTTCTTTGAACTTTTAGATGTTCAAAGAGAAGAGTCAATTCTTCTACAACTTAGGTTGGAGGAATGAAAGGAAGATAAGATAGAAGATTGTAGCTTCAGGGCTACAAATCAAAAAGATCTCTTTAAATTTTTGTATTCAAAGAGGAAAATTCATTTGTTTGACTTGGGTTAAACAAATGAATGGCTTTATGATTTTGATTTTTATGATTCGCTAATCTTCTCCTAAACTCTCTAAAAGTCATTTGAGAACTTTTATTTGAGTTTAGAGAAGCATCAAGTAAGGAGATGGGAGGTTTCCTATGGCTTTTAGGCTTAAGGAGAATTGGAGAATTTCCTACAATTTTGGCTTGTAGAAAATGAAAAGAAAATACAAATTTGAGATGGTTCTTTGAATATCTTGTATTCAAAGAGAAATGATCATTCACTTAATTTAGGCTAAATAAATGGAGGAGACGAGGATTCAAGAGGTCATTCATTGATTTTGTATTTAACAAATGAGATGGGGGAACTTAAGGTTTGGTTCTAAGTTCAAGGCCTTCATGCAATGATATTTTTAAAATTTTTGGAAGATTTTAAATTATCATGCATGACAGATGGAATGATGGTTTGTTGATTTTGTGTTTCAACAAATGAGATGGATAACTTAGAATTTTGTTTAAAGATCAAATGATTCATATATAAAATATTTGGAGCCTTGGGGAGGCTCCAAAATATCACATATAAGGTAAAAGATCATTGAAAGAGAGCTCCTTATTTGAGTAGAGAGTGTTTTGGACTCATTTGGAGAGGGGATTCTCTTAAATGCCTCTAAATAGATTCTAAAGATCAATTTTGTCATGATCTAAGAGAAATCTAGGAGTATGCATGAGATGGTTCATCATTTTAGGAGTTTCACCATATGCTTAAGCTACTTGTCATTTCCCTTAATCGATTAACTTGCAAATTGCACCAAACATTTTAAACAAATTTCAATGTGTGGTGGGGTATGATCTATGAGCTCGTGAAAGCCATAGAGTACTCTACCTTTGCTTTGCAAACACTTATAAATTTGATTAACGTGTTTGTGATATTGCAAATTTTGGACATGCAACAATCTTAGCAAATGACCTTCAACATGCATTCATTTGGGATTTGAGCTATGCAAACTAATTTGATTAAGTGTGCAAACATTTGAATTAAAAATTTTTGCTTGTTTCAGCTCTCTAGATTTGAAGAAATGTCAAGGATGATTTCAATCAATCTACTCATCATGGGATTTGAGACATAAACATGAGAGAAAATCATGAGAAAACACCGGATTTCTTCTCTTTCTATGATTTTAATGAATATACAAAATAAATACAACTCGTTTCTATTAACACTCTCCTCCCTTTATGTCGAATAGGAATTACCTTGCTACTATCTTGAATTTCTTCTCCTTTATCGATTAAAGACACAGTTAAGCACACAATCACTCCCTCCTTCGTCTTCGCGGAACCCACACAAACACAAGTGAGTTCTCCCTTAAACATGTGAGGAGTTGCATCTACTCAGTTTCGATTCGTCGTCAGCACCCTTTCGCAGGACTTTGCCTACACTCGCTGTTTTCTCGCTCACTTTGCTCGGGTGCTTTGCCCGCTTCATGCTGCTCTCGCCTCTGCTACATCGGTTCAACAGAATCGATCCAGTTATTACAATCTTCCCTTAATAAAATTTCTTCTTCGAAATTTAAATGAAAATAAAGCAACCATACCTTAATTGAATAAGTGTGGAAATTGATCTTTCATTTTTTATTCCTTCTCTCATGTGGCCTCTCTTTCTGTTACATGCTTTTATAAAATTTGAATGGCTGACATCTATCGCTTCCTTTGTCATTTCATATCATATTCCAGTATTCTTTCAGACTTTTCTAAAAAATTCAAATTAGGTTGCAACTCAATTGAATTTGACTCAGTTCACTCAGATTCATCAAGTATGTATTTATGAAGTGTAGATATATGAAAAACATATTGTATTCCTTGCATATATATACTGGTAGACCTAATCTATAAGCCGTATTTCAAATTATTTCAATAATTTCAAATTGTCCAATTTATCGTGGGCTAAGTTTTCCTATGGTATACACCTTTTATGGGACTGACTTTAATAAAAATAAATTCAAATGATCTGTATTTGACATCATAATATATTCATTGTTTGTCATGAATAGTCTTCAATCTGTCTCTGATCAATCTAATATAATTAGTAGCATCATCTATCTAGTACCAATCACTTTTCTTTCTCCTGTCTCCACCCAGAATAAAGGTGTCGTGCATTTTCTTCCGTAAAGAGCTTTATATTGTGTCATTTCGATATTGTATTGAAAATTATTCTTATAAGCAAATTCTACTAATGGTAAATATGATTCTCAATTCCCACCAAAATTCAGTGCAAACAATCGGAGTAAATCTTCTAGGGTTTGTATAGTTCTTTCTAATTACCTATCTGTTTGAGGATGAAATACAATATTGAATGTTAATTTAGTGTTGTATTGAATCTTCAATCTTCTTCCACAATCTAGTAAATTTGTCATCTCTATTTGAAACTGTAGATTTTTGCACCCCATGTAATTTTGCAATTTCATCAACATGTCTTTGCTATTTTTTCACAAAATATATTTTTTTGATTGTCAAAAAATGAGTGGACTTCATTAATCGATCTCTAATAACCCATATACTACCACGTCTCTGTCTCAATCTAGGTAATCCAATTATAATTCCATCTTAATTTTTAGGGTTTCCACTTATGTATTGGTAAAAGTTGCAACTGTCCACCTTGTTTTTTATGCTCTACTTTGACATGAGATACATTTAACTACCAATTCTATAACTTTTTTTTTTAATCTTGGTCATCAAAATATTCTTTTAAGCTCTTGATACAATTTATTGGTGTCTGGGTTAATTGTATAATCAGAAATATGTGCTTCCTTTAGAATCTTTTTTTTTTTTTAATTTTTAACATTTGAAAAATATATTCTACCTTATTTTTCAGTATTTTATTTTCATTTAATACAAAATTTTCAAGCTGGCTTGCTTTTACTTTATTTATAATGTCTTGGAAACTAAAATATCGAGACAATAAATTACATATTTGATATTTCAATGTCGATTGTATTGTTAGCTGATTTTTATGATAGGAAATTTGTATATTTAGCATTTACCATTGAAAGTTTCAATCTTTTCATATCCTTAATTATTTGCTCCTGTTATGTGATCATCCAATTTCCACTATTGGAAGTCTTTCTATTTAATGCATCTGCAACAGCATTTGTCTTTTCAGGGTGGTACTGTATATCTAAATCATAAACTTTAATGAGTTATAACCATCATTTCAGCCTTAAATTAAATTCCTTATAATTAAATATATATTTTAGACTTTTATGATCTAGAAATACTTGGTGGGGGCAAGAAATATAGGGAGCCTATACCCCTCGCCTGCACAAGAGAGAATGCAAACGACACAACAACGAAAAGACCCGACTTGAGATGAAATTCAAGATGAGAAGAGAGAAGAGAACAAACTCTTACATTTCAAATTTGACATAAATAAAAACTTACAAACTAGACTTTAAATAAAATAAAAAGACACCCTAAAGTTGCTGCACTTAGAAGAAAGATACAGGTGGAGTGGCACTTGCGGAGAGACGAAAGAGGTTAGAAGCCCGAGAAGAAAGGTTGGAAAGAGCCCGCAGGATTTTCGGAGGGGATGAGAAAGAAGGGTGGAAAGAGCCCGCAGGATTTTCAAAGCAAACCCGCAGGTTATAGCTTTTCCAAAAATAACATTTTCATAACTCATATTTCAAACATTACAATACCCCTCATATATATAGGTATGAAAGGGGAAGACCAAAAGACACATAACATAAATTTTAACACAAGAAACAAAGCACCATAAGCATAGAAATCCTTCCCCATGCTCACGGAAATCAACCCAAACCAGGAACCGAAGCAGCCACCGCGGGAAACAAGGAGGCCGCACGGAACCAAGGGGCCACGGCCTCGGGAAAGAGCCCAGGCACTAGAAAACCAGCGGCCAGCCAGAATTCCAAGAGGCAAAGCACAAAAAACAATAGGCCATGGAGGAAACCAATGAGTCACCTCATGGGAAAAGACATTTCTTAGAATTCCAAAGGCCGGTTTGGAATTCCAAGAGACAACAATAACTAAAACATAAAAAGCATAAAATTACATTAAATAAAAAGATAACTATGAGCTAAAATCATAGCTAATAATGAGCTAACTTTTAGTTCCATTTAATGAACTAAAAACCAGCTCATAAATGAGCTAAAATTTCAGCTCAATTTTGATTGAGCTAGTAGACTCAAGGAAAGCCAAAATTCATATTATTTTGGACATGGGTTGACCCCCCTTTTGTCTACATCAATACTTCACATCTATCTCCATATTTATGTCTCCATATCTTGAGTGCAAAAATTTTTGTTGTCAATTCTAAATCATTGGTAGGATAATTTCTTTCATGGTTCTTTAATTTCCTTGAAGCATATGACACTACTTTACCATACTACATTAACATGCATCCTAATCCCATCAACAAGTGGGACATTTAAGTAGGTTTTGTCGGCGTCTTTTATTTTTTCTTTCCAAATTTTCTTTGGCTATCCTTATTATTCTTGGGATATTTCTGTCTGTCAATGTTTTGGAATCTTATACAAAATTTATGGTAGCTTTCTTTGATTGGGTAATACATGGTTTCCAAGTTGGACCTGTCTTTTTATATTCTGAAATTGTCATTCTTCTTTTTGTTTGGCATGACTTCAAAACATTAACCTTGGTATTTTCATTCATTCCCTAATGATCTTACATATTGCGTGGCTTGTTGATTTTCTCTCTGTTGATTTATGCGACTTGCACTTTTGTTGCTAGCCTCATAGTTACGTATGCTTCAATTAAGGAAAAACGGCTTTCTTCTGATGGAAGACATGAATGCACCTCCCAGGCATCGATTTCTACTAAAAGCTGTACCATTCAGTAAGAACATGACTTTTGGAGTAGAAGGTAACCAAGATTTGAGCTTTGCCTGGATTATTCAGTTTATATCACTTTCGCCACTTGTACTTGTAAAGGAAATTAAGAGTTGGGTTTCTCCTTCTTTAACGCAGATCTTAAGGAGCTTATTTCTACCCTCAATGATAGCGAAGGAGAGTGCTCCATCATTAGTAGTTACAAAATGGACACCGCTGATTCTATTTGTCCTTCAAGAGTTCGTGCCATGTTGGCGTCACGTGCTTGCCGGATGTCTATCATGATTGGCGATACACTTACAAAATATGAGATGCAGAAGGTAGGCATGTTTTAAAATAACAAAACAAAAGTGTGTCACTTATTTTTGTGGAATTCAAGTAGAATGTTAAATGCTATTTTCTTCTACCGTAAGTGCTGTTTCAATAGTTAAATAGGAATACCAACTATAGTCTGAGATTTGCTAATATGGAATCCTACAAAGATCTTTTAGAGACCCACATTCTCTCGTTAGGCTAGCAAGCATGTTAGTATTTTATGTTTTATTGTTGTGCATTATGATCTTGTTTAGGTTTATTACAGGCATGAATATTGCATTCATAACCTCAAGTTCTTTCCTCTTTCAAAACCATTACGCTGGTTGACAAAGAGATGGGGAATATTCTGTTATATATCTCAGACGCTTTATCTAACTTACTAACAATTCCATTGGCCTAGGTTAATCAGTGGCATGTGATGGCAATAGCTACGAGTTAGGGAGGCTTGTTCATGCTTCTTCCTTTAAATGCCTAGAATTCCCACTTGGGACATCCTTGTGTACCTGCCGTATGGGTTTACTTGTTCCACAAGAAGGTTAGAGTGAGGCTGCTGTGGGGCTCACATCTATGGAGAGGACCTCCACCATTTTGCAGCCGTTGTTACGTGTTCCTCTTGCAGAGGAAACTACCATGCTCTTCCTTCGAGTACATCTTGTGTTGTTCCTCCAGGATCAACTCTTATGTAGGGTGGCTATTTTGCCAAAGTGACCCTGTACAAGTTTTCATGGTTTGCGAGTGGAGTTCTCTTTATGGATGTGTGGGTCTCCGAAAAGATTCTGCTTGGCATGGAACAGAATGCAAAGGGTATGATCGCACTATCCCATAGGACAAAACGGTTGTAGGCCTTTACACTCTACGCAAGCAGGCCAATGAAAGAGCATATGAGATGATGTGAAACAATGATGATAAACAAGAATTGCTTTAAGAAATTAGTAAAATGTGAACTTTGCTTGGCTAAATATAAATGGATGCTTCTTCAAGTTAGATCTTAGAAAACTCCATGAAAGGACTAAGTAACGGCAAGCGATTACAATTGAGATTACTAGGATACTTGCAAAACAACAAAAACAAATAAATGAGTAAAGCAAATGGCAAGTTAACAAAGTCTACAGTTTAATAATTAGATCGTTCACCTTGGGATCCCTCACTCACACTCTTGATAGTGATTGGCTTAGTGGAAGAATATTGCAAGCAAACTTAGAGATGTCACTAGAAGACACGCGATGCCGAGGGTATTAGTCGTCGGGGAAGGGGTCGAAGTTGGAGGAACGGGTGAGCGTTCGGTGATCTTCCACTCTCCCGTAAGTCGTTGTTCGTCAATGATGTCGCTAGATGGAAGAGAATACGGTCGACGTATTCCTCGACGGTGTGATCGAATCCAAATCCAAGGTCAAAAAAAGGGGATTGGATGACGTCGATCTCCCCTTGAGAATTGAACACAACCGTGATCAATTTCCGGATTCTCCATACATGCTTGCTATGAGGGATGAGAGAGTACAAGTGGGGAGAAGAGGGAGAGGAGGTGGCGGTGGAGAGAGAGGCCATCGGTTGGGTAGAGTGGGGGAAGGGTGAGATTTAGTAATCTGAAATTAAATTCAGATTTTCAAAGGTGGGGGAAGAGACTAATTTGAATTTCAAAATTTATCCAACAAGGTAATGGGGGCTGGTGGCTTATGTGGGCATTAATGAGAATTAAATGCTAATTGGAGAGAGGGGGGAAAGGATTAAGGGGGTCGGCCATATAGAGGGGGAGAGGGAGATCTTGTTTTAATTAGGTGGGCTCCAATGGTTAATTATTGGATCTAAATCAAATCTGAAATATATTCCATATTTTGTTCAAATAAACAAATTTCCTAATTTAAGTCCAAGCATTTAGAAAGTATTTGAATTTCAAAATTTGATTGAAATCCAAGTTGGAAACTTCCCTAAATAACTCGAGCTTATTTTAGGAAGGTAATGAAGTCCCCCTTTTGAATTCGAAATTCAAAATAGAGCTAAGGGGAGCCGACGGGTTGGGCCTGGGTGGAAGAGGGGTGGCGGGGTGGTGGTTGGCTGCGGATCTTGATAGGACGTCGGCGGCTAGGGAGTTAATGGAGGCCGGCGGTATGGGGGTTTGGGAAGGGTTCGGGTATGGGGGGAAATTAAAGGGAAGGGTGGCAGTAGGGAGGAGAAAGATGGGTATGAAGTAGATAAATCAAAAGACTAACCGAGAGCTTGGAATTCACCGGCGGCTGTCGGGTATTGCATATCCCTCTCCTAGGGTTCTCTCCACTCAAGAGCTCACAACTTGAGACAAAGAAAAATCTGAAATTTTACTTAATAATTATCATCCATTACAATGCAAGAGGCATCCTATAAATATGCCCAAATGAAAGAAAATAGAAAAGACTTAAGTGTCCTCCTGCTACAACATAGACTCAATTCCTCATAGGGGTAAAATGGGAAAACTCAAATGCAACATAAAACATAAAACAAAAAATACATAAAAAATACAGACTTTGAATCGTAGACGTCGATCCACGACTACGTCGACGGTATACATGTCGAAATCTCTGACTGATGTCCTCATCATTCTCCCCAGGTGGGAGAAAGCTCGACTCTGTCGAGTAAGCATCCCTGAAACTCTCGTACCACTCCAGTAGATCAGGGTTCAACCTCTGCAGCTCATCCCGATTGATCCATGTGTTCTCTGTCTCCGATTTTCCTACCCATTGAACTACATACCTTTGGCAACCACCGTCTTCAGTGGAAATAATTTCATCGCTAAGTATTGCCTCAGTCTTCTCCGCAGTGGGTAAAGTGGGAAGGTTTGGGAGTGGAGGTAGGGTGGGGTTCTCACCATGTAGGGTCACACAAGGCTCAGTATGTAGTGGATTAGTGGGGTTAAACTCTGGACCCTCAGGCTGCAAAATCTTTGATGTTAAATGTAGGTTTAATGTTAAAACCCTCGGGAAGGTCTAGCACATAAGCATTACTATTTATTTTAAATGTTATTTTGAAAGGTCCTGTGCTTCTCGCATGTAATTTCTTAACGGCCCCTTGCGGGAACCGCTCCGGACGAAGTTGAACCATTACAAATTCTTCCACTTCAAATTCTTTAAATCATTTTTGAGGTCTGCATTAAGTTTATAGTTAGCATTGCTTTGTTCATTCTTTTTGTTAATTTCCTTATGTAATTCTTGTAGATGTGATGCAAATGCAGATGCAAACTCAGATGTTCTAAACTTAGGACCCATGGTAATTAAATCTATTGGTTGCTTAGGTTGATATCCGTACACAATTTCAGCTGGACTCAGACCTGTGGTTCGGTTAATGGAATTGTTATAAGCAAACTCGATAATAGGCAACTTAGAATCTCAATCTCTAATGTGTTCACCTACCAAGGTCCTAAGGAGGTTACCTAGGCTTATGTTTACGACTTTCGTCTGACCATCCGTCTGAGGTGGGAAGCGGTGGAGAATTGTAGTTTAGTGCCCATTTTGAACCACAACGTCTTCCAAAAATAGCTAGTGAATTTTACATCTCGATCCGACACAATGGTTTTAGGTAACCCATGAAGCCTGACAATTTCATCGAAATACAATTTGACGATCCTAGAAGCATCAAATGTTTTGGAGCACGGGAGGAAGTGCACCATCTTAGAAAATCTATCCACAATCACACACACGGAGTCTTATTTTCTAACAGTCTTGGGTAAACCTAAAATAAAATCCATGCTAACGTCCTACCAAGGACAGTTGGGTATGGGAAGGGACGTGTAGAGACCGATATTCTGTTTCCTTTGCTTAGCTAGTTGACAAGTATGGCATCTCTTGACCAACCTACTAACATCTCGCTTCAGACTGGGCCAAAAGAATCTATGTTCAATAGTAGCAATGGTTTTTGATTGCCCAAAATGTCCAGCTAAACCTCCAGCGTGTAATTTTCAAACGAGGAATTCTCGAAGTGAGGTATTGGGAATACATAATTTCTGAGATTTAAATAAGTAACCGCCTTCCAATATGAAGTATCTACAATCCGTTCACCTATAGTCGACAATGCAGAATAGGTTCCCTTAAAGTCAGGGCAGGCCAAATAGTCTTCCTTAAGTCGCTCGAAACCTATCACTTCAGTCCTCATTTCACGAGTAATCATCATCCGACGGCTTAGTGCATCGGTAGCCTTATTTTTCGATCCTGCTTTGTGCCTAATCGTATAAATGTATTCATGCAGGAATTCAACCCCACGACCGTGACGAGCGTTGAGTTTCTTTTGCGAATTAATGTAGTGCAAAGCCTCGTGGTCCGAAAATATAACGAATTCTTGCGGCAGCAAGTAGTGTCTCCAATACCTAAGGGACTGAATGATCGCGTAAAACTCCATATCGTAGGTCAAGTACCAGTGTCTGATATCATTCAACTTATCGCTAAAATAGGCAACAGGGTGTCCCTCTTGCGACAAAACTCCTATCCCAATACCAGACGCGTCACAGGTTACTTAAAAAATTTTAGAAAAATCAGGAAGGCGCATAACTGGGGCCTCAATCATTCTCTTTTTGATCTCCTCGAATGCTTTAGTGGCAGATAAGGTTCAATGAAATTCTCCCTTCTTTAAGCAGTCAGTTATGGGTGCCACGATCGTGCTAAAATTTCTAATAAACCTCTGATAAAAGGTGGCCAATCCATGGAAATTTCGAACATCTATGATATTTTTCGATTCAGGCCACTCGTTAATCGCTCGAACTTTCTCGGGTCAGCTGATATTCTTCCTTGAGAGGATATGATAAATCCGAGAAAAGTGACACGATCTGTGAGGAACATACATTTCTTAGGGTTTGCATACAATTGTTTTTCTCATAATCTCACAGGCTTGTCTTAGATGATCAAGATGTTGATCCACCGAACTACTGTAGATCAAAATGTCATCAAAATAGACCACAACAAATTTTCCTAAGAACGGGTGCAAAACTTGAGTCATAACTCTTATGAACGTACTAAGAGCGTTACTAAGGCCAAACGACATAACCATCCATTTGTACAAACCATCTTTAGTTTTAAATGTCGTTTTCCATTCGTCCTCTAGGTGGATTCTGATTTGATGATAACCGCTCTTAAGATCGATTGTAGAAATAAGAGTTGCTCCGGTCATCATATCCAACATGTCATCCAAGCGAGGAATGGGGAAGCGATACTTCACAGTAATCTTGTTGATAGCGCGACTATCAACACACATCCTCAAGGAGCCATCCTTTTTGGGAGTCAGGAGTGCTGAGACAGCACATGGGTTAATAACCCCTAGCCTTCCTAGCTAACGATGCTAGTTCGATTCTTGCTACCCGTTATATATTCATTTCTTAACTTCATATGATATTAGGAATAAATGGCGTCCATTGTCTGATGGATAGGACAAAGGTCTTCTAAACCTTTGGTATAGGTTCAAATCCTATTGGACGCAATTTATTTCTATATATCTATTCTAGATAGAGAATAGAATATAAAAAAAAATAGAAGAACTCTCTTTTCTAAAGGATAAGCTTTCTTTGATAAATTCCTTTTGGAACAGATCATCGGCTTGCTCTTTTAACTTGGCGCGCTCCCCCGGGTTCATACGGTAGTGGGGAAGGTTTGACAATGAGGCTCCGGGTACTAGGTCTATAGAGTGTTGGATGTCTCGCAGAGGGGGTAACTGGTTTGGAAGATCCTCAGGGAAAACATTGGTAAAGGTCTCAATGAGTGGTTGGACCTCTTCTGGGATGGGCTCTTCTAGTTCCTTATTTGTTTCACGTGCCACTAGGGCGTACATGGTGGATCCTCGGTTAAACTCAACTTCTACTTTGCAGTTAAAAGGTGAAACCCTTTGTTAGGTTTAACAGGAGTAGGCTTGACTTCAGTCTTATGGGGTTTCGGTTGGGAGGGTACAAGCTTGATTTTATTGCCGTTATGCTCAAACATGCGGGTGTTTGTCCTCCCATAAATATGGACACGTTGTCGAATAACCACGGATGACCTAGGACGATCTCCGGCTTATTCTCTAGATTGTTTATCTTTCTATATTATTTAGTTCTTAAAATTTTAATTTTAATTACGAGTCGAAGAGTTTTATCCCTAAGAGCCTAGCAAAATTCAAGCAAATGCACATGCAAGAAAAAAACTTATAAAAAGTATGTCATTTCAACTGCGCAAACAAAATAAACACAACAAATCAACAAAATAGTATCCAAAGTGCATGACAAGTGTTATATAATATACATCCCAGAGTACAGAAAAGTAGTGGTGGCCAGGCTCCACCGACAACAACTTGGTGATGAGGACATCGTCAGCAATTTCGACACATGAGACGCCGGAGATAGACGGCCACGTTCATGAGCTGTATTTTTGTCATTTTATGTAGTAATTTATTTGATTTTTATGTTTTTTCTGTTTTTGCCCTTATGGGTAATTAGTTGCTATTGTAGCCCAAGGGGCATTTTAGTCTTTGGTTTTTTTTTTGTCATTTGGAGGCCTATATATATGGCCATTTTCCTATATATGATTAGTTTTGATGAATGAAAAATATTACTCATTGTTCTCTTTGTGAGTGCACTTCTCCTAGATCTCTTAGTGAGTTCGACGGGGAAACTAGATCTCTTTGTGAGTTCAAGATTTCGTCCGAGTTATTTGTGTGGAAATCTGGGTTGAAGTTAATCGAGGTTAGTAAATTCTTAGTCGCTCGAATCCCTTGAATTTTCCCGTTCTTTCTTCTCTTGCAATTGCCGCTGCCTAGGCCTTAGCCGCCCAAGCCACCGGCCAATTGGCTGCCACATCCCGCCGGCCGGCCACCCCACGCCATGACCCACCCCTTGCCCTTCCTCTAGCCACCGGCCGCCCCTTCCATGGAGTTTCAAATTTTGAAATTTCAAATTACCATGAGCCATTAATTGTTTCCTAATTTAGCTCCTTAATTTACGCCATCAATTTAATTGATTTTCAAATTCGAATTTGAAAATCAAATTGTTTAAATTGATTGCCCTCCTAAATGGAAGTTTTCTCTCCTTAAGAAAACTAAAAATTTATTTCATATTTTGAAAAAAAAAAATCTGAAATTAAATTGGTAGTCCCCACTTATTCAAAACTCACCCCCTCTCTCATCCTCATGTGGCCGGCCCCCTTAATGGCCTCCTCTCTCTCTCCTAGTCACCTTAATAGCTCCACAAAATCAGCCCCAACTCCCTCCTCTCATTGCCGCCCCCTTACTTATGGGAATTCAAATTGAATTCCACAATTAAACCCTTCCCTCCTTCCCAAAATCTGAGAAAATTTCAGTTTTTCCTGAAATTATCTCTTCGCATAAAAAAATAAAAAATAAAAAAAAAAATCTCTTCGCATCTCCCACCTAACCGACCTCCCCTATCCCTCACGCAGGGCAACCTTCTCCACTCCAAGCCGCCACCTTCCACCCCCCCCCCTTCTTCTTCTCGGATGCCACCTCAACTCCCGACAAGAATGCATGGCGGAACCCGAATGGAACTTTGGGTTTGTGCATGACGATCAGGATCAAGTTGACATCCTCCAATCACCGTTCTTTGACGTGGGCTTTGATTTCGAGACAATATTGAAGAATACATTAATCGTATCCAGTACACATTAGTTGATGTGATTGACGAGCAAAGATCAAAGGGACGTTGGATCATCATCAGACGACCATCATCTTCCACCACTCCGGCCACCTATCCAAGAACGACAATCTTAGGTTTCTTCTTCCTCGGAGTGACCTCGATTCTCATGTGGAGACTCTTCTTCCGCTAAAGCCTAGACTAGTTGAGCGTATGGGCTCCAAAGGTGAAAGTTCTCTTTATTAACTCGCGGATTCTTGTTTATCGTCGTAGTTTTACAATTGCTCTTTGCATTTTCTTAAATTGTTTGGTTAACCGACTTCGCTCTTCTTTACCTAAGCAAGTTAAAAACTAAGAACTCTAAGGATCAATCGTTGTTATAAGCAATAAATTTATTTTGGATTATTTTGTTAAATCTGCTCTCTTTAATTTCTTTAAACTCCTGAACGGGTTTGTCTCACATCACTTTGGTTATAATCCTATAGAACAACACAAGTATTAAAAAGAGGTATTTTTAGTCTTCATCTTCATCTTTTGGTTTTTCTATGGATCGTCTTCCTTCACTCTTCTTATGATACATCATCAATTGGATATTCAAATGAAAAGAAACTTCTTGTGAAAAGACTTTCTTTTCTTTTTAGATTCCTGATATTTTATTAAAATATCCCATTTTACAGATTTTCACAACTCTATACTTTGAATAAATTACCATCAGAATTATAAAAAGAAAAATCTAGACTCTCCTGAAAGGTTATCCTATGTAGTTATAATCAAACATCCCAAGTAATTATATGATAAAATAAAAATGCTCAAACCAACAATATTTAGCATGCTCTTATTTATTTGAGGGCTAAGCAGCTGAAGCACCTGTAGCAATTATATATTATTTATTTATTTGTAGCCCCATTTTTAGCCCTGCATGAGTATGGTCACCTGTAGAAAACATTATGAACATCCAGATCACTCCTAACCTATGAATAATCTATCTCCCTTCACATCACAGAAAGAAAATAATAATCATCACAAAAAACTAACACAAACAACAAACCAATCAACTCACGTTTCACATGAAAATCGCCACATTGCAGAGACAGAAAGAAAAAAACACCGACTTAACCTAAAGCTAGAAGTCGTGTCCTAACAAACAAATCTAGGTGTGTATAGTAGGTTGTGTGATTTTGGGCATGTCATATGTAGGATAATTTATTCAAGTTATTTGTGATTTGGTTTGTTAAAAGCCAAAAGGAAAATTTTAGTTTAAGTGTTAATGTCTTAAGGTTTATTTTGAAAGTTTGTTTTTAGTGTTTAGTTGTTACTATCTTTGTTGTTCACTGAGGCCATGAGATTTATTTCACCATTTTTGGGGCTAACTTAATAACCTCGTAGGTCTAGGTTACCCAGTAGTAAGCAATTTTGTTAAATTAATTTAGTTTATTGAAAATTAAAGAAAGATGAATTAAATGAGTTATTATTAGTTTAAGGTGTTAATTTAATTAAGTTTGCTATTGACTGGTTTGTGGCATTATGCCATAAGTCTCGAGGTCGAGACCTCCTTAGGACACTTAGCCCTGCAGTTCGAAGTAGTCCATCTTAAAAATTTCATCTTTGGAGTGTTTGTTGTATGTTAAGGGGTTGATTGATTGATTTTAGAAGATGAGTTATAGCTTGATTGGACTTCATGTGAGTTATCGGATTCTGAAATTTTTGTGTTATGATTGGGCTTTCAATAAATCTTATATGTTGTTCACTTAGTTAATTAGGTTTTAATTCATTTGCATTTGACATTAGAGGTGTTTTAAATTAGGTGTGTAATTAATTATAAAAGGATTTAATGAATTAGAGTTTGATCTTTAGAAGCCATTTTTTTATTTAACATGCTTTAGTTTAGGTTTGATCTCTTGATTTAGCCCATATCTTTTGGGTTTGTTAGAGGGTGATTAATAGGTTAGTTAGATTTAGTTCAGGTGTATGTTAAACTTTTACTTTTTAGTGATTATGTCTGTTAGTTATGGTTTGATTAAAAGTCAGGATGCATGGGTGAAAGTTTGCACGTGCCCTTGTTTGGTAAACATAACTATGGTGAGGCTATGAGTTAACTTATGTTCTGGTAATTACTTAAGTTAGATATTTTTTGGTGTTATACATGTAGCTTTTTTAAAATGGCTTTGAGGTTAGTTTTTGGTGGGATTTATCAAATCAAAATTGTGGTTTCATATTTACACCTCAAGCTTGTTCATTATTTTTAAATACACAACTTATTTATTTTTGGTGCACACCCAACCAAAAGATGCTTATCAATTTGAGAGATGCCTTTCTGATCTACATCAGGTGGTGAGTCTCAAGTGGTTTCTTATGAATATCCAACTAATAGTGGACCCGAACTATTTCGGTTGTATTCATTTTGACCTTAAACTTGTCTTATTGTTCAATTTGATTCCTAATCAAAATTTGACTCTTTTGGTTCTTCAGCTTGAATCTTTTTGATAAGTTGAGGGATCAAACTAGAAAATAAGAAGATTTTGGGTTAAAATAAACACACCCTAAATAATCTAGGGCACTTTAGTCATTTTCTCTTAAATAGTGTAATTGTGTAAATAATCCATGATAGCCAAGTAAGCTTTAGGAGACCAAACTCTGCCATGATCAGTTTTCTTCAGTATTCCTTTTCTTTAGAGACAGAATGAGGAAAGGAAGTTTTTTGTGCTCTTATTTTTGGAAGAGAGAGAGAGAGAGAGAGAGAGAGAGAGAGAGAGAGAGAGAGAGAGAGAGAGAGAGAGAGAGAGAGGGAGGGACTCCTATATTTTTGCTTCCACAGTAATTTCATCTACCTTTTTCGCTCCTCTTTTTTGGATGAAAAACTGTCCTGCCATTTTACAAACAAGAACTTTATTCATAGAAGTTGGATATAATATAAAGATTCCTAGAGCCCTACAGCTTTGCTTTCCTTTATTGAGAAGGTTCTGCCGCATGGAAATCACTTCTTATTGTAATATCCTTTTCTAATATCCTTTGCTGGCTAAGGTGAAAAGGGAAAATGTAATACAGAGGAATCCAAGTTTTAAGATCCTGATAGATTTTACTAGTTTTTAATACAAAGGAAGCTGGTTCTAGGATGTCTGATGGTAGCAATGGGCGAAGCTGTAATAGTGGTTTTCTTTCAACGACAAAATACTGGGTTGTATCTTTTGCTAAAGAAAACCTTGCTTCCATCTATGTACATGAGTAACCGGACATGGAATGAGAAGCCTGTGCTACCTTTGTGGCTTCTATGCATCCTGTTTATTCCATCAATCTATATTTATGTTCTGAAAAAAAAAAAAAAATTATTTGTCACCATGCTTATTACCTTTAAATTCTTTTACCCTAACTCTGTCTGTGCAGATACTTGATAATTTGGTAGATCTCAAGTCTCCGTGGAACTGCCCTCATGGTAGGCCAACAATGCGCCACCTTGTTGACCTGGCTACTCTTTATAACTGAAGGTCTGCATTTGATTCTCAAAATTTATCTATTCTTGGCTATGCAAAATACTATCTTTTGTTGAATTATGCGGATGAAGACACTAGACCTAACTGGTGAACTGCACGTAATCCACCTGTGTTAAATTTAACCCAACTTGAATGATGAACTTATAATGAAATTAAAACTTTCAAGTTTGATGGTTAATGATGTGAATCAAACAGGAATTGCTTGCGGAAATTAAGATGAAAGTAATTAAAGCGTTGCCAACACAAATTTATCACCAATAAAATAAAGGATTAAATGTATTCTAGGTAATCAACTTGCTTAGGTGAAGAGTTGCTTGGAGATAACCAAACAATTCATAAACATTCAAAAGATAAAAGAACTACTTAAATGCTCATAACAAAATCCCATGATTAATAATGGGAAAATTCACCTCGAGCACCTTCTCACTCAATCACTCTTTGGCTTTTAGCGGAGAAGAAAGAACCGCGCGAAGATGGAGAGCACCACTACGGAAAAGGAGACGAAGGACTTTGTTACCAGAGAGGTAGCCGCCGGTGGAGGAGGTGGTGGATGGCGCCCGGTGATTGTCCAAACGTAGTCTTGAAATTGGCGGTCGATGACGCGCACAAGTGATGGGAGAATTCGCTCCAAGTATTCACCAACTGTGTCTTCGTGCTCAAACCCCGCGTCGAAGAACGGGGATAGTAGGATGTTGAGACTACCGTCGGTGTTGAACACAAGCCTCCACTCAAATTCGGGATCCGCCATTCAACATTGAGAAGGGGACGGGAAGAAGAAAAGAAAGGAGGAGTTGGGCCGTGAGCTAGGGAGAGACTTGGGGAAAATCTGAATTTGAATTTCAGATTTTCATGGATTGGAGGGAGAGGTTATTTTATCATTATAGTCTCCCTAAATTATATTAAAGAGGGGGGCGGCTATTAGGGGGAAATTAAGAGGTTAATTAGTGGGTGCTTAGGTGGCAAGGAGAGAGAGAGTATGCTAGCATGGGTGGCCGGCCAAGCAAGGAGAATAGAGGGGAAGTTTGGTTAATTAATGGGGCTCACGGAGTTAATTAAAATCTGAATTTTAAATTTCAGATTTTAATTAATTAGGGAAGGTTTCCTAATGGAGAAAAGAAGAGGGGAATTCAAAATTTGAATTCAAACGAAATTGGGCCTCAATTAAATTCGTTCTTAATTGTCGTAAGCAATTTAGGAAAGAATTCATGAGGGTGTTTATTGTGAAAATTCAAATTTCAAAGAGGGAGGGGGCGGCGGGATTTCTCCAGTGGAAGAGGGCTGTGCTTGGGGTGGACGGTGGGACTTGGGTGGGCCGGCTGCTGGCTTGGTCGACGGCAGGAGAGATGAAGGGGGGAAATCGGCGGGTTCTGGGGAAAAGGGCTGGATCAGCTGCAAGGGTGGGGGGGGGGTGTATAGGGAGATGGTAGGGAGAGAAGAAAACAACAAAGATAAAAGTAAAGCCAAGAGCTCACCACTGTGGCTGTTGGGTATTTCGGGTGGAGCCTCTCCTTGGTCTCCTCACTTTCTCTCAAGCTCTCAAGCAAGAAAAGAAGAATGAAAATCTCAGAATTTTTATTAATCAAACATTAAGCTCATACAATAGGAGGAGATCTCTTTATAAAGGCCTCAGAAAATAACATGACTCAAATGCCCATCGGGCTACAACAAAGACTAAACCTTCATAAGAGCAAAATAGTAAACTAAGTCTTGAAATAAAAGATACATAGAAAATAACATAAGATGACATGACAACATCAGAAATATAAGCTCCCAATCGTAGCCGTCGATCTACGATTCCTTCGCCGGTAGACTTGTCTAAAATGTCTGTCGATGACCGCATCAATTAATCCACACCAACCTATGATTAGGCTGCAAGGGTACCAAATAACTAAAAGATGTAAAAAAAAAAAATTACAACATGTGAATCGGAATAGACTCGCCATTTGAATTTCAACAACCAATTAATGAATAAGTTTAAAGTAAATTCAATAATTTTTATATCCATCCTCATATTATTTGTATCAGGACATTCAGACAAATTTTGGCTTGTAAAATTTTTTTAGCGCACCAGGCAATGGAAATGACAGTGTGACAACATTATCCCATTTTCATTTCATTGCTCTGACTTTGAACCTACCTACAGCTGAATCTCAACAATTCGTTACGCCAAATTTAAGTTCCTATGATTGTTTATCACTTGGGGTTCTACAGCTTTCCTTGCAGATGCCTACCTTGTTGATTTCCTTTTTAGAGAAATTGCCGCATTGGATACTTCCATTTTTCAAAGATTGGGCGCTGTAGTATTTCTTGTCTTTGCCTTAATGTCCGTTTGGGAAGAACCGTCCAGACTATAACTGTACATATTATTCACACACAGTGTATACATGGATTTGATACACTATATACAAATATGTACTCAGTGTGTACACTCACATGTCTTGGCGGTTCTTCCCATCCGGACTCCGCACAGAATAATTCCTCCCGTTTGATAATGCTTTTTTCTACTGCTTGTACTTTTTTGAACGTAGGATTTGTGAAAGCAATTTCAGCTATGTCAAAGCTGATTAATAAAATAGCTTACGGTGATTTAAAAGGTTTCCTAAATATATGTTTTCACTAGATTTGGCAAGTAATTTTGTTGTTCAATTTACCAAGTAAATAAATTTATCATTGTTAATTATTTATTTATTATTTACGATTGTTTCAGCATATTATAATAATGTTTATTTTAGTCAGTGACAATACTTTTTTTTTTTTCAAATAACTATAATTCTTACGGCATTTTAGATAATAATCTTGCAAAATATAACTATGGTAATATTTCATGCACACATACAGGCTAAAGGTGGACAGACTGACTCCCAACCAGCTTTCTTATATCCAGTAGGGCCTCGTGTGGTCTTAATTTATGCACGTAGAATGCCTATTTTTTGCCCTGGATACTCTTCAATTTTATTATTATTATTGTTTTTTTAGTTTTTTGGTGGGCAGAGAGGGTGTGTGGGTGTTGAATCTCTTGGGGGCAGCAGTATGATTTTTTTTTTTTTTTTGGCATAATAGGATGATATGAGCAGTTATATCACCATTTTTGATATTTTTGAAGTTGCAAGAGCTACAACTGTGTTCATATTTTTGGGGATATTTTGAAGGTGTTATTTTATTTTGGCATTTTATGTATATAGTATTTTGTTAATATTGATTAATTTTTTTCTACTGTTTTGTTGGTAATTAAGTACATTTTATAAAATATAGAAATATAATGGTAATTAAATAATAATTATTTTGCTTGTTTTAAAATTTCAATGTGATATGTATTTGTTACATGCTAGAAAAGTTGTGATATTGTATTGCTTGGCTTATCTTTTGAAAAAATCCAGTATTCATAGAAAAAAATATTGAAGATGAGAAATTTTATACATGGAAGTGAAAAATTGTAAAAATCCACTATAGAATATGAGACTCAAGAAATTTTTTTCTCCTTTTAATTGAAGAAGATTTTGTTATTTACAATTGTTAATAGTTATTGTCTCTTTGAGCCGCTCGATTTGATTATAATCATGTTATAATTGGAGGTTGTTTTGTTCATCGATTAATGGTGAAAAGTTTTTTAACATAATTCAAGTATAATTTGAGCTCATTTGGAGTTGGATTAGATCATTTATGGTATTTATAGGTTTGTTTTATCGAGATGTTTAGTTTGATTATAAAAAAATCTTCTTCAATAAAAAAATTATTTTTAAAAAATTCCTTAGAAATCAATAAAAAAATTGTCTTAAATAAAATCTTATTTGAAAATCAAAACAATTTCGTTAAATTATTCCGGCACTAGCTATATCGAACTCATTTTGAGCTTGAGCTTGTACATTATGAGCTTGAGCTCGCTTATAAGTTTATCTTGTTTAAACTAAAATATATTTCAAAATTAATTTTAAAATTATATAACTAATAAGTACTAAATACTTTTAATTATTTATAAAGTCAAGCTCGAGCTTTCCTAACATGCTCGAGCCTAATAATTTTCAAATAAATTGAGCTTGAATTAATCATAGCTTGATTAGCCAAAATACTCAGACTTGTTTTTACTCATTTAGGTGTATGCATAAATCAAATCGGGGTTGAGTCATTCATGTTTTTAATTTGATTAATTATTAGAATTCGAGCTTGAGTTGAGCTTTTCTATCATACGTCTAAGGGTTCTTTGGTTAAATCCTATCTCCATTTACTCTACCATGCATAAAATTTAAGGTATAGCAAAAATTATCTGGCAATAAAAGCACTGATTATTAAAAAAAAAAAAAAAAATTGGTAAAGTCTGAATGATCAAACGCAAAATTGCTCAATGAAGGCTTGTGATATTAGCATTTATAATTATATCAGGAATATAAGACCAAAAAAAAGTTCGTAACATCAGCAGAAATCTCTTACGATTTTACTTGGCTCAATATACATATATATAGGAGCTGACCACAAATAAACAGTAAATGCTCAACGTCTCATCACAACACAAAAATTATTGTGTGGACTCCAAACGTCGTCCGAAAACCAATCAAAATTCTCCTCGTCAACACCTTGTGCTCGGTACCGTTGACGTAGTGCATTCTTGTTGGTCTTCGGACGGCATTCTACGTCTGATATCCGCATAAAATAATTTCTCCATCACAGAAGTATAGATTCCACCAAATACTAACTTGGTATTAGCAGCAAGCAGACTAGTAAAAGACTGGAAGCATAAAAAAAAAAAAACTGTGCCATCCACATTTGATCAAACATTAACAATGCAAAATGTAACACAAAAAAAAAAAACTCCCGTAAAAAACTCTTTAATCATTGCCATTAGAATAACAGTGATTTGATACCATACTGCATAACAAAACAAACTATCAAACAAAGCAAAAACTCATTAACAAATGCCAAACAAACTTAAGTTCCATTAGGAATATTTGTTAAACAACAGAAATTTCCATTAGGAATATAAGAGAGATCAAAGATAATATAAATTCTGAGAAATATATTCCTTCTGCATATAATATGACACTGGTATGTATGTACAATCAGAGAGACCTCTCAAGCTATCAAAAGAGTAACAACAGCAAATGGAAACAAACAAAGATCCTTTCTAGTTATTATATCAAAACCACACATGATTACTTTAGAAGTCTGTTGTCAATTTTTTACAATCTAGCTCTGTGAAGAATGGGTTCCCATCTGCAGTAGTGTTAAGCTTGCAAATTTTGATAACTGGTGTAGAAATGGTGTTGAGAGCTGCACAATAAATGACCTTCCTACATGAAATAGCTGAGTGCCTTCTTCTTCCTCGATCCACCTTCTCCATACAACTCATTCCACTGCAGAAGCTCACTCATATTCGTCGATTCTGATGAGACGCTTGCACATACCTAGCCAAAAGATAAAATTATTAAAAAAAATTAGTCAAAGTAAAATTTACAAAAAAACTCATGGAACTTGTATGCATATACATTTAGATATTTATTTGGAGAGTCCCTAAAAATAGAGATCCAAGTTTTGTCATTCCAAGGTTAAATTGGGGTCAGTTGACAAAATGAGCACATTAAAATTTTGTTTTATAGAACTTACAATTATGTAAAGGTAATATTTTGATGTTAAGAAATTGATGAGAAGGAAATGGAAGTATGGAATCATTTTGCAGAAATTTAGCTTTCCTTCTTTTGTTTCGCTGTAATTTTCCAGAAAGCGCTGTAATTTTCCAGAAAGCACAATATCAAACGTAGATCTATAATACCTGTTTGGGCTCCGAAAATTCGCGCCCCGGCATCCCCTTATTTTCAGGGAGTTTTAATGAATTAAGTTCCGAGGTAAATTTTTAGAAGGCATATTGGGTTTAAAATAAGACACTATTCAGAGATTTCACCCTCATTTTGCAAGGACTTCAGATCTGAGTTCTGATTTCCTATAGGCGTAAGCCCCTATAGTTAATTACCTCTCCCGATAACGAGAGAGAACTTTCAGTAAATTGGGATCAGTTGACTAAACGATCAGATACTACGTCTCCGTAGATACGTGATATCCGGCTTATATTAGGAACATGGGTTTAATATTTGAGCATTGGATATTTAAAATTTAGAATTTCATTGTCTTGCACTTAAAGTGGATGGTGGAGGGAATGATGGTGAACCCGATCAAGATCCCATGGTTTTGTCGTCCCGGCCCATCATAGTCCCTAGTCTACTTAGTCAAAGGAGTTAGTCGACCCAACCTGACAAAAGGATTCTTATCGGTCGCCAAGGGTCACTTCATCCAAGGGTACCTTGTAGATCTAGGGTGGGTATTTGTCTAAGGGAACACATTTGAATTCACCTTAGCTGACAGAGGGTTTTGTACCCTATCGATTCATATCTCAAGGATTTAGAGTCATTGGAGAGCATACGGGCTCTGGCCATAATTTTGTGGTGTCATTTGTCGGCAAACAACCCGATTTGACGGTTGAATTTCGAGTTTAAATATTTGAATTTTTTTATTTTTAGGTTTTTATGTGCATTTGAGTGGCACTTTTGAATATTTGAAATTAATCTCTACGATTGAAATTTTCTGTCAACATGACCATCATCGTGATGTTTATGGAGAATTTACTTTTATGAGTTGAATTTTGTCAACTCTGTCAGCTTGCCGACAAAGGATCAGGTTAGTTGTCAACTTTATGTCTTTATTGGTGAATTTTCTTGGTTATAGGCCTTGAAAGCCTAATATGAACTTATAAAATCAAATATCTCGGTCGATGTCGCGACCGTATATTTGTTCATCGGTCCAAGTCGTGACAACTCTCGTCCTATTAAAGAGAAGGATTTGACTTAAACTTAAATTCATTTCTTGACTCTCGCAGCATCCTCAGACATCATGTGTGTAAATAAAACATGCTCGTCGGGGCACATATGGGTATTTAGGGGGCATTTTTTATAATTATTTGTTGGACCTTGTTGACTATGTCTAATTGTTGGCAATGGATCGAGCTTGTAGTAAGCTTCAGGCCTTTATTAGTGAATTTTTCTTGTTATAAATCTTGAAAGCCTAATATGAACGTATAAAACAAATGTCTCGGTCGACACTACGACCGTGCATATGTTTGATAGCACAGGTCATGTCGACTCTTATCTGCTTGCATAAAATGATCAGGCTAAAACTTGGGTTTATCATTTGATTGCGCAGCATCCTTAAACGTCACATGTTTAAATACAACACACTCCTCGGAGCCCATGCGGGTATTTGGGAGGTATTTTGTAATTATCTGTTAAACCATGTCGACTATGTCTAATTGTTGATAGAGGATTGGGTTCGTTGCTGGCGTTATATTTTTATTGATGAATTTTTCAAGTTATAGACCTTGAAGGCATACAAAAATGTCCCAAATCTCCGAACAGTCCTTTGCATTTGAATTCTTTCCTCCTAGCAATCCGCCTATCTTAATTGAACTTTAATGCCCTTGACCCCACCAAAAGAGACGGACATTTAGTAGGCGGCTAGGGAGGACCGGCTTGACCAATCCAAGAGGGAACGATCTATCAAAGCTTTTCTAAATAAAGCAATGCTAGATTATTCTGGAGGAGGGAGTTGCCAAAGGCAAGTAATGTCAAAAGGGCCTGGCTTGATGTTGTTGGAGGGTTTTACAAAGTGAAAGGCAATGTTATAGAGGAAATGGTCGACAAAGGCGGTCATATAGGCTGGTTTACAATGAGAGGTTGAAGGGAAAGAGAAAGTGGCATGTTACTTAGACAGATCGAGAGGGAGAGGGGAGAGAAATTGCTGGTTAGAGATTTTGGAGGAACCTTATGCCAACTTATTTTCCAATCCCGTGTTAATTCTAAATGAGGAGAGAAGAGTATGATGCAGTGATCCAATTAAGAGCGCCTATTACAGTTTGTTGCGAACACATTGATACTTCTTTTGGAAATTCGTTTGGGCAAAACAGCAAAATTCTTAATTTATATGTTACTACATTATCAAACCAAATCAGGGAAAAATAATGAAGCTATGAAAAAATGTGCATATATATATATATAGGAATTGAATTTATTAGTTAGAAGTAACTTCATTGGATGAAATATGAATTTAAAAAAATGCATTGTCTACCAAGGAAATTTATTCTTAAACCCAACTGATGAAACGAACATATCATTTATCAAAGTGATTGTCAAAGTAATAAATGGAAGACACCTATACTAAAAATGCTTCCAAATTTATTAAAAAAAAAATCACCTGTTCATGTGCATATTTCAGGTCATCCATCTTCAGCGGACGAATGTCCACCCAACTACACAGGGGTGGTAAAGGTTTTCCTTCTTCAAGTGCTTGACTTTTCTCCTAAAGAAGTTGAACGTACAGACAAGGCTAGTTTCAATTTAACAAATACAAAAGCTACTAAACGAACATCAAGCATCAAACAATAGAAAATTGTTAGTTTCAACACCAACCTTCTTTTCCTTCTCCAAAATTTCTCGAATAGGACGATGTGCAGCAGTCACGCAAAGATTCTTAAAAAAGAGGGAAAATAAGTACAGGAGAAGGAAAAGATTAGTCTCATGGTAAGAAATACACAAATAAACAAAACCAGACAAAAAACAACTACAAGAAAAACCTTCAGGTCACTTCCAGAGTATCCATCAGTAATATTGGCAATTGCTTCAAAATCAACATCTGTTTCCAATTCTTCTTTGGCTAGTATGACTCTAAGAATCTTATCTCTGTTTGAAGCATCTGGCAAGTTCACCATCAATCTGCATGAATTATTTTATAAAACAGTCATGCAAAACAACATTCATTATTCAGATTTGTGAGAATGTAATTTTATATTATGCGCGATACCTCCGTGGCAGTCTCCTTATGACAGCCTCATCAAGATCAAATGGCCTATTGGTAGCTCCAAGAACAATAACACGTTCTTTATCTTTTGTGCGCAACCCATCCCAATTCACCATAAATTCATTTTTCATCTTGCGCATGGCTTCATGCTCTCCTGGATTTTCCCTTCTACCCAACATACTATCAACCTAAACAGCAAAAGGAGTAAATAAGCATGTAAATAGTTCAGCGCCAGCTAGTCAAAGGCAAAGAATGATAGTGTGAGGAGCCTAACCTCATCAACAAAGACAACGCTAGGAGCAATTTTACTTGCTAAGGAGAAAACAGCCTTAACATATTTTTCCCCCTCACCAAACCACTATAAAAAAATAAGAAATAGGCCAATAACATTGATGTAGATGTTAAACTGTTAGATAAAATTAATTATGAATAGTACTAACACATTGATACCTTCGATGTGATGCTAGACATTGATATGTTGATAAAATTTGCACCTGCTTCTGTTGCAACAGCTTTAGCAAGCATTGTTTTTCCAGTGCCTGGAGGACCAAAGAGCAATATTCCCTTGCAAGGCTGAAGAACATAGGCAAAAATATTACGGTTATGTTATTAAGAAAGGAGATACAAAACCAACACTGATCAAACAAAGAGAACGCATTAGAGAATTCACCACAAAGATGGATCAAGTTGCAAGCTCCCGTTCAACATCACCCAGAATAATGTTAATTTAACTAGTCTTTGGCACCTACAGATACATAATTATAGACATTTACTACTGAAATTAATGGTGTAAACTACAGTTAGGTCATTTGAACTTGTTCTGCCCTCTAGTTTGGACGCTCAAACCTAAAACAAAGAAAATTGGTTTCTTTCGACTTAAAAGTTTCAACTTGGTCAATTGCGCTACAATCTGACTGAAATTTCCCCCGTAGAAGGCCAATGTCCATGGTATGTTCCTTCACTAGCCAGTCATCATTTTTTAACATTCTGAATGCTCCATCACTTGAGGATATTCACATGTTAAGTACCATTTTTAATCTCTGAACTTGCATATCCACAAATCTTCAAATGCAAAAGAAAATTTAGGACTTAAGCTTTAACTAAGAAATTATGACAGTATCAGATGTTCTAACATGACATTTAAATAGGCAGATTTGCCAACATAATGAATACCAAATAACTTGGTATTGAGTGACTTTAGTAACAATTAACACTCTGCATCTGCATCATGGCCATTTTAATGTAAATTGTTAAACATCGAGTATTGTTTAGGTGGCAAAGAGTTACTGTTCTTGTTTAGGTATTTGAAAACTTAATATTTAAAATTAGAAATTTATCACCTAATACTTAATGTAGATGATGGTAGGGGAAGTGATGATGAGGCCCGATCAAGATCCCATTGTTCTGTCGTCCCGGACCATCGTGATCACTGGTCTACTTAGTCAAAGGAGGTAGTCAATCCAACGTGACAGAAGGATCATTGTCGGCGGCCATGGGTTTCTTCGTCCAAGTGTACCTTGTAGACTTGGGATGAATATTTGTCTAAGGGTACAAGTTTGAGTCCACCTTAACTAACAGATGGATTTGTGCCCAATTTATTCATTGCTCAATGATTTGAAGCCGTTGGGGAACATATGGGCTCTGACCATGACCGTAAAGTTCTGGTGCCATTTAATGACAAAACCACTCGGTCAGAGGGTCCTGGTCATAACATTTTACCTGTGGTATCATTTGACGGCAAAACAAACGATTAGAGGACACGTGTTACGTCCTTATTGGCAATAAACGGTTTGAGAATGAATCATATTGATATTTTCGATCAGACATTTACTCTTTGTAAGCTGAAGTAATTTTCACATTGTCCATCTCGGCAAATTATTGCGGAGAGTATATGGGTATTTTGCTTTAATTATTTAACGTTTTATTTCAATTTTAAATATTTTAGATATGAAGTAATTTTTGGAATTTTAGATTTTCACTAGTATTTGAGAATTTGGGAGGCATTTTTAAATATTTCTGATCCCCTCCGATTGATTTTTTTTTTCAACACGGCTATCATCAGGATATTTATGGACAATTTCATTTTGTCGATTGAATCCTATCGACACTGTCTACCTGCCGACAGAGGATTAGGTTTATTATCGGCTTTATGTCTTTATTACTGATTTTTTTTTTGTTACAGACCTTGAAGGCCTAATATGAATGCATAAAACAAATATCCCGATTGACATTGCGACCGTACGTTTGTTTGACTATTCAAGCCGTGTTGACTCTTATATACTCACATATTCAGGCTCTAACATAGGTTCATTTCTTAACTCACGCAGCATCCTTAAATGTCATGTGTGTGAATACAACATCCTCATTGGGGTCCATGCAGGTATATATTTTTTGTAAATGCATCTTGCTAGATGTATTTATATGGCGATTATGTGTATGCAGTGGGTGTGTATGATGTATATGCGTGTATGTATAAGCACCAAGATTTTCTTCCACACATTAACATATTTGCATATGCATTTGCATATTTGCATGCGTATATGCATGATGCAATTTGCATGTTGTCTGATATTCGACATGTTGCACATTAGCTTAATGCAGTAGTAGATGATTTAAATGCGTAATATGTTCACATAATGATACAATATTTTCATCTAATGCATGACATGCTTAGCATGGCGTGATGCTACTGTGCGACATATTTTACATATTGGACCACATTTGGGTGATTCATTTTGTATGTTACGACGTATATATGCATAATGCATTTAGCATGTTTATGTGATGTGTTGCCATAACATGGCGCATTCTACATATTGAATGGTGTACCTACATGATGCTCCCGCATATTACGAATATATGTATGCTATAAATATGTCGGTGGTACGCATTTTGATGTATGAGGGATTTTTTTTTTGTAACGATCACTATGCAAGTAACTGTCATTGAGAAATGCGCTGGGTTTCATTTGAGAATTTATAGACGTCTTATGTCCGCTTGTATGCATGTTGCGGATCCGATGGCATTGCACTTCATTCATTGCGCACTAGCAACGCAGTTTAGTTAATTTCTTCTTCCACAAGCTGCTATTTTCTTCAATACTTAGCTTATCGGAGTGTAGTATTTGCAAATGAGCTGTGCGTCGCATCAAGAGTCTTCCACTTGTTGATTGCTAGTGAGCTAATTTAACTGACGTGACAGCCTAGTTTTGCAAATTTGCTACCTTTTATTATCAATGGCCCACATTGTTTAATACAAATTCTCTGCTTCTGCTTAGAGGTGAATTGTAGCATTGTGTTATGAATTATTTGCTACTGTATGCAAGTAGACTGTCGTGCATTAACGAATCTCCCGCATTTGCTTGTAGATATTTGCATTCATCACAAGCTTCTGTGCTCGTTTGTAGGTAGCTTGTTGTGTATGAGGGGCCTCCCATAGTAGCCCATAGATGCTTGCATTTGTTGCAGTCCTGCATTTGTCTTGATCATCAATTTTTGTTTGTAAAAGATATGTTGCATGTTGATGTTCACAAGGACATCCTTGCGTATATCTACTACTGCTGCTTAGAGGCAAGCTGATCAATTTATTTGTAGATTGATGCTGATGAGCTGCATTTGTCATCGATATCCCTATGCATGTTGATTAGCAAATTGCATGTTAACCTTCGGCGCATATAGGGATTGGCAAGTTTGCCCAAATGTTGATTTTGTGTTCAAAATAGATGGTTATGATATCTTGAATGTTGATTAGGGTTTGACTGCAGGAAGAGTATTATATTCATTACATTTGCATTTCAGCTGGCATGTTCTCCTACTGCCATGCATATAGATAACTTGTAGTATACGTTTGCAAATCCTTTACTGTCTTCGAAGATGGTTTACATAATGAAACTGTCAAAATTGCTTCTTGACATTTGCATTTCAGCTGGCATGGCAATTCTTTGACATGCATTGGAAATGTTATGTCATTGTTTGCATGTAAATTACCGTATACTCCATAATTCTCATCAATTTTTGCTTACAAGCAAGTTGTGTCACAAGTCCTTCATTCATTCATTGACGTTCATTTGAGTGCATAGAACCATTATTTAGCATTTATTTTTTCAAATTCATTATGCATTTTAGAGTTCTAAGGTCTGGTATCCTACTAATTCATTTAAGTTTTGTTCCTTGCATTCATTTAAGTCCAGGTCCTCTATTATTCAAAATTTTGATAGTCTCTCAGTGTCTCCCCCGTTTAGGAGAAATTTGGGGAGCTAGGCCTTCCCACCATGCTAAAGAAAAGTGAACGGTAAGTGTCGGGTGACACCACAGTTGTGGTCTTCAATCCCACCACGCCTAGAAAGGCATGTATGGGTCTTCAGGGGTATTTGTTTGAAATGCACAGTTTTTCCCCGCCGGCACTGAGGCAAGCACACAGGTACTTAGTTGTCCCTATCATGCTAAGAAAAGTGTGTACAGGGCCTACCCGAGTCGCTGTAAGTTTCGCACTGGGTCCCCCCCACCCCCCTCCCACACCACAACGCTAAGACAGGCGTGTATGGGAGGTCCACCGATGCGCCGCAAGCATCAAAAGCTGGATTTTAGGGTTTTTCTGGTTAGGATATATTTATACCTGAGTGAGCGACGATGGCAATGGGGATCAAGGCAAAAGTGCACAAAAATATTTCTTTTTCTCCCCCTTCTTTTAGAATCTCTTTTTCTTTCCTTTTCTTTTCTCTCTTTTTTAAAAATAATAATAACAATAATAATGATATTAATGTTAATACTAATGATTTTAATAATATTATTATTAAAATTGTGAGGAAAAGGAGAGATAGCTAAGGAGTTTTAAAGAGAGAGAGAGAGAGAGAGTGAGTGGATAGTGAAATAGTGAATTGTTTGGGAGTGTAGGGGTTATGTTAACTGTAGTGGATTGCTGTTTTGGAAAAGTGGTGGGTGTTGAAGTTCAGTTAAAGGCTAGTGGAATGTGTGGTGTGAATTTGGATGGGTTTGAGTTGGTAAATTAGAGTAGTGGGCTATTTGAAGTGGGCTTGGGCTCGCTGATTAGAAGAGGTGGTTAGGGTTAGTTACTTAAGTTGGATACTATGCTACTTACTATGTTGAGGTAGAGGTCGGGTAATGTGCTGGAGGCGGGATGTGTTCGGCTTGTTGTATGGGAGGAAGATCGAACAAATGACGGGTCAGCTGGAGGGGCTCAATATGAAGTTCAATCGACAAATGCAGGGGTGGATCAGAGGCTCGATAGGCAGTGGCAGTGGTGCGGCTAGTTCAACTAAAGGTTGCTGACAGACGGATGGAGGAAATTGACGGGTTGCGTTCGATCGAGCAAACTCAGACAACTATTAGGGGCTCGATCAGGTAGCTGGGTCGGCAAATTGGAGCTATTGTGTGTGAAGAGGGTCGGCACAGGAGAGCCACGACTGGGCTCAATTGAGTGGAGCGATTTTAGAAGAGAACTTGGAGCTGTGACTTTAGGATCGGCCAAGTAGAGCAGATCAATGGGTTGGGTGGTTCTGGTAGCCGAAATGTGCAGAGAAAGAGAAGAGGGAGGTCGGGTAGGTGGTTCAATGGGTTTGACGGGATGAGGTTACGGTTCGGATTGGCACAAGGAGAGCTGCTACTTGCGGAGGTCGTGAGGCTGGAGTCGGGATTTCAAGTGCCAGAGCGGAGAAGAAAAGAAACGAATGAAGTCTCCCTTCGTCCTCATTTTAATGACATGGAGAACAGCTCGCAGTAGCGGGATTTGAGTGGATCGAATAGGTTTTGCACAAAGAACTCGCGAAGTGAGCGGCGTCGAAGCCGAACAACAGGTACAAATTTGGGTAGGATTTGCGCGTGATTTTTGGGATTTCAACAAAGGTCAATAGAGCATAAGATAACCATAAAAGCAACTTGTGTGTCACGGAACAATGCTGCATTGATGTAGAAGACTCGCCTCCGAATAATGAAAGTTGTAGCGGTCCAGGAAATCTTCAGGATAAAGAATTAAAGCTATAAACAAGGTTTAAAATTGCGCAATTGGACAATGAGGCATTTTTCCTTTATGAGGTAAGGCATAAGCCTTAAGGCGTTTTGAGGCGTAAATCCAAAAATTGCGTAAAGTGAATATAAATGTTAAAGGTGATTTTTTATATAATATCCAAATAATATGTTAAAAATTACATATTATGATGCGGACATCCGACGGTGGACGATATTCAAAGGAAGAGTCAAAGATCAACGATCGATCCGTTTTATTTTAGTTTATTAATTGTATTTTGATTTAATTTTGTAATTTTCCCTTTTTACCCTTTTATTTAAGAGTTGTCTTATGTAAGACCAAGGGGCAAATGTGACTTTTAGTTTCTTTTGAGGCCTATATATAGAGGCCCCTTCTTTTGTTTATGTATGATGGAATTTTAATTAAAAAAAAAAATTCTGCACTTTTTGTTCATTGGGAGGACTTAGGTGAGAGAATCGTAATTTCCACTACCACTGGATGGGTCCGGGCTCGTGTCTTGAAGTCCCTTGGTGAAGGGCAACGCATCACCCATCAACCACATGAAGTGTTCGGGCTCACGGTTTTATTTTTCTTTCCCTTAACTCCTTTTCTCCTTCTCCCTTGACCGCCGGCCTTACCCCTCTACAGCCGTCGTCCAAGCTTCCCTCTTCCCTCTTCCCTCCTCCCAATCTCTAAGACGAACACCACCACCCTTTCTTTCCCCCACCTCAAACCATCGGCCACTCCACCACAACCCACCGGCCAAGGGTTTCCCCCCACCCAACCCTCAAAGTTCCCTTGATTTCAATTTCATTTCACCATCATTACTTTCCTAAATTAGCTCCTATCTTATTTGGAAAGTTTTCGAATTCAAATTCAAATGAATTTGAATTTTAAATTCTTTCGTAAATAATCTACATCTATTTTAGGAAATCATTTAATCTTATTAAATCTAAAATTATTTCAGATTTAACTCTCCAATCTCACATTAATGCATGGGTCCACATACATTGTATGTGGACACCTTTTCTTTTCCCACCTCATTAGGCCGGCCCCTCTCTCTCCCCTATTTTAATTATTTCCTTCCTTATTAAGGAATTCAATTAAAGGAATAATTACCCACCTATTTATCATTTCCTCAATCTTATTTGAATTTCAAATTTTAAATCTCTTGATTAGAAGAAATCTGAAATTTCATTTCAGATTTTTAATCTTATTATCTTCACCCACCCGTTCTGTTCTACATCATATTAACTTTCTATTAAACTATGAATTAACAAATTGACATAGATATGAAACAAAAAATTGCACAAGATGTAAAGTGATAAGTGATAAATTGCGTGAAATAAAATTAAAACCCAAATATTTCAAGAGCAAAACAACATGAAATATAAGAATTGTGTAAAACTATCCCATAACATTAAGTTCAATTCCAAATTCCTTTTTTATCAATTCCCTACTTATCCATATTTAATTCTTAAAAAAGCTAACATAAATGGCAACTCATAAATCATCTGCACGGTCTCACTGAGGGGAATTTATTTTAGTCGTCGTCTGAACAAATTATTATATCTCATGTCTCATCCTGTAAAGTTCAATGCCTCTTAATTTGTTTCTTCTTTATTTATTTCAATCATCTTTCTCTTTCATAAATATTTGTCAACATAAAGATGAGAATAATACTCAAAGAGAAAGACTACCTCAAATAGTTTGGAAGAAATATTTGTGCACTACCACTCACAAAGAGAAAGAAAGGTGAGTCAAATAAGTCTATTTAAAGTTGAAAACTCAATTTTTATTCATCATCAAAATTCAAAGACCTAAATTAGGCCCTGACATAATGAAGTCTGGACACAAATTTCAATAAAGGTCCTAATAATAAGGAAATGATAAAAGTAACCTATAATTAGGTAAGTATTTTGATGTTCACATGAAAATTCAATCACAGTTTTCATATATAAAATGTAGTCAAGCATAAAATCACTTTCTCATCATGCAAGTGTCATAAGGCAATGTTGTATTGATGTAGAAGGCTTTAATGCAACATCATTTCGTCAAGGATGGCAGAACTCGTCCCTGGAGTGTTAAAACTGAAGTGGCAATCCAAGAGGTCGGGAGTAAGGTGTTGAAGGTCTTTTAACTCTAATTGATCAATCCAACTATCAACTGAAGGAGGATGACTATGCCAACAAACAAAATAATGCTGAAAACTAGGACCTTAAGACAGCTCATTAGTGATGATATTCTTAATAGCTTGTGCTGTAGAGGAAAAGATGGAAAAACACAAAAAGAGAAGGAGAAAGAAGAAGAAAGCACCTGTACAGATAATTGTGATAGCGAGGTAAATAGCTTCGCACACAATTTGGAAGAGAGATTTCCTCAACACAGACAAAGAAAGAAGCCAATGGGGAGACTAAAAATTTAAGTTAGGAAACACAATTTTCATTCATCATAAAAAATTCAATACCCTAAATTAATGAAGTTTTTTCCTACACTTAGCAAAAAATAATAGCTGGATAGCAAGGAAATGACAAAAAGAGTTCGAGAACTACGTAAATATGTAACGTTCACATGAAACTATGAAAGTTAAATTACATATAGTTTTCTTACTTATGTTTTTTCTTGTTTGAGCATATCTAAATTGGGACTCTGATCTTCTTGCTTCTTTGCTTTCAATTACATATAGTTTTCTTATGCTTATTCATGTTTGAGCAGATCTAAATTGGGGCTTTGATCTTCTTGCTTCTTTGTTTTTAATCACGTTATTTTGCTTCATTGAGTTAAGCTTTGTAGCAATGTTTAAAATTGTGTATTCGAGTATTGAGGTATTTTTCGTTCGTGAGGTGAGGCGTAAGCCTCAAGGCGTTTTGAGTCGTAATCAAAAGATTATGTAAACATAATTTATATACTAATGAGTGAATAATATAAAACATAAAAAAACATAAAATATGAAGTGAAATCAAAATATCCAAATAATAAGACAACATGAAATATAGTTCAACTCAAAATTCTATCTTTCCCAAATCCCAGTATTTTTTTTATTAACATATAATCCCAATTTTCAAAAATAAATAGCAATGACATCTCACATAAGAACTCATAAGTCATCAGCACAGTCATCACTAAGGGGTTCTTCATTTGAATCATCATTATGATGAACTGCTCTCTCCCCTTCCTCCTCTCCTATAGAGTCTAATGTCAGACATTTACTTCAAGATTTATGTAAGTTTTAATATATATAGCGTGAGGCGAGGCAAGCCTCAAGGCGGGCCTCAACCAAGTTGAGGCGCAAGCCTCATAAAAAAAAACTCGAGGCGTAAGCATCGAGGCGTTTTTTACTGGAATTGCGCAAAGGCGGGAGGCGAGCCTGATATTGCGCAATTTTAAACCATGCTTTGTAGGTCAACAAAGTTGATTTCATAATCTCTCAAAATAATTTTTTACCATTTTTATCAATGAATATCTCTGCTTTTTTGCCAAAATACAACTATTTTCTTTGTTTTCCAGTAATAGTTGTTGTTTGTGGGCACCAAAAGATTTTCACCCAGCTTTTCTAAGAGAATTTGATTTCGGGTCAAATTTTCAAAAAGAAGATTGGATTTCAGATAAAACAATACCAAATATTTCACCCTAAAAATAAGAATCTAATTTACATGCTAAATGTCATCCTAAGATCAAGTCCTAACTCATGATCAAGCATAACAAGAGACAGGATCTTATACAAACATATTATAGAGAAAAGAAGTCGGAACTTACTAATATATTTGTATGAGAAGTTTCATTTCAACATGTTCTAAACTAGCTTGATGGCTTTTGAAGAGTGTACTATCAGAGACTATTTCACTGATTAAATAAAACTGAGAATGTAAAAAAAAAATTAATAACTTTTTATCATTATAACACAAACAATCTCTAGTATAAAAGAAAATTTGTAACAATGATCCTGGGATTCATTATATACAAGTTTATTTGTCAAAGAATCAAATATGCCAAAATAGATTTATGCAAACAGAGAAGAAATGGATCTATAGAAGCAAAGTTTTAAGCAGGTTGCACTTAAATGGAAATGATCCATACCTTAGTCAATTGTCCTTTGCTAAATAATTCTGGTCTCTGCAAAGGAAGCATCACCAACTCCTTCAAAGTGTCTTTTACCTGTTCTAAAGCTCCGATATCATCAAAACTAACCCCAATCTCATTAGGTGGAATAACATCAGCCAAAAGCCTTTTCTCAAACTCATTTTCTGTGACCACATCCTGAGCACACATTAATTTTTTTTTAAAAAAGGTTATCAAGTTTTGGCAAATATTGTAATATTTTCCTTTTTAATAGCACACGAAAGAGACCAAAGATGCAACCTTAAGTGATTTCTTAGAACTCTTAGTATCACTTTGCAAGTTTTGAAGCATGCTAAACCCATGCATGATGCTGCATAGTATGAAAGAAAGGAAACATTTTAGTAGTAGATATAACTAAGGCTTCGTTTGAGACGGCTTTCTTACTGCTTCTTAAAATAACTTTTTAGTACAAAACTTAAAATTTTTTAATTAGAAAGCTGCTTTAAGCGGTAAGAAAGCCATCTCAAATGAAGCCTAAATCAACTGATGCTCATCACAAAATAACAGTTGTCAAAATATAACCTCTCACTGGAGAGTGCAAGCTTAGTATCCTTGGTATGAATCCGTTCTATATTGTTCCGGAGATGATGACTAAGAGCAAAACCAACTATTTTATCAACACCTATTGAACAGAATTGCATGTTAAAAGTAGGAACATATGATTATTGAGGGGGAAAAAAAAGTGAATCATCTGTGTGTAAACGTATTCCTTACTTTCACTGCTAAGAGTTTGATCCTTGATGCTAATTTTTTCTAGATCATTGCACTGAAGGCCATTGCGGCTTAGGAACTGTAAAGCACAGGAGTTCGAGAATAAATAGTTGAAGACAAAGGTTTCAATGAACAAGAGGAGTCAAATGGATAAAAAACCTTTAGAAAAATAAGATAAATTCCAAACAACTATAAATAGTGAAGAAGTTCAAAAAAGTATGAACAAAGAACTGATAAAACTAAAAGCACAAAATCATGGATATGGAGTTCGAAAATGAAACAAAAAAATATAATAAAATAAAATAAAACAGCAGATTTGTCATAGTTGTGTAAAACCAGAAGTATGACACAAGTTTCTAAGATTTACTTATCAAGTAAAGGTCTAAAAACTTATCTTGGAAGTGCCTATCCTATTTTTACCAAGTAAAGACACAAGTATATCAAGGATATACTCAAAGGATGGATGATGGGCATGCTGAACATTTAAGGATAGTTTTGGAGGCATTAAGAAAAAACACAGCTGTATGCAAAATATTCAAAATATGAATTTTGGTTAAGTAGTATTTCCTTCTTAAGGCATGTTATCAGTGGTGAAGGAATTTCAGTAGACCCACAGAAAGTGAAAGTAATTGTGGAATGGCCTACACCAAAGAACGTTAAAGGGGTTCGTAGCTTTTTAGGATTGGCAGAATACTACAGAAGATTTGTTAAAGATTTTCACAAATTGTTGTTCCTTTGTCCAAGCTGATGAGAAAGGAGGTTAAGTTTGAGTGGACTGCTGAATGTGAGAAGAGTTTTCAGGTATTGAAGATGCATCTAACCACAACACCAGTATTGACACTTCCTTCAGGAAAAGAAGGATTTCAGATTTACAGTGATGCTTCTTTGAAAGGTTTGGGATGTGTTTTAATGCAAAATAGAAAAGTGATAGCATATGCATCGAGACAATTGAAACTCCATGAATGGAGTTATCCCACTCATAATTTAGAGCTAGCTGCAGTGGTATTTGCTTTGAAATTTTGAAGACATTATCTGTACGGGGCAAGATGTGAAATTTTCCATGAAAGAAATATGCAGTTGCAGCGCTACCAAGATATTTTTTTATACATTCATATTAAGCCTTCAAGGCCTTTAACAGAGCAAATTCATTGATAAAAGCATAAAGCCGATGATGGGCTCGGTCCTCTGTCGACAAGTAGACAATCAACAAGGTCCGACTAGCAAAATAAAATTAGCCACAAATACCCCAATGATGTCCATGTTGATAGAAAATTTTAACCGGAGGGGACCTTAAATATCTAAAAATGCATCCCAAATTACCAATTGCCCATAAAATCCAAAATTTCAAAAATCACCCCAAAATCAAAATACTTAAAATGAAATAAATCATTAAAATGCTTCAAGTAAAATACACATCCACCCTCCACAATAGTTTGCCGATGTGGACAAATCTGAAAAACACTTTAGCTCACAAAGAGCAAATGTCTGATAGAGAATATCACTAGGATTCATTCTCAATCCATCTCTTGTCAGTAAGGACGTGGCACGTGTCCTCTAACGGTGGTTTCGCCGCCAAATGACATCACAGGTAAATGGTTATGACTGGGACCCTCTAACCGGGTGGTTTTGCTGCAAAATGGCACCATTAAATTATGGTCATGATAAAAGCCCGTATAGTCCCAACGGCATTAAATCATTGAGTAATGAATCAATAGGATATGATCGATAGGGCACAAAGCCCTCTGTTAGCTAAAGTGGTTTCAAATTTGCCCCCTTAGACAAATAATCACCCCAAATTTATAAGGTACCTTTGGACGAAGCAACCTATGGCTGCCGACAAGGATCCTTCTGTCTAGTTGGGTCAACTACATTCTATGGCTAAATAGACTAGGGATCATAATGACCCGCGACGACAAAATCATGGGATCTTAATCGGTACCATCATCACTACCCATACCATTCGTTTTAACTGCAAGGAGATAAATGTCAAATTTTAAATATAAAATTTTCAAATACCAAATTATGTTGCTACTATATGCCGGATACTATGTATATGTTTGACAACTAGCCTTAATCGGAAGTTCTCTCTTATTACCGAGAGGGATAATTAACTATAAGGGCTTATGCCTATAGGAAACCTTAACTCAGATCATAAAGTCCTCACAAAATGAGTGTGAAATATCTTAGTAATGTGTTATTTAAAACCCAACCTGCCTTCTGAAAATTTGCCTCGAAACTAAGTAGTTAAAACTCTCCTCGACGACCCGAAAAAGATAGAAAGGGTACGCAGTGAGGCCAAGGCAAGAATTTTCGAAGCTCACACAATTATTCACACTTTTCTACACCTTCATTTTAACTTGATTTTAATGTAATATTACATTTATGCTCTTAAGTCCTATTCATTTGGTTCATTAAGTCCCCTGTTATTGAAAATTTTAATAGCCTCCAAACATCTCTCGCACATAGGGGAGACATCACAAGGAAATTGGGCATGCCCACCACAGCAAGAAACGCGCATTTGATCGACATCCTAAAAAACTATAGCTAAATTTTTTTAATACAATCATGCAAAGAAAGAGTTTTGCAATAAATATGAATTTCCAACCATGCTAAGAAAAGTGAGCACAGGTTTACCTGTTGCATCACGAGCGTCGTCCAAGAGTTTCCCCGGCCATGCTAAGAAAAGCGTTCATGGGCTCCACTCATCACATCGAACGTGCAACAAATGGGATTTTAGGAGCTTCTTAAGGGTTTTTGCATTTTCTAGCTGCACGATAAGATCAATGCAGTTGATAGCAACGAGATGAAATTTATGAGGGTGAATACACACAAAAAAAGATTCTCTCCCTTATATATATAAGAAACGAAAGATAGAGAGAGAAAGAGAGTGGTTAGAGAGAAAGCAAGGTAAAGAGATTTTTTGTTTCACAGAAAGAGAAGGAAGAGAGGGAGAGGTAGAAAGAGAGTTAGGGAAAGAATAAAAGTGAGGACGAAAGAATTAGAGATAGAAAGGGGTAGAGATAGAGAGAAAAAGAGAAAAAAAATAGGGACTTTTTATTCCCTCTCTGTGAGGTGGTTATGGTCGAGAAATGAGCATATCGCAAGGGGAATGGGTTGTTGTATTGATATATGCAAGTTTGAAGGAATAGGAAGATAGGCTCGCTAAGAGCGGCTTAGGAATAGGGAGATCGGTTATGGTTGGAAACTAGTGGCTAATAGTGAAGAAGATGCCAACGCAAGCAATAACCGAAGTAAATACTTCAAATTTGTAAGGAAAATTCGGGTGGTTTAGGCAGGTTACGAACAGAGGCAGTGAGAGCTTGGCAACTCATTGGTGAAGGAGAGAGATAATGAGGGAGCTTAGGACAGAGTGATCCATGTGATATCGTGCAGGAGAGTTTTAACTAGTTAGTTTCGAGGCAAATTGAGACATACAATTTGGATGAGAGAGAGAGAGAGAGAGAGAGAGAGAGAGTGAAACTGAGGTAAGGGAGAATACGACGTTGAAGATTTAGGTCACGTAGGGCTAGGTTGGGCAAGCTATTGGGGATATAAAAGAGGAAAATGGAAGTGGTGGCAAGAGTGGAGTGAGAGTAATCACAAGAAGGGTAGATCGCATGCGGTTTCGACTTATGGGCTCTTTAGTTTGAAGTAAAATGAGTAGAAAGTATTCCAAATACAATGGTTTGAGAATATTGGTGTTTGGTTTGAAGTAAAGCAAATATAATATATCATTTTGGTGCATTTGGAGTTCACCTTCTAGTTCAATTTTGTATATTTGAAATTCCTCCATTTTGGGTGATTTTCAAATACACCATAAATTCATCACCATTTTTGTTGCCCGCCACCAGCCGTTACACCACTAGCCGTCACACCATCGACATCGGCACTCTGCCGCCAACCGCCACTCACCTTTGGCTACTATTGTGGCCAACACCCACCGTCGACAGTCTTCACCACTAGCCTCTAGTAGTCGCTACCACAACCACCCACCTATGGCCGCCACCACTGCCCGCTGGAGGCCACCATTAACCACAACTCGCCTCCACCACCATGGTCATTGTCGCAACCACCCAACAACACTGGCCACTACCCGCCATCGCCAGCCACCACCACCCATCGACGACCACTACAGCCCCGTTACCAACCACTAACCAACACCATTTTGAAATTTGCATTACAATCATTTTACTTCAAGTCAAACAAAAAAAAAATAATCATCTACATTTATTTTACACTCATCCAAAACTCCAAAGCATTTCAAATATATTGTATTCCTTTTACATTGCATTCATTTTACACCACATCTCTTTTTCATCCAACCAAATAGCCCCTTAGTCGCACGGGTTGGGCAGGAGATGGGGGAAAATGGGCTTAGGCTAGGTCATGCAAGCCGTAGAGTCAAGACGAGGCTTTTTTTGTCTTTGGCGATCAGCCAATTGAACGAATTGCAAAGGAGGATAATTCATGTGCATGCACTCTAGCTGCTACAGTACAGGTGATTCCAAAATTTCAAGTTTTGATATGATTTGATTTTTTTTTAATATGTTTAGGACAAAAGAAAATAAAATGATATTTTATAACTTCAAAAAAAATAATGCTAAATTCTTTTTTAATTAATATTAATATAACTTTAAAAAAAGTATATATATATGAAATTAATCATTTAATATTCATATTCAAAATTAGAAATGCTAATATTTTCAATTAAATTTTAACAAAAAGAATAAAAATTAAGTTTAAATCTTTTCTTTTAATTGTGCATGAATTCCTCTCACCAAACTTGCTTGATCACGCACATCGAACTTCATCCTTGCTTTATGCACGGGTAAACTTCTCATCATTTATCTCATGCAACAAACCGAGCAAACATGTGTCCTTTCCAACTAATTCTGATGTTCTAGGAGTGGCGGAGCAGTCAATTTTGCAAAACAAATGGCATTCAGGTGATTTCATAGAAGGTCCCGCCCATAGTCCATTTGCTCTCAATTGTGTTCGCTTAAACCAATTAAGGGGTCCCTTTTTTAGGTAATTTCCATGTTCAAGATGCATCGAAGTAGCCCCCGTTTTACGAATGAAAGGCATCATATTCATCATTCGACACTTTCATCATGATTGATTGGTGCGATTGCAGAGTTCATATTGAGGTCAACACCTAGCAGTATAAGAAATTAGCTGCCACTTGCTCTACGGCATATTTAATATTATGCAAAGGTTTATTTAAGCAGAACAATCATTCATTAAAGCCTTTTTAGCAATATTATAAAACTATCAAGAACGAAGCAAATCTAAATCACAATTTTTATATTAAAATAGAGTATATGCACAACAAATAGCTAGATAGCACATCTTAATGATCTCTTGACATCCCAGAAAATATTCTAATCCACTTTATAATTTTTCAGAGAGCGGACCATAAAACTTCAGAAAATATTTTCAAACGCAACAAAAAATTTCATAAATTTAGCCCAAGTTCTTGAGCCATTTACATTATTTTTTCCAAAAGCAGCGCACTAAAAATTAAAAATATCATCACTAATGTAACAAAAAAGATTCAATATCAAAGCCCCAACAAGACAATTGACATATTAAATCGAAAACATAAAAACTTCCAGTAGCAAAACCATCAAGCAAGAACAAAAAAGCATAAGCTGGATTTAACTTGAAAGCCAAAGACAACTACAGAAAATATTCTAGTAAATAATAGAAAAACAGCTTTCAGTTATCATATAACATGAATGTCTAGCAAAGCTTACTGAATGGATACTGGAATTATTGGATTGAGCTTTAAGAGTCTCAACATCAAGGTCCAATTGTCGCTTCCAATCCAAAAGTTGGGCTTCATCCTGTGAACATTTTTTAAGCGTTGTTGGGAACGAAATTCACAGGAAAGAACGAAGAATGTACATGTTGAGATTGTATGTCTAATGTCACACCTGTGGAAGCTGAATTGTCACTTTATTTGGGAAGAGCCTAGTCAACTGTTTCATTGCCTTGGGCATTTCTTTATTTCTTTCGTGCATCCTACTGAGATTATCCTGCAGAACCAAGGCATACTTCTAAATAAGCATCAAAAGAGGCTTACTCCATACTAAGATATAGAATACATTTCTAAGATAATTTTTAAATTAACTAAAACAAGGACGCATTGCAAAGCTTCTATGGGCATTTTAGCACATCCCTTTCTTCCACCATCTATAAAAAATAGCCATAATCCTAAACAATTAACAAGACAGTGAATAAAAAGCCAAGGCAACATTACTAAAGGCAATTTTTACAGGCTATATTAGACATGTTTAGTGCATATATAAAGAACAATCAGAAATCTTCTTCAGAATGTCCACAGTGATAATAATATCTAAAACATAAAAGTTTGTTTTGTCAGCTCCAAAAATTCATGTCCGATTCTTCTGAGAGAGTTTTAATTCCAGGCCAAATTTTTAGAAGGCATATCAGGCTGCAAATAAAACACTACTAAGAGATTTCGCCTCATTTAACAAGAACATTATAATTTGATTCTAGATTTCTAATAGGCTCAAATCCCTATGGTTAATAATCTCTCCCAGCAACAAGAAAACCCTTCAATTAAGTCAACTCAACAAATGTTATGTACAACCATCACTTGATTAAAGTAAAACGTTTTTCGAGGATTAGATGGGGGCATTTAAAGAATATTAACCAAAATATTTTTGTGAGTTTAAAAAGGCGGCCTTCCGACGACCCAGTTAAGAGAGTAGAGGTATTAGATTTGACTTGTGTTAAGAAAGGTAGGGGTAGACCTAAAAAGACTTGGTTAGAAAATATTAGGAATGACCTTTCTTTATTAGATTTAAACGAGAATTTGGCTTTTAATAGGACACAATGGAGAAAAAGGATTCATGTAGCCGACCCCACGTAGTGGGATAAAGGCTTGATGTTGTTGTTGTTGTTGTTGGAAAAATATGGGTTATAGCTGTGACTATAATATAATAGTGTCATTTTGCAAAGAAACCACTCGATCAAAGGGGTGATCCTAAGCATTATTTAGTTATGCCATTTAATGGCATAACCATACAAACACATAAAGGGATTATTAAATTTGTCAAGGGAAGGTGGTTCGGCAAAAGGTACGAGTTTATTAACTTAAACAAATGAAAGAAAAAGTAGATAGAGTAACTTGAAAAAATGACTGAAAGTAAAGCATGAAAAATAAGTAAAAAGATGACAGATTTTACTGGGAAAGCGAAATCAAGCAGAGCCGTTTGGCTGCTTCCAAATTTTGTGAAAAGAAGCCCACCGGGATGTGACTGCGAGACAGACAAGTCAGAAAATCATGCATGATCAAATTACTGAAAAAATTTTTAGGGTTAGCTAGTGGAATATGGCAGAAATTGATTAGTGAACCAAATACCTTTTCTTTTCGGTTATCCATCTGTATATTAGAGCCGATCAGCAGAACACCTGCAGGAAGAGATTCAACTTTGTTCTTGAAAGATAGATATGATTCTACACTACCACCCATAGATTTCTCCACGTCCTTCAAGAAAACAATCAGAGGCCCGTTTTTACTTTCTTCGGAAACCACCTGTACCCAAAAAAAAATGTGAAACTTTGAGAAGTAATAAGAAAACATTTAGAAACTTGAGATAAATAGAGGTATACAGCATAACCTACCTCTATTAGTTCATTGATAGCAAGCTTTTCAGAATCGTCACTTCCAGAGCAGTCCAGTCGAAGCATGTCAGCTAGAAGGAGAAAAGTCAAGTACATTAGAAAATTGGGCAAGCAATTTTTAGTTATTACTACAAAACAAATGCCAGCTGAGAATTACCACCGCAAAAGAACCCATGATCCTCTTCACAAAGCCCCCCAAGATCATTACCTTCAACTATCTGCCTATCAAATCTCACCCCAACTTTGGATGATCCATTTTCTTCAAATGCTAGCATTACTTTACCACGAAACCCATGATGTGGACCTCTGCAACATAGTCAGTTTATTTGCATAGCCAGGAATATGTGGAGGGGAATAACGCCAAAATATGAAGTAAGCAAAACATAAAAAGCTTCCACTGAATCAAAAACTGCAGGCTTAGTTTTTAAAACAAAAAAACTATCACTTATAATGATCTCAAAGAATTAAACAGACGCATGCACCTTCATGGAAAATGTGTATATGCAATTAAGCAAAATAAGCATTTATTATGATTTAGATCTCCAAGAGCTCAGAATGTCATAAAGATAGGTGACCTGGCAAACCCGGTAGATTACATAATTTGCTTTCAAAGTGAAGAAGAATTTAAACAAATGCTACAAATGAAAAGCAAGGCCACGCATATTCTTAAAAAGGATGTGCTACTAAGGTTCAACCACCAAGGTCTAGCAAAATCAACTGAAAATTTACACAATACTCCTCTTTCACTATGATCAAAACTATAACTCGAAACAAAAATTTATGAGAAACAATATAATATTTGAAACAAATATATTGGCTCCTTTTGATTGCTGTAATATTACCCACCAAACAATAATTTGCAATGTAATTTCTAAGTGTGCACATACGCCACATAGAAGCTAGACATGTGAAAAAAATAAAACCTTAAACGGTTAAGAGTTGATTGTCAAGTACATCAGGCTGTAATTTAAAAAAGAGAGAAATTTAAAGCCTAGACCATACCTCTGAGATGGCAAATGTAGTCCAGAGGAAAGCATCTGACCTACATACTTTACTCTATCTCCTAAAGAAACACAATTAACAACAAAATGAGCACCATTTAGTTGAAAGTTGAGTGGAGAAACAACATAAAATAAATCAATTACATTATGTATAATATATTAATATGAAGAACTAGCACAGCCATCTCTTCTAAATAATACTTCTAATTTATGTAGAACAGAAGGTATTCACATCACCATATCTTTTAAAGGTAGATACCTTCTTTGAATGTGCAACTCTTTGAAGATGCAGTTGAGGACTCCTGCTTTGGTAAGGATTGGCAATTTAAACTAGATGTTCCTACAATATCAGCCTCCACACTGGAAGCTGGTCTTCTATGATGAACAGCGTCAGTCAATGCAGATCTCTGCTTAGTAAAGCTAGCTGATTTTTCGGTCCTCCCACCTTCTTTAAGAGATTCCAAATCCTTCGATGATGAAACCTGAAATCAATTTTCATCGTGTGAAAGGAAAACATCTTATATGATCAAGCTAGCATCCGTAATCTTTGAAAGAATTTGCATTGCCAATGTCATTATCTGGTTTAAATGTACGTGGAAAACAACAGGAAGAGTTACAGCAAAAGACTTCAAATAGTTTTCAAGAAAATAATTGTACAATAAAATTACAAGGGGAGAATTAGAGTAAACTTACACCCGGTAAAATCAAGGAATCTATTATAAGCAATCTAACATCATAGTGCTTGGCCAGTGCCTTTGTCAAATTTTCTTGATATATTTCAGATCCTACACTCAACAGACATTTCCTCAGATAATTATGAAAGCTTAGAGAAGATTAAATATAAAATGAAAATAAAAGAGTAGTCTCACACCTGAAGGACCAGAAAGTAGAATTCTTGGATTTAAGGATGAAATGTTAGCAGAATATTTTGCATATTCTTCGAGTTCCAGATGAATATATCCACATGATAAGAGAGCATTTTTTGTTATTTCACTGGATAAAATTGCAGAAAGAAAGCGTCAAAATCAAATCCAGCAGCCAATAAAATGGATATAGATTAGATGATACTTCTATTTGTCCTCCCTATAATTTTTCCATCAATTGTAGATATAAAAAATTGTACTCACTATACTATAATTCTAATTTTAATCAATGCACCATCATACACAACAAATTAATTCTAATGTACTCAATCATATGCCTCGTTGAAATTTTGAAAAATAAGTCATAGGACGATCCAATTTGTGCTCTATATACTCAATCCGCTAATTGTTAAGACAGTAATTGGTTATATCATGAAACTACTATACATTGTGTGGGATTCAAAAATTCAGACCTCGGCTCTACTGAGAGATTTCACATGACTCCAGGTCAAATTTTTAAAAAGCTGATTATGTTGAAGATAAGAGACTACCTAGAGATTTTGTTCTCATTTCGCAATAACTTTATCATCTGATTTCTAATTTTCCATAAGCACAAGACACTATTATTAATTAGCATCCAGATGATGAAACAGAACTTTTGATTTAGGCTAGTTATTAGAAGCAAAGTGATGAGGACATCGACAGACGCTACCGACATGTTTATCGCCGGCGAAAGCGCAGATCGACGGCCACGATTCAGCGTCTCTACTTTTGATCTAGATGACATGATGTATTTTATTATTATTGTATTGTTTGATTTACTGTTTTCCCATTTTACCCCTGTGGGGAGTTATGTTTCTTTGTAGCCCGGAGGGCAATTTAGTCTTTTTCACTTTTTATGAGTCAAGACCTATATATAGTGGTCTCTTGTATCATTTTGATTTTAATGAAGAATTGAACGAAATTTGTGTTTTTTCTACTTCGTCTTGCATGAGTGCTTGAGAAGGAGGAGAGCTCACGAGGAGCAATTCGCAAGGCCCACCAATCGTTGGAAGAGTCCTCGATTCGTGGTTAGAATTTTCTTTATCTTCTCACTCATTTTCATATTCACCTTCCTTCCATCGTCCACAAAACAGCCCTCCCACTTCCCCTTGCCGCCGCCCATTGAACATCCACCACCGGCCACATCCCTAGCTCCGGCCGACCACCCCACCAGCCACCCCCACCTTAACCGGCCACCCCATCCCACGGCTATTTTGAATTTTGAAATTTGAATTTCAAATTTCAAAATCTTTCCTAATTTGGAACACCAAATTTGGAAAGTTTTCATGACAAAATTCTAATTTCAATTTGATTTTAAATTGAGATCTTGAATGAGTCGCCACATCACTATCCTAATTTAGAAAATTCTCCCCTTAAAATTCCCCTCCTCTCCCAAGCATGCCGCCGGCCACCTCATGGAGGATTCCCCATTAAATGCGACATTAATGCCTTGACCGTTTTGGACTCCTAATTTGAACTCAATATTTTTTCCCTCCCAATTTACTTAAAACTGAAATTACAATCAGTTTTAATTTGGCTAACCCAAATTCCCCCCTAAGCATGTCGCCGGCCACCTTTTAATGAGCTCCTTTAATGGCTCATTAAATCCCCTCTTAACTCCATCCTAATTTGAACTCTCTTTTCAAATTTTTCCCTCCAATCTTACTAAAATCTGATAATTAACTTCAGATTTTTGTAAATTGCTCGCCTCCTCACCCCACCTAATCTCCCTCACGCCTTGCACCCGCCTCCCTTCTTCCCCCCTTGGCCGAATCTCTTCCTCCTTGGAAATCCCGCCGGCCACTCCCCCCTTTCCTTGAAGAATCCTCCACGCCAAGCATGTATGGCGGATCCGGAGCTTGAGTGGGGGCTAATATCCAACGCCGACGGAAGCATCAACGTCCTACGGTCACCTTGCTTCGACGTAGGGTTTGAAGACGAAACTACCGTGGAGGAGTACTTGGAGAGAGTTGTGCCAATCCTTGCAAGCATCTACGACCAAAAACTTTCGAAGCACACTTGGAGCCTCGACGGTCGCCTACGACTTCCATCCCAACCGGCAACTTTTCCTCCGACAAAGTTCTTCGGCGCCCTCTCCCTAGTGGTAACTTCTTTCATCGCTTGGATCTTCTATCTCCGCCAAAAGTCCACTACCTCTTGAGTGATACGGCCCCAAGGTGAAATTCTTATTGTTAAACGTTGGGTTTTGTTATTGTACTTTGCATATTAAATTCTCCTAGAACTTGGATTGAATCGGCTTGGTTAATCTCTATTGCGAATCTTTGGCCTAAGCAAGTTGATATTTTCAAATTCCTAACTCAATTTTATGTGCTAGTTTTAAATTCATAAGAAGCAACACTTTAATCTTTTCTTTTTAAATTTCTAAGCAAACTCCTCGTAGTTTCACATCACAAAGTGCTTGGTGTACAGTAGCTCCAAATTTGAATAGGGTTCGAAATTTTAAAAACTTACACTTCAAAAAAGTAGTTGGGGGAATGATGACGAACCCGATCACGATCACAAGATTCCATCATTCCGGATTGCCATAGTCCCTAGTCTACAAAATCAATAGAGATAGTCGACCGAATTGATCGAAAGATCCTTATCAACAATCATAGGTTGTTTTATTCATGTAAACCTTATAAACCTATGGTGGATATTTGTTCAAGAAGATAAATTAAAATCGAATTTAGTTAATAGAGAGTTTTATGCTCTATAAAGTGCACCTAATAATAAGGGTATTTAGCCATTGGGTAACTTGTGAGCTTTGATCAAGATCATAATTTAATTGTATCATTTCGTAGCAAAACCACCCAATCAAAAAACTCCAATCATAATTGTTTATCTATGGTATCATTTGGCGGCAAACTACTAGTTATACGACATGTGTCACATCCTTACTAGCGAGAAATCATTTGAAAAAGAATCTTAGTGACAAGCTCAACATGACATCGACTCTTTGTAAGTTGAAGTTAATCTTAAACTTGACACACTCGACAAACATTTCTGCAAAATAGAGGAATTTTTCTTTTTAAGTTTAAGGTAGATTTCACTTGAAATATTTCAAATTTTGTAAATCTTTTTTAATTTTCATATTTTTGTCTGGATGTAGCCAAAAAATGATCTGGATTAGGATTTGGGGCTTGATATTTTTAGCCAACCCAACAATCATCAAGGTATTTGAATATGCTATTTTATTATTTGAACATTTTCAACTCTATTCAATTGCTAATATAGAATGTGAGCTATCACATGAGTGAAAAACTCGAGAGTTTATATTTTTTTTAACGAATTTCTTTTGTAAAAGACATTAAAGGCTTAATATAATCTTAAAAAATAAATAAACATCTTTGTGGATTTTACAGTTGTACGCTCGTATGAAAAAGTAGGATTTATAGTGGACTATTTGACGCTTAAGTTTTTTAGAAATATAAAACATAAATTTACTATTTATTTTAACTTGTGCAATACTATTAAACCTCAAATTTCAAAGTTTTATATATTTAGTTAGGACATAAAAGGGTATTTTGAACTTTCAAAAGAGAATTAAAATTAAAATTTGATTGTGAAATTTCAAAATATTTGTGTTCTTCTCGAAGTAAGAAATTTAAAATTCATTTATTTCTAGTGCACACATAATTATCAGACATTACGTTTATGGGTTTGACATGTTTGTTGAACATTACAATTTCAAATGCATCATGTACTTGCACGATTTTCAGTATACTTGCATGACGCAGCTGCATAGTTTTCATTGCACTTGATGCACTTTCACGCTTCTCAATGTGTTTTAGCAAAATTTGAAAGTCGTCTTGTGATATTTTCAAATTACTTCAAAATGTTTGAATTTGATTATTTTGCATTCCATCACAAAAGTTGCACAAGGTTTGAGTTCTTATATAAGAATTGGAGATTATTTCGTCAAACTCACATTAGCGTTGAAATTATCTAAATTTTTAATGATTGGGCTTATATTTTGTGACTAGAATACTTGAAATTTTTCTTCTTTGAGTTTTAACTGATTTTCTTATGTTCGCTTGCATGAAAATGATGAGGATCCAATGGCAAAGAAAATAAATTTAGGATAAGTTCAAATGTTGGAACAATCTTCACACCATTTTTTTATCATTTTAAAATTATTATTTTTAATGACTCGTGTCCCACAAGAATTTACATCTCCATTTATAAATATGGGGAAGAGACTAGTTTATTTCATGCATTCTAGGTTAGCTAGAGTTCCTAACTATAGGTTTCTTGAAAGTTAAAGAGTGTGGCAGTGAGATTTCGCTCGCATTCTTAGCGAACTTCCAAGTCTTTATTAATTCCCTGTAAGTCATGTATTTTCAGTTTATTGCTCGACATATTGTTCCATTTAAAGTTGAATGTATTACATTTTAAAAAAATACAGTTAGTATTTTGTATGCTATAGTTTTGCAACATACCTGATTTGGCACACATGCTATATGTGTTTAGCAGGTTGATCCATGAAAGAACTATTAGGATATAGTGAAATGGGTTATAAGGTATCTCAATGGAACATATGAATTGGGGCTTAAGACATACATGTGCAACTCGGTGGCAACTCCACATGAAAAGATAGTTGTAGGGAATGCAAGTTCTAATTTTGCAGCAAATGTTGACACTAGAAAGCCATTGGCTTGTATCGCATTCAAAGTCTTTGTAAACATAGTTGGAAATCTTGTTTGCAACTTGCGATGGTTCTATCTACTATAAAATAAAAGCACATATCTTTGAAACTATGAAGGACGCATTTTGGAGAGGGGCTGATGAGCGTTTAGCAGGCAAAGATTATTTATTATGGTAATTAAGGTGTTGTATGTTTGTCCAAAAGATCATGTTCATCATGATAAAATAAAGCATGTGGATGTGAAATTTCATTTCATCAGGGATGTCATGATCAAAGAATTAGTGAATATCATAAAGATTTCAACAGATCATGATCAAACGTACATGCTAACAAAGAAATTGCTTGCAAGTAAATTACCTTACTGTTTGCAGATGTTGAATGTAGTTCCAAGTTGAGTAAGTTTGATATAAAACAAAGTTTAGTACAGTTTTATATCAATTACTTAGTATTTGCTTGTTGTTTGTATTTGTAACTAACCCGACATACTTAATTTGTAACTGCTGTAGTGTAGGGTAGTTGTTTTATAATGCAATTTAATATTGTATAGCCTTTTGTGTGGTGTTAGGTGCTAGGTATCTCATATTTGTTAACACATTTTATGAAATCAATTCCAATATTTTTTCTACTAGGTTTTATTTCCGTATACTTATCTTCCTGTTAAGATAGATGCCTATGAACTACTCTAGAAGAAAAACAAAACAGTTATTCAGCCCGACTCCATGATCAGTTACTTCAACCACTGGAACTGGAAATCCTCTTGTATCCTATTGCTTTAATGGCTTATCCAACCACAATTGCCATAGTCGAGAATTCATAGATTTTCAAGGGAGATCTGCTGCATGTTTTGATCTACTGTAGCTGTCCAGAGCAGAGGGAGTAGAATGAATCTGTTGTTTGGAACCAGAACATTGTGAAGAAGGTTGAATCGAACCTGAACATTGTGAAGAAGGTTGAATCGGATGAAAGAAGATTGGAGGTGAAGTGTCACGTCAACATCATGAATTTCATGAAAGAACGAGGCCAAATGGACAGGAGAAACTCTGATATCAACAAAGGTTTCAATCAAGATGGGTTCAAAGGTTCTCTTCACTTCACCCTTCTTGTTATTACACAAATATATAAACCAATTGTCACTAATGATTTCTAGCGACAACCGCAAATCATTAGGATAAGGTTAATGATCAGCAGAGAGCATAAAACCAGAACCTTAATGGAAGTAACCAGGAAAAAAAAAACCAAGTAAAAGCAAAATAAAAAAGTTAAGTATGAATCTTACACCAAATGAATGATATAGAGAATTAAAGGAAAACAAATAAAACGCTTTGGCCACATGATGTTCATCCAAATATACTCATACTAAATTCGCAAACAAATTTTCATGTCAGTTGATAGTATTAGAAAAAATAATAATAATTCAAAAGATTCACTAGAATTTGGGTAAAAATATTAACAGCTCCACCCTTAGCCATGCACAATAACAACAAAATTGAAGTACATGCACAAGAATGCACGGTAAAAAGGTGGGATGGTGCAGAATATATGGCAGCAACTGCAGAGCCTAGACATAATTCTTGTGTTAGCAAAACCCAGAGGACAAACTGAAGCTGCAAAAATTAAGTAGAAGGCAAGGATATTGAAGAAGCTGAAATTCAAAGTATTAAAAGAGTAAATATAGCAAATAAACATGTTCAGTATGACAAACATGGCACATCACCAGAAGGCAAGGATGAGTAATGACTACCAAATAAAGAAGGTGAAAATGTAGGAAAAAGAAAAAACAGTTAAAAATTAACCCTCACCTCAGATAGTAAGGAAAATTTTCAAAAGTAACTTGTATAGAACAAGGACTGAGAATCCCCTGTCTAAGACGCTCCTTGAATGTTTGGGATCTAGAATTGGTTAAATTAGCAGCTAAACCTTCTAGATCCTTCTGGAGCTCCCTATGCCCTTCAGAAGTTCTGAAAAGATTGCCACTCAAATCCAGTTCAGCATTAGAAGATTTTTCAAGCATCCGTAGAAGTGGCCTTAATTCGAAATTTGTACCAGATCTTTTTGCCAATTCTGCATCAAAATATGCATCAACACCCAAGCTAGAAACTAGATCTACAGGCACAGTAGCAGAAGCCTTATTTCCATCAGTAACGGCAACCCCATTATGGTCAGTATTACCCCTTAATTGGAAATCACAATCACGTCCAGGAATGGAACCTGATGCAATAGAAGTAGAAGGTAAAGTAGCAGTTTCAAGTCCTTCGTGGTCATTTTCAGCATTAGATGCTGGGGGCGTTCGAGTGACCTCCCCCTTTCTAGGATTAGATAAAGATGCTAGTATTGATGCTCCAGCAAAAGTTGACGAGTCCCCAGATCTGGTTCCACATTGAATTCCATTCACAATTACACCCTACAGATGAGAAATAAAAGTTGAAGGTAATGATTGAGTGATAATTTTCTTGCAAACTGGTTGCTAGAAATGCCAATGAAATTTCTTTCAGGCAGATGCATTCAGCTATAGGAACATAACCAATCAAATAGTAGCATAGGATGCATAAGCAAACGTGGAAAAATAAAAATTATTTCCATGGCCACCACCAATTCAATTTCTTTTAAATTTCCTTCACAGTCACTTCTATAATTCCTTGCCAGATATTTCAAATAAGGATATTTAAGGACCTTGTTGATGAGATTCGAATGGGAAATGGTGACAATTCATCAAAAATGTAAACAATGTAAACCAAAGAAAGAGTAAATATGTCCCAATGCCAGACATTTTCTGAATTCTTTGTATCTGTAATTGGAACGAGTACATAGTTATACACAAACCTACAGAAGAGTTTCGGGTGAGAATATTCATCATCCTTAATGGCAGTTTGACACCTCCAAATATTGAAAAGAGTACCATCAAAGTGATTATGAAAGGGATGAAAATTTCAGTAAAATTGAAAGAAAAGTCAATGAAAGATTAAGAAAGACCACCATAGAACTTAAAGATCAAGAAAGTGAGCCTGGAATTCACATGCACTCCCAATTCTGCATACCTACAAAAATTAATGCAAGTTCCAAGGTATGCCTACAAAAGACTAAGCCACTAACAATACCAACTGGTATGGTAAATAGTAATATTTAAATCACAATTACCCATCACCTCCTCTTCAATGCAGAAATGGAACAGTTAAGAACTTTGGAAACAACGTAGTTTGGTTTGATCGTAATATGCTACATATCTACAATTATTATCATGCTCAAGTAGCACATTCCTAAATTTCTATTCTAGTCCAAAAGTATGCCCTTAAGGAATTAATAGTGCCAAACCGCAAATTAAATAGGAAGTATTTCCATTACAATTGTCCAACAACTTCTCTGCAAAGACAAAATGGAACAGCTAAGAAATTATGAAACAATGTGGTCTGATTCCATCATACGAAGCTAAAGTGCAGTGCAAACAACTCTGATTTTCAATACAAAAAATAAAAAAATGTATTTGATAACTAATTCCCAACTATCTTCACAAAAAGGAGATGTAACATATAGAAGAATAAAGCAGAGGAAATAAACCCCGGCAAAATACAGGTTGACAATAAAGTCAAGCTGAGAAAGAACCATAAATAACTATGCAGAACAGAAAACCCATAAAATTGTCCAAATATCTCAACCTAAACAAGTAAGAAGATCAGAGAATGACAGAAGGGTCATTCAATATTTTTTTTTTTACTTTGCATTTGTGACTAATCTGTGATCAGAACAAAGTTAATGCCATGTATGGATCAAAATAAGATTAGATCAAGCGAAGATTTAACCAAATTTGGCTCGGCTAAAGGTCAAACCAAATGACGTTAAGCTGAACTTGAATATAGGCCAAATCAGTTGAATATCAAATTGATAACAGCCAGCCAAAACTGCAACTTGCACCAATGAATTAAACTTCTTGAAACGCTTGAGGAACTGCATATATTATCAAAGCAGGTATAAGTCAACGCCTATCCTATACCTGTCCGATTCCTGCTCTCACCCAGATCTCCCACGACTTCCCCACGTAGCCCCTACCCAAGAACTCTTCTTCTCCTTCCCTCAACCAAACCCCAACACATAACTCCCCTATCTCCCAAACTCCTCGTTACCTTCTCCTCAAAGCTCCCAGAGCTTCAACACTTTCATCTCCCTTCACGCAAGCCCACTACAGTACAACTCCCAGCCACCCACACCCTCATCCCTCTCATTTTCTCCTTTACCAGCCTCCACCTCAACAACCATCCCTCTTCTCATCTCATCAATTGAAACCCTTCTTCAAACCACAACACCAACAACCCTCGAGACCACCCTCTCCCGCCTTATGTTATCACGTACGTGACTAGCCTAACTCGCTTGTTGATGCGAGCAAAAAATATAGGGGACCCTATATTTTTTTATCACAAAAAGAACAACCTTTCTAGATACAAGATAAAGACATAAAATGCTTAAAACAAACTTTAATATTATAAAAATGAAAGACTTACAAACTTTGACTCAAGCAAACTTGACTCAAACAAGACACCTTAAAATTGCTTCACTTAGAGAAGAGGGATACAGGTGGAGTGGCACTTGCGAAGAGACGAAAGAGGTTAGAAGCCCGAGAAGAAAGGTTGGAAAGAGCTCGCAAGATTTTCGGAGGGGATGAGAAAGAAGACGGACAAAGCTCGCAAGCTTTTCCATGAAACCCACAGGTTTACATTTCCAAAAATCACATCACATAACATATCTAAAACATTACAAACAACTCCTATATATAGGCATGAGAGGAGAATACAAATAGCCACAACATTAATTTAAAAGCTTATTTAAATAGGGAATATAAAAATCCAACAGTCACTTCCCGGAAACGAAGCACCAAAGCCACGGAAAAGCCCCCATTCATTCACGGGAAATAGCCCAGCCAGAAACCGAAGAGGCAGCCGCAAGAACCAAGGAGCCAAGACATAGAATTCCAAGAGCCATCCACGGGAAACCAAGAGCCAATCCGTGGGAACCTGATGCAATCAAAAATTTGGGAGAGGGACCCAAATTTTTTATCACAAAAATAAAAGACTTCCTATATAAAAGAAATACTAAAATTGCTAAAGAAATCCACCAAATTCTAAAAGACATAAAAATAAGAAACAAATATACTTTTATAATATTAGAGAAAACTATTACATTTCATGACACTTACAAACTTGACTCTTAAAATTAAACGACTCAAGCAAGACACCCTAAAGTTGCTTCACTTAGAGAAGAGGGATACAGGTGGGGTGGTCACTTGCGGAGAGACGAAAGAGATTAGAAGCCGAGACGAAGGTTGGAAAGAGCTTGCAAGATTTCCAGAAGAGGTGGAAGGTGGACAAAGCTCTCAAGCTTTTCCAAGAAGAACCCGCAGGTTATGGCTTCCAAAAATCACTCACATAACATTCAACTATTCAAAACATTACATAACCCCCCATATTTATAGGTATGAAAGGGGAATACAAAAGGTCACAAACACTTAATTAACACATAATTAAAAGCATAGAAATCTCCCCCCAAAGCTCTCGGTTTACACCCAAACCAGGAACCAAGGAGACGGCCACGGGAGACGAAGGGAACCGCACGGACCGAGAGCCACAGCCGCGGGAACCGAAGGAACCGCACGGAAGAAGGAGCCAGCCGTGAGATCCCAAGAGGCATACACATAAAACTAAAAGTCATGAGGAAACCAAGGAGTCACCTCATGGGAAAAGCAAATTCTTGGAATTCCAAAGGCCGGTTTGGAATTCCAAGAGACAAACATTAAACAAGCATAAAAAGCATAAAACTATATTAATTAAAAGATAATAAATGAACTAAAATGTTAGCTCATAATGAGCTAACCCTTAGTTCAATAAATGAACTAAAGTTTCAATGCATGCGGGGCGAAAAATACAGGGAGCCTATACCCTTCGCCCACAATAGACACTTGAACGGACTTCTACGGACGACTTGAGAAAGAGACGAGAAAAAAACGCGAACAACAACAAAATAGGAAGAAAAACTCCTATATTTCAAATAAAATTAAACAAAGAAATTACAACGACGACTTACAAACAACACGACAGACCACCTAAATTGTGCACTTTGAGACAGAAGGATACAGGTGGAGTGGGCAACTTGCGGAGAGCGAAGGAATTGAGAAGCCCAGAGAAGAAAGGGGGGAGAGCCCGCGAGGGATTTCCGAGGAGGATGAGGAAGAAGGTGGAAAAAGAGTCCCGCAGGATTTTGTCTGCAGCAACCGCAGGTGAACTGATTTTTTCCAAAAATCAATTATCATTCAACTATTCAAAACTTTACATAAGCCCCCCATGATTTATAGGTAGTGAAAGGGAATGACAAAAGGACAACAAACATTATTTAAGCATTTTAAAACCACATAAAAACTTCCCCCAAAGCTCTCGGTTTAAACCCAAACAGGAAACCAGGCAGACAGCACGGGAGGACGAAGGAACCGCCGGACCGAAGAGCCACAGCCGCGGGGGAAACGAGGAGGAAACCGCGACGGAGAGGAAGGCCAACCGTGGAGTTCCGCAAGGGGCATACACAAAAAAAATAAAGCCCATGGTGGAAATTCAAGGAGACCACCATGGGAGAAAAGGAATCTTGGAATCCAAAGGCCGGTTTGGAATTTCCAAGAGGAGCAAACATTAAACAAACATTAAAAAGCATAAATTATTTTAATTTAAAGATATAATAATGTAACTAAAATGTTAGCTCGCATAATGAGCTACCCTTCAAAAAAGAACCTTAGTTCGCTCATAATATGAACTAAAGTTCGAGCGCTCAATCAATGAATCTAAAAAAGTTTAGTCTCACATATGAATAACTTACTAGACTCAAGGAATCCTAAAAATAGTATGGAGTTTTATTTTGGAGCTAATGTGTTCGACCGCTCCCTCCCTTGGTCTCAACAATCAGTTCAGCTCAGTGAATGAGACTAAAAGTTTAGTCTTCAGAATATGAAAAATAACTAACGTAGACTGCGAAGGTGAAGCCAAAAATGATTTTATTTGGACTAGGGTTGTAGCCCTCCCCTTTGTCTACATCAGACCGATGAGTCCAAGCACGGAAACACAACCAACATTTGGGATTTCCAAAATGCCATTTTGGAATGCCCAAGGACAAACTAACAACACTCTCATAAACTATAATAAACAGTTACATAAATAAGACAATTAATGGAAAAAAAAAAACCCATATTAAAAAAAAAAACTCCCTACTATAATGAGCTAACTTTAGTTTTCATAAATAGACTTAAAAATCAGCTCATAGAATGAGCTAAATTCCAGCTCAAATATTTTATTAGCTTGTAGACTCGGGGAAGAGCCAAACATTGATTTTTTGGAACATGAGTTGAACCCCCCCCTCCTTTGTCTTACAAATCAGATTTCTCCACCTTCTTGAAGAAACTCCATCAATTTAACTCAATGACAACATGACAACTCAAAATAAAAAATACATGACAACTACTACGACTCACACAAGAGCTCAACAAGACCACAACAACTTGACTTGACTTGACAAACCACTCAACGAAACCTAGACATTCACTTGCTGCTGATACCAATGATGGCGAGCCGAAACAAATCTAGGGGAACTTATAGTGTTTGTTTTATCCAACAAAAACGAACAACCTTTCTAGATACAAGATAAAGACATAAAATGCTTAAAACAAACTTTAATATTATAAAAATGAAAGACTTACAAACTTTGACTCAAGCAAACTTGACTCAAACAAGACACCCTAAAATTGCTTCACTTAGAGAAGAGGAATACAGGTGGAGTGGCACTTGCGGAGAGACGAAAGAGGTTAGAAGCCCGAGAAGAAAGGTTGGAAAGAGCTCGCAAGATTTCCGGAGGGGATGAGAAAGAAGACGGACAAAGCTCGCAAGCTTTTCCATGAAACCCACAGGTTTACATTTCCAAAAATCATCACATAACATATCTAAAACATTACAAACAACTCCTATATATAGGCATGAGAGGAGAATACAAATAGCCACAACATTAATTTAAAAGCTTATTTAAATAGGGAATATGAAAAAGCCAACAGTCACTTCCCGGAAACGAAGCACCAAAGCCACGGAAAAGCTCCCATTCATTCATGGGAAACAGCCCAGCCAGGAACCGAAGAGGCAGCCGCAAGAACCAAGGAGTCAAGGCATAGAATTCCAAGAGCCATCCACGGGAAACCAAGAGCCAATCCGTGGGAACCAATGAGCCAAGCACGGAAAACAACCAACATTGGGATTCCAAAAGCCATTTCGGAATCCCAAGGGACAAACTCAACTTTTAAAACTATAAATAAAAGTTACATAAATAAGACAATTAATGAACTAAAACATAGCTAATAATGAGCTAACCTTTAGTTCAATAAATGAACTAAAAACCAGCTCATAAATGAGCTAAATTCCAGCTCAAAATTTATTGAGCTTGTAGACTCGGGGAAAGCCAAAATTGATTTATTTTGGACATGAGTTGACCCCCCCTTTGTCTACATCACTTGTGCACATGTGCATCCCAGCCCCGCTCTCGACATCGACCTCTCTAGCGATCCTTCACTTGCATAGCCTCTTCTTTCGTTTCTCCACTCACAAACCGCCATCTCCCCTCAACCATCCTTGACCTAACCTGCTCCAACCAAACTGCAAACATCTCTCTAGTCTCTATCTTCCACCAGCTCCTACGTCACCATCTGCCTCAACCACCAGCCCACACCAACTTTCATGCCAGCCAAACTCCAGCACCCTAGCCCGCACATAACAACACCTGAGCTCCTCCCTTCTCTACCGCAGAACTTGCACAAACTTGTCTCCCGCGAACCTCAAACACACAAGTCTCTCCTAATTTTCACAAAGCTCTTAAACAACCCATCCCCTGCTATACCCGAACATCAATCTCTCATGCCTAGACAACAAATAGTCCCTGGTGATCTACCTCCTGCAACAAATGACACCAATAAATGCACAAAATCCACTTTATCTCCCTGTCAACCTGCCTTCAAAAAATCCCAACCACCAATGTACCCTCTAACTCACAAAGCACAACAAACAACAAATATCACCTCTTGCTACCAAATTTACCCCTTCCCTTTCTATTCTTCTTTCTTTCCTTTATTTCTCTCTCTAAACAGAGGGGAAAAAAGGAGAAAAAGCTTAAAAAGGAGAAATCTTCAAAAAAATAGAATTAAGTTTGTGTTTCGATCATCAATATAACTTCATCGCCGCCTCATTGTCGATAACATTGCCTCACATAAAGGTAGAAAAGCAAGAAAACTATTGCAAAAAATTTAAGCACATGTGCATGTTGTTCCAACATGATAGGAAATTCGTACATAAGTACTTATACATATTGTTCCAACACTACAAGAAAGTCGAGCATTTTTTCTCGTGTAACTGACAATGGCCTGTAAATACTCAAAATAAGTACCTGTGTGTTATTCCAACGTGATGGTGAAAATACAATACTAAGTACTTGATGAGGACATCGGAGATCAACGGCTACGATCTTGAGTTATTTATTTATATGATTCATGTACTAGTTTATTTTATGTTGTTGTTTTCCCTTTATACCCTTACGGGTGGTCATGTAGTATTGTAACCCGAAGGGCATTTTAGTCTTTTATTTCTTTTATTTTCATGAGACCTATTTATAGGCTAGTTGTCATGTATTTTGGGATGATGAATTATTGAATGAAAAAAAGTTTGTGCTTGTTTGATCTCTTAGTGAGTTCATGAGGGAGAAGCCTGAGGAGGGTGATTTGCAATACCCGTCAATCTTTGGAAGAGTCCAAGATTCGCGGTACTTATGATCTCTTTGTGAGTTCGTTATTTTACTTTTATCTTATTTGTTTTTCTTTCATCTCCTTTCTTTCCCTCTCCATCCACCACCAAGTACTTAGCCTCCACCATCCAATCCCTCCACAAACTCCTAGCCACCTCCACCCAAAGCCAAACCCACCTCTTCCCTCTTGACCGCCAGCCCCACCCACACCTCAAATCATTATGATGATTTTAATCGTCATAATCACTCCCTAAATTGGCTCTTGCAATAAAGAAAGGAGATAGGAAATTTTGAAATTCAAATTTTGAAATTCAAAAACTTTCCTTATTTATAAAATCCAATTAAGGAAAGTTTTCAAATTTTGAATCTCATCTAAGTTCAATTTTTCCTCCTAATTGGCCAAGCTTGTTTTGGAAACCCATAAAACACTTTCCACAATCCCCTCCCTCCTCTTCATGCCGCCGGCCACCCTTCCTTGTGCTTGGCTTGTGTTGTTTCCTCATTGAGCCCTCACCCTCTTTGAATTTGAAATCAAAATTTCAAATTTAATCCCCTCCAAATGCCTCTTGGATTTTGAATTTCAAAATTCAAATTCTCCTTAATTACTTTCCTAAAATACCTTTCTATTAATATGGAAACTTCTTTATTTGAATTCAAACTTATTTGAATTTCAAATTAATCCCATATTAATGAATCCTATTTTTGGAGACTCATACAATCTCTAAAATCTGAAATTAATTCAGATTTAATCATATAATTATATTGATTGCATGGGGACCACATACATCAAACTTAGACACAATTTTCCCCTTCTCTCTCTCTTGGCCGGTCCCATGCTCCTCCTATCCAATTAATTTTCTTTTCATACCTAGGCCTAAATCAAAGGGAATTAACTACTGTTTCCCTCAACTGTTGTCCACGCAATTCCCCACCAAACCCTTCCAGCTCACGTGCAATCCAGAAGGAGGAAATCTTGAATTTTTTCCTCGCCAACTGGATGTCCAGATTTCTGGACAACTTCTAATTGCTGTCCAAAACTTCAGCACAGCAACGTTGCTGTCCAGGATCTACCCAAGACCAGCCTCCTTGCTGTCCAGAGAATTATGGATGTTTGGCATGTCAACCTGCCCTCTCACAAACTTGGAAATTGCTGTCCCAGTTTTGTTCTCCTGCTGTCCAGAGAATCCAACAGCTTTCTAGTGCTGTTTTGCCATCCGGCATACTCCCATTTGTTGCCCGGAAGACTCCATCTGATGAGGACATTGTCAGCGATTTCGACACATGTACCATCAGGAGACGCCGAAGATCGACGGCCACGATCATGAGTTGTATTTTAGTCATTTTATGTAGTAGTTTATTTTATTTTATGTTTTTCCGCTTTTGCCCTTATGGGTATTTGGTCGCTATTGTAGCCCAAGGGGCATTTTAGTCTTTTGTTTTCTTTGTCGTTTTGAGACCTCTATATATGGCCATTTTCTTATGTAAGAAGAGTTTTTTTTTATGAATGAAAAGTTACATTTCATGTTCTCTTTGTGAGTGCATCTCTCTCTCAAATCTCTTAGTGAGTTTTGGGAAGAGCTAGATCTCTTTGTGAGTTCTAGACCTTCTTCCACTTTATCTTTGTGATCAAGTAGTGTGAGAATCCATCCGGATCGCATTCTTCCTTAAGCTCCCTCCCCACACCCGTTACCACCCAGCACTTCCGCCTCCCACCCTGTCCCACCCGCCGGCCAGCAGCGGTCAAACAACCAGCCGGCCTGCAGCATTTGCCGCCGCCTCTCCCCTAGCCCGCTCAGGCCGCCGACTTTCATTGGGCAGAAATTCAACAGCAGTTTGCAGTCATGGGCGGATCCCCCATGTACTCGGGGAAAAAAATATTTTTCCCCTCCCCCCCCCCTCCCCCCCCCCCCCCCCCCCCCCCCCCCCCCTTTGAATTTCAAAATTTGAAATTCAAATGTTTTTATGAGTCATTAATTGTTTCCTAATGTAGCTCCCTAATTTACACCATCAATTTAATTGAGTTTCAATTTGAAATTTGGAATTCAAATTGTGTGAATTGATTGTCCTCATAATTGGAAGTTTTCTCTCCTTAAGAAAATTGAAATTTTATTTCAAATTTTTGTCAAATCTGAAATTAAATTGGTGGTCCCCACTTATTCAAAACTCACACTCCTCTCTCCTCCTCATGTGGCCGGCCCCCTTAATGGGCCCTCTCTCTCTCCTAATCACATTAACAATTCCACTAAATCAGTCCAAACTTCTCCCTATTGCCCCCCCCCAACCCCTATTGGAAGTAATTTGAATTCTTCAAATTCATTCCCTCCCACACAAATAAACTGAAATTATTTCAGATTTCTTTCAGTTTTATTCCTGGGAGCCTTTCTCTATCCAAACTTCTCAAGTACTCAAGCCAATCCAACCTTCCTTCACCAACCCGCCACCTTCTTACTCTCTTTTCCCAATTCTTTTTGCGCTTCTTCCCTCCCGACAAGAATGTATGGTGGAACCCGAATGGAACTTTGGATTTGTGCATGACAATCGAGATCAAGTTCACATCCTCCAATCACCGTTCTTTGACGTGGGCTTTGATTTCGACGACATCATTGAAGATTACATCGACCGTATCCATTACACCTTAGTTGACGTGATCGACGAGCAAAGGTCAAAGGGACGTTGGATCATCATTGGACGACCATCTTCCTCCACCACTCCGGCCGCCTATCCAAGAACGACAATCCTAGGTTCCTTCTTCCACGGAGCGACCTCGATTCTAAGGTGGAGACTCTTCTTCCGCTAAAGCCTAGATTATTTGAGCGTATAGGCTCCAAAGGTGAAAGTTTTCATTATTAAATCATGGATTCTCACTAATTAGCTCATCTTCGCATGTACGTTTTACATCAGTACTTGTGTGGACTGCTCCAAAGCGACAAGGAGATCCTTGTGCTATTTTCGTGCAAGTATTGAAGGCCTATGCATGTTTTTTTGGGCATGGTGGGTATGAAGACCCCCGACTCTAATATCTTAAGTCGACCATGAACGCTCTTTTTAAGAGTGGTGGAAAAACATAGCACTTCGTGTTGATGCCCCTACATAAGGCCTATGCCAATAGGCTGCCAATTTTTTTGATGAGCATGCTTACAAAAGACTCAAAGAAAAAATAAAAATGATTTTTGGACTAAAAATATGACACAAAATGAAAATTAACATAATATTAAATTGCAAAACAAGAGTAAAATAAACACCTCAAATGCAACGCATGTCACATCAAATGAACTACAACAATAATAATTGAATACCAAACTGAGCATAGAACCGGAGAACATAGAAATCAATAGCTCACCAAATAAGCGGGAACGGGGCCACTCGCTGACCTCTAAAACACTCAAAATTGTGAAATATAGTTAAACATGAAAATTACTAATGTGAGGGCTTAAATTGATAGGTAAATAAGCATCCTTATGGGGGCCTCCTTGAACACACATGTGGACTAAATACAAGCAATAAAAAACTTTATTTTAAATGCACAATATTCTAATTCATAATATTTCGGGCCTACAACATCCATTTGCAATCAAATAATATGCAAATATTAATGCTCAAATGAAAATGAGGGTACAATTCAATGACATGTTCACAAAAGCAAAAAAAATCAAATATCATTCAGTCATGTGTGCGCGGCTAATTCAAATTTAATTACAATCCTTAAAAATCATGCAAATGCAGCAAAATATGTGCAAGCACACAATATAAATGCACCGACCAAATAGCATGCAAATGCATTGTATATATGTATTGAAATTCATGCAAGTGCATTGAAATTGTACAAGTGCATTAAAAGTAAAAAAATTATCATATATGCTTAGACAAACATGTTAATTACATGAACTTATAATCTAAAAAATGTTGCGTGAGTTAAAAATAAAAAAAGCTCAAATTTCACTCACTTCGAGAGGCTTGCAATTGCTCTAAAATCTTACAATCATGTTAAAATACACATTCTTTTTTCAAACTCAAACGTACTGCCATGTTATGCACATGCTCTCAAGTGGGACACCTTATCTATAGAACAGGGTCATAGGTCTCATATTTCAAGTTCTATCCTCCACATAACAAAGATTAGAGTCAACAAGACTTAAACCCCGCAAATTTGATCATCAACAAGCAAGCGTGCAAAGTTGATATATGCAATAAAATCCAATAAATGGCCATGCTCATTGCATATCATAACAAGAGAGGTCCACTCATAAAATCAGAATCTTCAAATTACAAATATAAATGTTCAAAATAATCCAACCTCGATGATGGGCTCGTTGATAGAAAATCTCAAAAATAACAAATGTTTTATTCAAAATGCCCCCAAATTTTCATGCAAATTATATTGAGCCCATATTCAAGTAAAAATACAAAAAATATCACAAAATTCAAAACAATCATATGAAATCTACCACCCTAAGATAAAAGCAAAAATTCACCCATCCCCGCAATAATTTGTTGAGAGAAACAAATTTAAGCTTAACCTCAGCTCATGAAGAACCATGTTGTGTCGCAATGATCACACTTAAAATATCTTAAGCTAATAAGGACAAGACAAGTGTCTTCTAACCAGAAGATTTTGCCTCCAAATGGCACTACTATATGATAGTTACGGCAATGTAGGCTAACCAGCCAAGCAGTATCAAACTAGACCATAGTCAATCAAGCAAAGCATAGAATATAGTTGGATTTATGTTGAGACAATAGTAATCATGATGAGATTGTAATGTGACCTCAATTTTGACAAAATATTAATCAAGACGATCAGCTTTTTTAAACATAGTTATATATGGATCATTGTTTAAAATTGATGAGGTCGCCTCAGCGCAATTTGATGCAAAAAAAAATACACAAGTAGTGCAAATTCAAGCCTTCCTTACCATAAATATAACAATACCATTATAAAAAAGATACACCTTACAACTTCAAATAAAAAGGACAACAACAACAAATAAATTAAATAAAATACGATGCAACGACACCTTACAACCTACAAAAAATTTGAAGAAATATACAAGCGGAATAGAAACTGTGGAGAGAAAAAGTAGATAGAAGACCAAGACGAAATAGAAGTAAAGTAGAGAGGCTAGATCGCAAGCTAAAAACCCACAGGTTTCACATTTCAACAATTCATCACAAATCTCTCCTTTTTCATAAAAAATTAGCCACCCTATATAGAAAAAGAATGGGAATGGATATTAAATGCTCACTTAAATTTATCACCCAAATAGCCAATAGAAGCATTCAAATCAGCCACAAAACTCTTCCAAATCAATCCAATTAATTAGAAAATAAAGCATCCAACATAGGTTTCAACAAATGGGGAAACCGAGCAGCCACATGAGGGAAAATGAGCAGCCAACAGAAAAAACAACAAGGAAATCGAAGGGGTATAGGGGAAAACAAAGAGCCATGAGGGAAAACCGAAGTCCAGCATGGGTAAGACTAATAGCCAACATGGGAAGATCAAACAACAAATTTGGGAAGACCAGCAATTAGCAGGAATACGAGAAGACAGCAAAATTTTCAGGAAATAGTAAGGAAATTCAGCAAACAACAAGGAAAATGAGAAGTCACAAGAAAAATATAAAGTAGTATATCTTGACTACATCACAATTCCAGTGAAAAATACCTCGAGGCTCACACCTCGAGCTTTTTTATGAGGCATGCCTCGCCTTACTGGCGTAAGTCATATGCCTTACCTGATTTATATATATTTTTTATTAAAACTTACCTAAATCATAAACTAAAGTCTCAAACAAACATGCCTTCATGCACCCTAAAGCCACAACAACTTCCTCTCAATTGCCTTGACCTTCAGCCCACCTCCTTAGTTGTAGCAACCACCATTGTAGTCACCCCGGGGAATCACTTGAAAGCTTGACACCACCACCTCCTCCTCTAAAAATTTTGGAGTATTATTCTCATCTTTATGTTGAAGACAAATATTTATGAAAGAGAAAGATGATTAAAATAAATGAAGAAGAAACAGATTAAGAGGCATTGAACTCCACAGGATAAGACAGTTGAGAGACCAATTTGTTATGATGACGGCTAAAATAAAGATCCCTTTGGTGATGACAGTGCAGATGATTTCCGAGTTTTTGCCAATTATGTCAGCTTTTTAAGAATTAAATGTGGATGAGTGAGGAACTGAGAAATAACAAATTTGGAGTTTAACTTAATGTTATAAGATGCCTTTATATAATTCATATATTTCATATTGTTTTGCTCTTGTAATATTTGGATTTCAATTCTATTTCATGCAATTTATCAGTTGTCACTTTACGCATTATGCAATTTGTTGTTTCATACAATTTGTTACTTCGTAATTCAATAGAAAATTAATATATCAATATTTAACATATTATTTGGGTATTATATAAAAAATCACTTTTGATCTTTATTTTCAACTTGCGCAATTTTTAGATTTTGAGGCTTACGCCTTAAAACGCATTGAGGCTTACGCCTCGCCTCACGAAAGAAAAATGCCTCAATACCCAATTGCGCAATTTTAAAACATGACATGGATTAGTTAAGACTAGGCTAGCAACTAAGATTTGAATAGGAGTTTAAGGAGATGCATATGGCAAACAAGAAAAACATGAAAATCGAGGCATTAAACACACCAATGCACCTTTTAATACCATTTATAAGCATCTCTGTTATCAATACAAAAAAAGATATGATCAATTGTGATCCTTAATGTAATAATATAGCAATTAAAAATTATTTGGACACTCAACAACTTTTAACATAAGTCAATGCCCCATCATACATATCTTTAAAAAATATAAAATACTTCCGACAGACGAATTTTTTTCCTAATGTTCAATCAATTCTTTAGTACTCGAGTACATGCCTTCAATAGATCAATTAAAAGCATACTAAGATCATTTTTTCTCCATATTTTTTCATTAATGAATATCATATGATGTGTTTTCAAACCCAAAATAATAAATTAACCTTGAAAATTATGCATCATAAGAAAATAATTGTGTTATCTATTAACAAATTAATAGTAGAAATCTAAAAATGGCATTTAAACAAAGGTCTGCCATCAAACTCTAGTAGCATTTGTGAGACACGACTAATATCATATTATCATCACCATCATTATTAGCCTTATCCCAAGGATTTCATTAAAAATCATTTTCTATTCATCTTATTAAGGGTTATGTAAGGTGTTAAGTCTCTTATGCACAATTATTTTATAACAACTTCTATATTACAATAGGTCTACCTATTTTTCTGCACAATCCATTAAAATTAATTTAATCTACATGGCTAACAAGTGCATTTTCTACCCTTTGTTATGCATGCTCAAGCCACCTTAGCTTATTCACAACTAGATTATCTTTAATAGTGCAAGTCTAATCATCCCTCTAGTATAATCACTCGTAAATTTACCCTCAAGTTTTTTCACATGTCCATCTTATCATACCAATAACGGTTTTACTATACATCATTCAAAGTCATACAACATAGCCGACCTAGTTGTTGATGTATAAAATTTATCATTAAATCTCAATAATATGCTCTCATTGTATAACAATCCTGAGTCACTTCTCCATTCCTATCACTCGTCCTTAATTTTATAACTTATATTCTCATCTATGCCTTTGATCTTTTAAATAATAAATCCAAATACTTAAATCTATCGCATCTAGGTATTATTTTATCTTTAATTATTTTTATTGATAATTGTTAATATCACATCAACCAAATTACATTTTTTTTTTTTACTTTATGTAATACATAACATGGATTGAGTTGTCTCTAACAATTCGGTGACATTATCATTGTATTTCTTCAATTGATTCATTTTTTAGTTTTTTTTTTTATTTGGGTTCTTAAATGCTCAAAGAAACATATGTTTTATGTGTAGTACAAACTAGAGCAATAAGGTTCAACATCGCTCTATAAAGAAGTAGGCTTACAACGTAAATAAAGAACTGATGTGGCGAAGCGTGCACTTCACCGTTGCTTTGCAAAGACACATGCACTCTACGCCACCTTCTCGGTCCAAGAAGATTAGTTCAACAACGGTTTGCACTACATCGCCACTTTGCAAAGACACCTGCACTCTAGTCCACCTTCTCGGTCAAATAAGATTAGTTCAACAATGGTTAATATTGTGTTGCTCATCATAGTGCATGCACACACTACTTCTTACTAGCTAGAAATATTTCTTCTTGTTAATATTTCACTTAAAATTCAATAGATCATTTCTTAGTGTATTTTTAGTTTTTATAATATATTTACAATATGTTGTATTTACTCATAGTATTTTAAATAATCATATTAACATGATGTGATAGTTTTCTCTGTCATTTTACTTGCTACACAAATTCCTAGAAAGTTTATGTGCATCATTTGAATAGATGATAAATACCAGAACTTAATATAAATCATGAATTATGTTGTTATATAATCAAGTATGGTCATAATATAAACTTAATTAAGAACTATTATTGCAATGCAAAATCTATATAATGCATGTTGGTATGTGTGCTACATACATTGTCAATAGAACCCTTTTGGATGTTGGTAAGCCAAACCGAAAGGTCTATAAAGTGACGAATCTTTTTGAAACCAGGGAATTTCCATGGGTTAGTATTTACATTCCCGGTTTTCAACATGACGTAATGAAACCAATTATAAAGAAATATACATATATAAAAAAAGAAAATCACAGATGATTAATGTGTTATTGATGGATGTATCAGTAAAGAATGCTTGTAAGTGGATGTTTTTGCATTTGAACATAATGATCTTTGTTTACATAGATAATAATTTACGAACTCCATTATATAATAAGTACAACTAAATGATTACCATAATTAAAAATACTACCATGTATACACTGTTTGAAACTGTTATGATATAGTATCCATTTTTACTCATGCCCCTTTCTTTGCTCATATTTATACCCCATGCCTTGTCATTCATACTTTACTTCAAGGTTCACCTACTAAGTTTGTTTCTTCCAAACTCACACTTATTATTTTATAATTTTCAAGTTATTAGTTATACATAACCAAGAGGAAAGTTTCAAAGCTCATGCTTTAGGTGTTTCATTAGAGGTAATTAAAATTAGAGTAATTTAATTAATTCAATAATGTACTTGATTTTTATTTATATTTTGTACTAAATTACCATGTGTTAATTGATTTAGATACGCTGATGACTTCATTGGTGGATAAATAAATATGAAATCTGTGAATATTGCAGATTGGGATTGTTCCTTGATTTGCAACTACCGGCTCTACTAGGTTTCTGTGATTTCCTTTCAAAATTGATGGCAGATTGTGACTTGAGGTCTAAGAATTGCATTCATAAATGTCATGTATCAAATGGCCAAAAGGCAATCTGCAATCCATTGGTCAGATTTTTTTTATGAAAGATGGAACAAATCCAAGTAATCGCGAAAATAACAGACCCAGAAATAATGATACAAAACATGCATAACCTGATATCAGGATTATGCCATCACGAACAAGGAAAAAAATACAAAAAGATAAAAAACAAAGAAATTCCCAACAAACCTGGGAGCACTGCGATATGAACTTGGTCCAGGCTGCCTTCTGCGGCCAGGCCTTCCCTTTCATTGTCGGCAGTTCCAAAGCAGGCAGCATCTTTATCAATTGCTCCGTCTCTGCCAAATCCCACATTCCAGCATTCAGAAATCATTCAAATTTCAGCAGTAATCAACAAGAGGCAAAAACATAGTGGAAACAAAAAGCACACAAAAAAAATATATCAATCCGCCGAAAAAACAGAAACATGCAACTTCGCGTAGCTAAGATATGAGACCTCTTGAAGAAAAATTAATCGTAGAACTCTCCTCCGTGCCGTCCTCAGCCTGCTTATCGTCCGGATTAGTAGAAGCGTCAACGAGGAGATCCACATCCAGATCTCCTGATGGCTGACTCACCTCGCAAGCCGCAGCGAGCTCCTTCGAATTTGCGCGATCCTCCGACGACGACGCTGCCGCCACCTCTTCCTAGAAAAATTAAATCAACCGAACGCATAAAACCCCTAAAATTTAAAACAAAAAAGGGGTAGAATTCCAAGAAGAAGGGCAACGTAAAAAATCGCACCTTTGAGCGTTTGGGTTTCGGAGAAGAAGATGTGGAGGGTGAAGAAAGAGAACGCTTCGATGAAGCCGAACTCCTCGTCGCCACCATGTTTCTCTTCTTGCGGAGGAGGAAGGAGGGAGGAGGGAGAGAGGAAGCGAGGGAGATAGGGGAGAATGTTACGTAAGTTGCTCTTTGTATTTTGTTATTTATTATGATTAAAGCATATTTTTGGCAATCATTTACTAAGGGCAGTTTTGTGGTCCAATGACAAGAGATGTGTTTAGGGCGTTTTGATTAGAAACAAAAAGTATTTCTATTTTAAAATTATTTATATTTTATTTGAAATTAAATAAACATTACTTTTTTTAATTCATATATTGATTTATTTTAAATTTATTAGAATTTATCAATTTTTTAATATTATAAATTTCAAAGTTATAAAAATCAAATTATATATTATAACCTAATAAATATTAAAATTATTTAAAAATAATATAAATTATTGATCATAGCTCATGAACAAATTTAAACATTGTTGCGTCCTGGAGTATTCGCGGCGATAGATAAATATATAATTTAACGTCTTAGCATTATACAAATATCCAGCACACAAGCAGATAAGAGAAAGTGTGTGTAGCATTCATAAGAGACACTAGAGTTTTTAAGTGAAAATCCCTGAAAAAGGGGGAAAAACCACAGGGTCTGACCTAGTTTGAATGAATCCACTAATATTTGCAATCAATTACAAAATGAGGCCGTTTTTAGGGAGAAGACATTGGCTTTATGTTACAAATGTATGTCATATAAAGCGCATTGCATGGTGAGAGTTATAATAATCAACATAGACATGTTTGTTTGGTTGGAAAGAACATTGTAGGTGATGGAGGTCAGAAGGACCGTAGTCGGCATGAGACAGAGATCTGAAAGACCGTAGTTGATAGGAGACCGGGGTTAGAAGATCGTTGTCTGGTGATTGAGGTCGGAAGGACCATAGTAGGCGACGGAGGTCGGAAGGATCGCAGTCGGCAGGAGACCAAGGTCTGAAAGACCTTAGTTGGCAGGATACCGGGGTCTGAAAGATTCTTGTAGTAGGGCGGTACTCTGGTAGAGCTTTGGGGGTCAGGTAGTGGCCCAGCAGAAGTCCGGGCCTCGAGTGGTGGTCCGGCAGAAGTCCGGGCCTCATGTGTTGGTCCGGCGGAGGTGCGGACCTGAGGTGGTGGTCCGACGAAGGCAAGGGCCTCAAGTGGTGGTTCGGCGGAGCAACGACGTCGGGCGGTGGTCCGCCGGAGGTGAGGGCCTGAAGTGGTGGTCCGGCAGAAGTCCGGCAATGGTCGAGGATGAACTTCTTCCTTCTCTTCTCTTCTCTTCTTGTTTAGGTCATCCCTTTCAAGAGAAATGAGGGGGTCTATTTATAGATTTATGGAGTGGCATGTCCCGTAAATATGTGCAAATTATTTCATCCGGTCACTGGATGCGGAGATAGGTTCGGATATTAATAAAATATTATTTTAAATTAAGCGCATCAAAAACGCAAGTAAAGCGCAGGTAAAGTGCAGGTAAAGCGTAAGTAAAACACAGGTAAAGTATAGGTAAAGCGCATGAAAAAGCGCAGTCAAAAGCGTAGGTAAAGCGCAACTAAAGCGCAAGTCAAAAGCGCAGGTGATGTGGCAAATTTTTATTGGATGTCCGAACCTATTTTTCGCGTCCGGTGACAGGATGCAATAATTTGTCGTAAATAGGTGAGAGATAAAGGGTAAAGGGGGATTGGTCGGATGGACGGCCGATATTAAATCCCTTGATCATGGACCGTTTGATGGACATTTGAATGTCTTAGTGATGTTGGAATTCGACGATCTTGGGCTCGTTGGATTTTTCTCGTTGAGCCACTCGATTCGATTATAAGCATGTCATGTTTAGAAACCATTTGGTAATCTAAATTGTGGTTCGGACATTCCAATAGCGCTTAGGGTCCTTGATTTGGACTCATTTGGGCTCAGAATGAGTTGAATTTGGTGTCGTTGGGTTCGTATTTCTGATACATTCAGTTTAACTGTAAGTTTGCTGAAATCAGAGTTTGGATGGTTCCACTTTTAATTTCAAAAGTTTCCAACTTGATTTTGCATCAAGATTCGTGCCCGATCAAGATAATTTTTTTATGACGTATCAAACATAAAGCTATTTAAGAAGATCCATTAACCATTAATGTGATATAAGTATATGCATATTCTAAATATGGTTATCATATTTAATATAATATATACATTTTATAATATAAAATACTTATGTTTTTAACTTTTATAAATTATACACAATCTCCGGCCAAATGCATAGCCAAGCCAACTTCACAATTTAACTCTCATTGATAATTCTTATAGTTTTTTAGTCCCACGTCTCAGAAGAATTTTAAGTAGTTACAACAAATTAGGATGCATTATGGGGTAGCAACATATTTTAATTAAATTTACTTGCATGTGTCTTTAAAATAAATATTTAAATTTTAAGAAAATTAATTAAATAAAAATTATGATTAAAATTTAATTAATATACAACAATATCAAAGCTTTTGTTCTACTACCTGGGGTCTGCTACATGAATCATTTTCTCCATTGTATTATGTTAAAAGTTAAATTCTCGTAATTATGATTAAAATTTAATTAATATACAACAACAATATCAAAGCTTTTGTCCCACTACTTGGGGTCAGCTACATGAATCATTTTCTCTATTGTATCATGTTAAAAATTATATTCTGGTTTAAATCTAACAAATAAATATCATTTATAATATTTCTAACTAAGTCTTTTAAATTCTACCTCTGCCTTTCTTAATATAAGTCAAATCTAATATCTCTACTTTCCTAACCGAGTAATCGGAAGGCTGTCGTTTTATGTGACCAAATCATCTAAGCCGACTCTCTTTAATCTTATCTTCCACTGGAGCTACTCCAACCTTTTCACGTATATGCTCATTTGTATCCTATCTCTAAGATAAAGTCACTCATCCACCTGAGCATCTTCATCTTTACAACACTTAACTTAGTAGTATGCTTCTCTTTTACTAGCCAACATTCAACATCATAAAAACATTACATGAGTAGAGGTATTAATGAAAATTTATTTTAATATAAAAGAAAATATTTATTGGACCATCCACAATTTTTTGGTTGAACAGATGGTTCAAATCAGTCCGCGCTAAATCTTATTTTCAACCTAATCAAACCAACAACATAGTGGTTCACAATTGAGCAAGTAGAATCGACTGGTCCTGTCCGATTTTCTAAACACTGATTAATCATTTATCATTGTTACCACAGTGTTTTGTCATCTAAATAACTTCAAATATAATATTTTACACTGCATTCATATTATTTCAAGCTAACTAAGAAAATAATCACCTCCAATTACTTTACAATCATCTAAATAACTTTAAATATTTTAAACATATTTCATTCATTCTGCCTTATATTTTTTTTTACTTTACATTTTTTTTCATCCAACTCAACATTTCTTTACTCTAGAAAAAAAAAATCTCATTATATTCTGATTTAAATTTAACTAGATGATATTTAAAAAATTTAGTATATTTTAAAACTAAAATAATATATAAAGAATTAATATTATACAAATTTTAATCTAAAATTGAGAGCTTTGAGCCGTGCTCTTTTCTTCTTTTTTTTTTTTTTTGGTTAGAATAGTCTGACCATTTTTATTTCTTTGACTATGAATATTGAGTAAATAGGTGTTGGGATGTGGACTCATCAAGAAATTAAAATGTTGTATAAGTTGGACCTATTTGATATATTTTTGTTTTTCAATCTATTTATTTAATATTTGTTAGGGTTTATATTATTTATTGTTTTAAAATATTAAATTTACTTTTTAAAACACTCAATTAATATGGCTCCAACACATATTCGCCCCCCAATAAATATTTAATTATTTTTTGATGAGTAATTCTTGTTGGGATGTGGTTTGTCTTGAAATTAAATGTTTATATTAGTTGCGCATTTTTTATATATTTTCATTTTTTAACTATTTATTTAATATATTTGAAGGGTTAATATTGTTTCTTGTACACTAAAAAAATGGCTCTACCGCAAATTTATGCCCCATAAGAAATATTTTATTCATACACTAAAAATCATAATTTTTTTTTTGTTTAAGGAAAAGTTATGCCTTTGCCATAAATTATATTGTTGGCTGACCTAACGGCTAACTCCAGAGCGAGCGACTTATGGCGATCGGGTTTTTACTGTTCAATCTATTGGATATTTGTGCTGATTTCGTGTTTCTCTTTGTTATTATCTACTCTGGTAGATTTTTTCGAAGTTTTCTAACCTAGGGCCTTCGAGCCTCTGGTTTTTTTCAAACATGGAGGCGGCTCCGTCTTCTTACAATCCATCCTCTTGGGGTAAGCCGCCATCATTTTCGGTGAGTGGTAATAAGGGTTTTTTTTTTTTTGGTGGTAATGGTAATGATCTTAACTCTAAATCTCATTCGTTTCGCGACGTACTTGTGGGTAATGCCCCGTCGAAAGATTTTGGTTTTGCTTTTTCTAAGTTTTCGGTTAAAGGTTTTCCGGCTTTACTTATTTCGGATGAGGATATTGTTAAACTTGCTACTCCATATCAATTTACGTTGGTTGGAAAGTTTTCCGTTAAATGCCCTAATCTCGATTCTATTAGAAATTTTTTTGGCAACTTAAAACTTTCTGGTGTTTTGTCTGTTGGTTTATTAGATGCTAGACATGTCGCTATTCAATTATCTAACGACTTGGATTACAGTCGGATTTTTGCGAGAAGGGCTTACTATATAAATAACTGTCATATGAGACTTTTAAAATGGACTCCTTACTTTGACATCAAAGAGGAGTCACTGATTATCCCGATATGGATGTCTTTCCCGAATCTTTAGTTATTTTTTTTAACCCTCATGTTTTGCATGCTTTGGGCTCCATATTTGGAAGCCATTACAAACAGACCAAGCAACTGCTTCTAAATCTAGGCCTTCGGTTGCTCGTATTATGGTGGAGTTGTATATTACAAAAAAAAACATCCACATGAGGTGAGGATTGGATTAGAATTTTCAGGATATTTGCAAAAGGTTAAATTTGAAAACATACCGGATTTTTGTCCCCATTGCAAAGTTCATGGGCATTCCTTCAATGAATGCTTTGTGGCTCATCCCACTTTGAAAAATTTTTCTAAAGATGGGAAAAAAGTGGATAGCATTGTTAATGTTGAAAATGAAGTGAACAATGAAAGTCTGGTTAATCATGACAAAGGTGTACCTTTAAATTTTGAAAACCACTTGGATGTTCAAGATACCTTACCTATTATAATAATTTTATTAGCATCATTAAGAATAGTATTGAATATTGTTTTTTCTCTGTTATTATTAATGGGAAAAGTCATGATTTTTTTTAATCCACTAATGGCCTCTGTCAAGGGGATATTCTCTCTCCTACTTTGTTTATTATAGATGTTGAGTTTCTTTCTAGAGGTCTCAATTTTCTTTTTAGTAAACACCCCACGTTATATTATCATACTCATGGTGGTTTTCCCGTCTCACATTTAAGTTTTGCTGACAATTTTATTATATTTACGAACGGCTCTAGGAGAATGCTTGATATCTTTTTTAAATTTCTTGAGAAATTTCAAAGGGCTAGTGGTTTAATTTTTAATCCTCTGAAAAGTTGTTTTATTTGTTTTAAATCAATATCTCATCACAGAATTGTTTCTATTCAGGAGAGAATTTGTTTTTTGCACAAGCATTTACCTCTTAAATACTTAGGTACTCCTCTTTTTAAGGGTAAAAAGAGATCACATTTATTTGGGTATATCTTTTCTAAATTTCGAAAAAAATTATCTACTTGGGCTTTTAATTTCCTGTCTTTTGGGGGTAGATTAGTGTTGGTTAAAAGTGTTATTTGCTCTGTTCCTATTTATTTATTAAATACTTTATCTCCGACTAAGCACATTTGCAATAGACTTGAAAGAATCTTCAACAAATTTCTTTGGGGTGCCAAAGAAGGTAAATATGTTATTATTTGGGCTTCTTGGCATAGATCAAGGGCGGAACTACTTGAGCCTTGCCCCCCCTCAAAAAAAAAAAAATTTTAAAGGAGTAAATAAATAAATAAATAAATAAGAGAGAAAAAAAAAATTTTGCCCCTCCTAAATTTTTTTTTGCCCCCTAAAAAACTCTTTTGTTCTAATTTACCCTAAAATATCTATATATTTTCTCACTTTTAGTTATAATATTATCTTTAATATTTTTCATGATAGTTTAATTACACTTTTTTTTTTCTTGCTTAATTTTTTTAAAATTTTTTTCGTAATATATAGATATATAATTTTTTTTAAATATTTAATTTTTTTGTGTTTTTTTTTGCCCCCCCTCAAAATTGAAGCTGGTTCCGCCCCTGGCATAGATGTTTTGGGATTAATGGTGAAGGTAAGTTAGGTTTTAAGAACTTGGATGATATGGCTCGTAGTTTTTCTTATAAAGCGTGGTTCAATTTAAGATGCAACAAGAGCCTTTGGTTTAAGTTCATGACCTCTAAATATTGTGTTGACAAACATCCTCTTAACTACTTTTTCAAAAAAGGTGACTCTTTCAATTGGAAAAGGCTTTATTCTATTAAATGGAATGTTGAGAATTTTATTCAGTGGGGTTTGGGAAGGGATGATTTTTTTTTGGCAAGATAATTGGTAATTAGGTCTATCACTACGGGAAAACACGCGAATACCGTCGGACGTTCCGGCGGATTTTTTTGCGTCGGTAACCACGTCATTTTCACCAGCGCATTATGCGAAGGAAGAATAATAGCATTCTTTCTGGCGCATCCATCAACGTAACTTTTTCGACGTCCAATGCACCGGTGGTAATGTCGAAATATACCAGCATTTCATTCGTACCAATAGAATTTACGGCTGAAATAGCCCTGCGCATTTACCGGCGGATAAGACGATTGCCATTTTAAACTCAACGACTTATAACCGGCGCTAAAGACGTCGGAAACCATTCCAGCGTACAGTATGCCGGAAAATCCGCCGGCGAAAGCCCTATTTTCAAACATGAGCCCGTTTGGCTACTCATTTCATTCCGCCAATTCTCGGTAGGTGAGGGTTCTTCTGGCAGCTCTGTGGATTATTCTGAGTATCGCATCTCGTCGCAAGCTGTTGGAGGAATGCAACATGGCAGGGTTTATGGTTTAGGTTCGCAAGCTCAGGCATACAAGGGGATGACCTCTACTAGATCCAGCTTCGCAACCAGTTCACATGAGGCCTTACATAGTCAACAAATAACTACCATTCAAGCGGAGTTAGAACAAGTAAGGAAATCACAAGCTGATTGACAAGTTTAGTTGAAAGCACATATACAAATGCAGATGCAGGAGCAACACAATCAGTTGTTGGATGAAATGCACAAAATGAGGGAGCAGTTGAGTGGAAAAGAGGTAGCTCAAGCATGAGATGAGGATGAGTCCACGGATTCATAGTGGTTTAGTTTTTTCAACGTCATATGAACTTGTTTAATTTTTTGAATTTGTGTTATTGAACAATCTGTGATGTTTTTAATATTAGTTGGTTGATGCTATTGAATAATATGTGTTAATGGACATTTATGTTTTTAAGTATTTGTTGAAGTTCTTGAGATCTGTGATGTGTAGATATGTGTTGTGAAACTATTATTGTATGTATTTGTATATGTTTATAGATGTGGAAATCCGATTGTTGCCTAGGGAGATAATTTTTTTTTGTTATTGCTATAGGTTTTCGGCAGATTTGGCGTGGGTGGTTCACCAAAAACGACGATACAACGAATATCTGTATCATTTCCGGCATTTTAGGTCCGCCAGAATTACCGGCGAAAAATGTGCCGGTAACAAGCCGTAGCTTTAGTTACAGTGTTCATTACGTCATTTCCGGGTTTTCCTGTAGTGTATCTTCTATTGATTCTTTGCTCAACACCCATACTCTTAGTGCTTGTAAAGTTTCTCATTTTATTCATAACGACATTTGGAATGTGGGTTATTTTATTGACTTTGTTCCTAAATTTGTTATTAACCTCATCCTTAGAGTTCTGTTACAACTTGACCAGGATGATATTATCCTATTTACCAAGTTCAATAATGGGACCTTTGTGCTTAAGGAGGTTTGGAACTCTATCAAAATTGTTCACCCTTATTCGCAGGTTATATCCTCCAGTTGGCAAAAAGGTATCCTGACTTCTTATTCCTTATTAATTTGGAGGATCTTTAACAATTACCTGCATGTTGATGATAACTTGAGGAAGGAAGGGTTTTATATTGTTTCCAAATGTCAATGTTGCTATCATATTGAAAGTTTGAATCATGTTTTTGCTAATGGCCCCATCACTCTTAAAGATTGGTTATATTTTTATAATAATTTTATTTCTCAATTCTGTAATTTGTATACCAACATTATTGGCATCATGCAGGATTGGATGATCCCGAATAAAAAGCATATTCGTAACGTTTTACCCATTATTATTTGTTGGTATTTGTGGAATAGTAGGAAAGAATCTAAGCATGATAATATTACTATGAATGCCTTTAATATTATCATCAGAATTAAAGACAAAATTAGGCAACTTTACTTAGCTAACTTGATTAACTTTACATATTTTAAAGATTGTTCTTATATGGCTGAGATTTTTGGTATTACTATTAAGAATAGTGGTCATTCTTATACTGATATTTTTGTTAAGTGGATTAAACCCAATGTGGGCTGTTATAACTCAATACTGACGGTTCTTACAAAATTGAGAAAGTTGGGTGTGGTGGCCTTATTCGGGATTCTGCCGGTCTTATTCTGGTTGCTTTTGTTGGTCATGGGATTGCCAATAATGCTTTCATGGCTGAAATTCAAGCCTTAAAGTATGGTTTACATTTATATTTATCTCTAGGGATTACTAATGTTTGGATAGAGATGGATGCTTTGCTTGTGATTCATTACATTAATCAAAATAGTATCACGAATCCTTCTTACTTCTATATCATTAGAGAGATTAAGCATCGTTTGAACTTTATCAATTATTCTATCTCTCATATTTATAGAGAAGCTAATGCTGCTGCGGATTTTCTTGCTGATTTAGGCTGTAATATGATGGGATTTGAGGATTTTGTTGGATCCTCTTTGCCGGCCATATTGATGGGTTTAACTAGAAATGATCGGATGGGTATGCCTTATGTCAGATCTTCTTAATTTTGTTCGGTTGGATTTTATTCATGGCTATTTTCTTGACTTTGTTGTTGTTTGTTGGTGTTGGCTTTTTTCTGTTGGTTAATTTGTTATTGTTCTGTTGTATTTGGTTGGGTCGTAGCAATGATTGGAATTTCTATTTCACATATTTAACCCCATCGTGTTGCTCTCTTTTCCTTTGGTGGAGTTTGATGTGTTGGATGGATGGTTTAGGGAATTTTATTTTGTTTAAGTTTTTTTGCTTATGCTGGTTTGCCTGGGGATTTTTGCTGGACTACCTTTTAGTTTATTATTTGATGGGTTGTTTTTTCCTTTTTTTCGTGTCCCTAGCTGATGGTTATGAGTGGTTTGTTTAGCCCTGAAACTCTCTCGTATATTTGCTGGGTTGGGAACCTAGTGGGTCGAACCGGATGACGTAATAAATATTTATTATATTTAAATATTATAATAATAACATAATTATTTATAAATATATAACAAAAATGAAACATAATCAATATATAGAGCTTAGGAAAAAAAAAGCACTTACACTGGAATTTCTATGTACATGGACGAGGGAGAGAAACAAACATTTTTTAAATGAAAAAAAAAAAAATAAGCACATAGCACTTACAGCACCCAAAGAGGAAATATTTTAACAAATCGACTCCAAAAGGGTTGCAAGATATACTTCGCAACAAGTGAATTGCGATCCCATGGTGCCCGATGTAGCCCATCTCTTGAAAAAAAAAATCAATGTTCGTCTTCCAGATCGTAACTCCAAATTGCTACATGGACTGTCGAGGATCACACTATCCATAACATAAATAGATTCTAAAACGAAAGAAAAAGAGAAGGCAGTGAAGTTTCGCACCTGGGGCTCAGAGTAGCGGGCTTGAATAGGGACTGTCCCTCTTCCTCGGAAGTTTCTTGATAGGAGAAGAGCACGAGCAATCTAGCTTTGCAGATTTCAAGGTTTTTTCTCTCCCTTTTTGTTCTCTCTCTCTCTCTCTCTCTCTCTCTCTCTCTCTCTCTCTCTCTCTCTCTCTCTCGGCAGAGTGAAGAATCTTGGCGGGGAGCTGTAGTCGCGAAAGGGGAGCAGACAAAAAGAAGCCTAACAAATATGTGAATAATAGGGGTTTTTTTTTTTTTTTTTTTTTTTGGCTTTTTTTTTTTTTTTTTTTTTGTATCGGCTTTGCCTCATCCTTTAGCGCATGATCAAATCCAACGACACAAAACATGCGTTGCCTGAACCGTCCGGTTATCCAAAACCGGAGACGATTTTTCGGTTCAACGGTCGAACCGGCAGTTCGAATGGTCCGAGGCCGGTTCGACGTGAAAACGATTCTCAATAGAACTGTAACGGCCGGCCGGTTCGCGGTTCAACTGGTTGAATCGGCTAGTCCGGTCCAGTTTTAAAAGCCTTGGTTTATTCCTTCCGGATCTGTGCTTTTGGAATAATAATTATAGGGTTCAAGTCAGCATTTCTCGTAGCTAGTTTAGTTTATCTTCTTTTTGCCTTAATATTTTATCTAGTGTTCTTGCAGGCATGTCTTTCAGGTTTTTGGAGACCAATTCTCATTTTGTGCAGGATCCTATTTTGGTGGAGAAGGCGGTGCTGAACCTGTTCAATTCTTTTCCTTTTTATTTGATTTTTTAGTATGTTCTTAGGTTGCTTTGTAATTGCGCTTAGTTGGGAACTCCGGCTTTTAGGATATTTTTTATTTTCTATTGTAGCTCGTCCGAGCAATTGTGAGCTGGAGATCCTTTTAAGGATCTTGTATTTCCTTTTTAATTTAACGTGTCGGCTAGTTGGTGGGTTTTAACAAAAAAAAAAGTGCATAACCTGAAAAATTAATCAAACAATCTCGAGCGGATTTGAAATGGGGACACTATGGGCATAAGCCCCCAATGACTATGCCCTCATGTGCAATTAATTCAAATTAAAGTTTCTTAATTACAAGGAAAACAAATTTGTATTATTAGTTTTTTTTTTTTTGAGCTTTCCCAATCTCGCATTCCAGCCTATCTACCTTCTCAAGCACGTGCGGAACAAAGCATAAGGCAAACTTGTGAAAATTTCATGGCATAAGACTCATACGCGCTCTCAACAAACTGAACGGAACGCCCTTCTTCTTTCACACGTTCACGTTCGAACATATTAGTTCACCTTCATGACGGCTTGGGACGGGTCGGCACTCGATAGTCAACAGGATTGTGAGTTTCTCGGTAGTAAAGAAGGGTAAAGATTTTGAGGCATCCTCAAGAAAATTCACTCCTTTAGGAATTTTTCTCGCTTTTTGTTGTTTTTTATTAATTTTTAAAGATAGTAAATTTGCATGAATTTCAACAAACATTCTAGATTAAAGTCATATTGGAAATTTCAAAGAAAAAACAAAAGAGAGTTTATTAAAAAATATATCATGTGTAGAGGACAATGAGTATTGGGTATTATTTATATGAGGATTACTTAAAAATAATAATTATAAAAGTAATGAAAAATAACTCAAAACTTATATTTTTTTGTATTCTTGATTCATATTTATATGAGGAAACTTGTTTAATAATTAATATTCGAACATTTTATTAATAAAATAGGAACTTGATTTTAATAGAGATTTTTAGATGCACTAGGAGCTCTATTGAGGTGAAAGACAAAACCCTAGCAAGATAGGCTATGGGACAAGAGCGAAGAAGGAGCTTTCAATCTCCTCAGGTAAGCAAGCTTTAGAGTGCTTTAGTAGCTTTATTGAGGAGAATGAAGTATACAGAGATTTCAATCTATGGTAAAAAGCTCTATTAAAACACTAACATCATTCACAACAAAGCTAAAATTAGCATTAACAGGATTATATGCATTAGCAAAAATAGTTAGTGGGGTAGAGGATGAATGGGGGCGGCAGTCACCCTTCAAATGCTTAATACTTTTATAGTGAACACAAAAGGGAGGAAAGTTCTCCATCACAACATGTTGAATGTACCCAATTTTTTCAGGACCTAACCACACTTTATCTTGGATTTTTTTTTTTTTTTTTGTAATTTCAAGCTCAACTAAAACACGCGTAACATATGGACGAGAGCTAATAGAGGTAGCATTATAAACTTTTAACGGGCAACTAAAGAGCGATACCAGACTATAAAGGATATGGGGGGAGAATAGTTGTGGCTGGAGGTTTGGGGAAGATATCCAAATAGGGATAACTGAAAAACTCCACTCCAATGTCTAAAGAAGTCCATTTGATCAATTTCATATATTAGTTGTTAATAAGGTAAGATCTATGATAAAAAACTTTATTTTTAGATGCTCTAGCTGCTCTATTGAGGAGAATGAAGTATTTAGGGCTTTTAATCTCCTCAGGTAAGCAAGCTCAATGGCTGAGTTAGTGTCGTATTACTCTAGAGTTTTTCCTCTTATTGGTGATGGAGGAGAGAGACTAGGAATAAGTAGGAGGAAGAGCTTTAGAGTGTTTTGCATATAGCTTTGAATTAGAATAATTCTTGCTTGTTATCAAAGCTTATCATAGATTGCAAATATTGTTGAAGAAGAATAAGGGTGCTTATTGAGTCCAGTTCACAAATGATCAGATGTTGTGAACAAGAACTTTCGTGACTTTCATCTGCTCACGTGAATGAAGAGATGTAAAGACCAAATGAAACAGGAACGAACTAGGTTAGGCTACGGGTCATGAAATTGAAATAATATTTTTAGATTTTTATTCTTCACTTCGCTCAGAAACTGCTTAATTTAAATCTTACTGCGTTGGTTGTGTTCGAGCAAAATTGAATAGTTTTTAGAATTGGAGCCGGTTCATTAGTTTCCAGGTCAGACTGTCGGGTCGACCGGTTCAACACTGGTTTTCTGCTATATCAATTTTGGTAAGTGGTAGAATCAACTGGTCAGCCGATTCATTGTGTAATCGGTTGAACTGATCAAGTTGATATGGTTGTAAAACATTAGATTCCACTATATTGAGGTATACGCGTCTAGCTCATACTAGAGAGGCTTCTTTTATAACTTTGGAGAAGAAAGGACTAATTACAAGAGCAAGCACCTGCAATATGAAGGGTTTCTTGGAGTATATTCACACAGATGTTTGAGGCCTTACGAATATAACATCATTCACCGGGCAGAGGTATTTAATTTCTTTTATTGATGATTACTCTATATATATTTGGGTGTACACCATGAGATGTTAAAGTGATGTACTCGAGATCTTTAAAACTTGGAAGAAGTGGGTTGAAAAGGAACTGATGTATCTAATCAGATAATGGGGTGAATACACTTTATATGCTCTCTTGTAGGGGTGCCAGAGATCTAGGATAGAGCACCACTTCACTATTATAGAGACACCGCATCAAATGGGGTGATAGAGAGAATGAATCAAACTTTGGTGGAGAAAGTCAGTGTTTATTATCTAATGATGGGTTAGACATAGTCGATTGGGTTCAAGCAATAGACTATGTAAGTCACTTGGTGAACCGTCTACCCTTTATAACTATTAGGAAAAAGACACCTAAAGAGATATGGTCAGGGCATCATGCTAAAGAATATCAATATTTTAAGTGTTCGAGTGTCTAGCTTATTATCATGTTCAAAATGATAAACTGGAACAAAGGGGAAATAAGGCAATCTTTATTGGCTTCAGTCGTAGAGTTAAGGGATTCAAACTCTATAATCCAATAGAGAAGAAGATAGTTATCAATAATAATTTTACTTTTACTGAGATGAGTATGTTAAAGTCCCGGGAATCTAAGCAGGTTAAGTGTTCCATTGGGACCATAGATGCACTACAATAGCTAGAGTTTGTTGCAACTTCATTTTTTCCACATAAGCCAATCATTTCTACTCAAGAATCTAATTCAGCTACAGATTAGGAGGTAGAAGATGATGTTGAGGATGTGATCCCAATTAGGAATCTATTTTAAGGAATAGGACCAAGTGTCAGAATGTCCCAAAGCCAACTTGGTTGAGGGACCACATTGTATTTACACTTTCAACTACATAGGCTGAAATTCCTAGTCAGTACAAGGAAGTAGTGGACAATCCTTATGATAATATTTGGAAGAAGGCTATGGATGACAAGATGGAGTCTCTTTAAAAAAATTATACTTGAAGATTAGTGAAGCTTCCTCTATGAAGAAAAGCCATTGGGTGCAAATGGGTGTACGTAAAGAAGGAAGAATATCATGGAGTTAATGTGAGGTATAATGCTAGGTTTGTGGCAAAAGGCCGTGTGTAATGATAAGGGATTGATTATGATGAGGTGTTATCCCCAGCGGTCAAGCATGCCTCGATCGATGTTCTCCTAGCACTTGTAGCTCACTACGGTGCGATTCTGGAATAGCTTGATGAAAAGATTGCATCCTTATATAGAGAATTATAAGAGGAGATTTATATGCTATAGTTACCTGGATATGGAGCCTCAAAAGACTTGGTTTATAGATTGGAAAAGTCTTTATATGAGTTAAAATAGTTACCATAACAGTAGTATAAGAAGTTTGATCAATTCATAATGAGAGAGGAGTACCCAAGGAGCTTCTATGATCATTATGCATATTTCAAGAAATTGGCCAATTGTGAGTTCACCTACTTGATTCTATATATTGATGATATTTTGATTGTAAACTGAGATTGATGGGATGAAGAAGTAACCATCAAAATATTTTGAGATGAAGGAGTTGGGTGAAGCTCGCAAAATCTTTAACATGGAGATTCTGAGGGAAAAAAGTTGGAAAGGTTTGGCTCTCACAAGGAGCTTTTTTTCAGAAGTTGTTGAAATTTTTTGGGATTGATGACTCCAGTATGGCAGTGAGTCTACCCATTGCATCTCACTTTTAGTTGAATTCCGAACAGTGTCCTAAGGATGATCGAGAGAGAAAATATACGTGATTTGGTTCCTTATGCTAGTACAGTTGAAAATCCGATGTACATCATGGTTTGTACTAGGCTAGACATAACACAAGTAAGGTTCATGCATGATATAGGAAGGAGCCATTTGAAGACTGTGAAGAGTATCCTAAGGTATCTAAATGGTATAGTTGATGTAGGTTTGGTGTTCAAGAGGCAATCATCTATTATTGATTTATGTGTAGGATACACTAATTCTGACTATGCCCGTGATATTGATAGGTGTAGGTCTATGACTGGATACTTATTCACATAAGCAAGACGACCAGTCAATTGGAGATTAAGACTTTAGTTTACTTTTATTTTTTCTACTACTGAGGCTGAGTACATGACAATCACAAAAATGCGATGAAGAAGGTTATATTGATGCAAGGCCTACTGGATGAGTTGGGAGTTGATCGGAAGTCTCTGTTTGTGTTCTGTGATAGTTAGAGTGTTATATATTTTGCCTGCAAATCCAATCTTTCATGCTCGTACCATGTACATTGATGTGAGATACCATTTTTTTTAAGACTTGATCGTTGAAGGCAATATTCAGGTCAAGAAGATAAATACCGAGGAGAATCCAACAAACATACTCATGAAGATACTAGGAGTTTAGAAGTTCACATACTATAAGAGTTTGGTAAACATTAGAGTTCATGATTGATCATCCACATTTTGAAAAACTACGCTCAGCTTGATCCCTTGGGAGTGGGGTACATAGGTAACCATTTTGGGTGAAATTGTTCTGATATTAAAGCCTAGTTTATCATCTTCCACTTTTTGAAGTGAAATATGAGGTGGAGATTGTTGATTTAGAAATATTTTGACATTAAAATTAGCCTTGCTTTAGAAGGCTTTGATGGTTTGTTAATTAGAGATTAATTATTTCTTAATTATTGGATTTGATTGATATTTGATTGGGATTAGATTTGAAAGCTTTTTCTTATTTTGTTTTGTCTCAAGTCTATAAATTGAGGGCTTGATGGCTATTATAAAAAAGGAGAGAAATATTGAGAGTTTTGTAATTCCCTACTGTTCTATAAATTAGTGAAACCATCCCTCTCCGTGGACATAGGCATGTTCACCGAACCATGTACATCGTTGTGTTTATTAACTTTGTATTATGTAATTTTATTTTCATTATGATTGTTTCCACATGTTTTAGATATCTTGGGTCTATTGTTTAGAGTGATGGTGAAATAGATGGGAATATTATTAGTAGAATTCAAGTTGGATTTTCAAGGGGAGGAATGCATCGATCTTGTTATGTGATAGAAAAGTCTCTCTTGAACTTAAGGAAAAATTCTATATGATGGTAGTGAGACCTGCGATGCTTTATGGTGCATAATGTTGGCCATTAAAAGAGAAGCATAATATTAAGTTATGTGTTGCAGGGATGAGAATGCTTAGGTGGATGAGTGAATTTACTCTTAAAGACAGGATGCGAAATGAGCATATACGTGAAAAGGTTGGAGTAGCTCCATTGGAAGATAAGATTAGAGAGAGTATTCTTGTATGGTTTTGTCCATAAAACGACGACCTTCCGATGACCTGGCTATGAAAGTAGATGTATTAAATTTGACTTATATTAAGAAAGATAAATGTAGACCTAAAAATACTTGGTTAGAAATGATTAAAAATTACCTTTCTTTTTTATATTTAGATGAGAATTTGACCTTTAATAGTACATAAAGGAGAAAAATGATTCATGTAGCTGGCTTCTTATTTTTGTTATTGTTGTTGTGATTGTTTGCACAACAAACCTCGTTATTTTATAATTTCAAGTATATCAAAAATTATGTTGAAATATTTAATGGATACTTTAGTATCAAACATCCATAAATCTTGTATCATATGCAATTTGGATGTCCACAACTTCACCTAATTTTCATTTTGTGTCCACATCATCGCTTACTTTTATACATGATATACCAACAACATTGCCCAAGCTATTGTAAGATAGTTAACAATTTAATCTGGATGTTGGTAATTGAGTGGCATGCAGGAGTACTGGATGTGCAGTTGTGGTGGGGGTTATTTTTTCAGATGGGGAAATTTGGGTGGTAGCTGAGAGTGCTAGATGTACAACTGTGGTGGGGTCTATTTTCTCAGATGGGGGGACTGGGGGGGGGTTATACATATGGAATATACGAGGATAAGGAAGATGTAGGAGATTTTTCAAGATATAATTTACATTGGACTTTATGGTGGATGAACTTGTATTGAAGAGAATCAACCTTTGCTTCAAGTCGATCAAAATGTCTTCAAGTTGATCATGCCTAGTGTCCAAATTCTCTTCAATTATATTGCAAATTTTTTTGATGGCACTAAGCAATTTCTGTTCAACACTAGCCCAATTCTCACTTTGAGCTAGTGGGAGGTCTTGATGGGTAGAATGTGGGTGGGCTTGAGGGGTAGGAGTGGAAATTTTCTTTAGTGTTGGTGAATGGATTTGATGAGGAAATTGAAGAGGAGATTGATGAGGAGATTGAATATGGAGGTTATCATTAGTAGTTAAGTCATAATTTATATGTTCTGCTTCCTGCTGAGTAACATACTGCATAATAAGAAAAATCTTCATAGATTTTACATTAATATTAGTAGATTGGAATATAAGAAGCACTTCATAGTTACATCACAATGAAATCACTGTAAAAACACATTAAAAGAGCAGTTAAACCGAGAGAAGACACCGCACTTTCACTGCATTTTTACTGTGCTTTTACTATGCTTTTACTACGCTTTAACTATACTTTAATTGCGCTTTTGTTGCTATTTTATTGTTCTTTTACTATTAATTTTCAATATTATATAAGAAATTATAAATCTTTTCATATTTAATTTACATGGTAATTATAAATAACAATACACATCTGCCTTTCCTTTAAGTTAACAAATAAATTAAAGGCCTTTTCTGCATAATAAAAAATATTTGTATTGCCCCCATCTATGAAAGTGTGGTCTTAAATCTGGGTACTTAGGTGTATTTGCAGCAAAGTGCTCCAGGAATCATAGCTGCATTAGACAATGTCAAGTAATATTATATTATGAATTATAAAAAGATTTTATAATTAGAATTAGACTTGAATGAACTTATGATTCACCAATAGGAGTGGTAAAAATTCATTTATGTAACCAAGTGGCTTATCCATAGCAAACTTGGTGGCAATTTTATTAAATTCATGGATAAAAACTTCTCGAATACTCCCAACCCAATTAATAAATGAGAATTATTTTATATTACTAGCTATAGATATTCGCCTTCTTAGGGTTTTAAGGTTGTTGAGTGGAAAAATAAATTAGAGATAAGGAACATTATAATTTTTTTTACTATAGCTGCTTGATCAGCTGATATGTTTAGTTTTATCATATCAGTTTTAATTTTAGTTGATAAAACTCTAATAAGTGATGTGTTCTATCATATGATCACAACACCTCTATTTAACAAATATGTGAGCAATATTTGGCTAAATTGATTGAAGAAATTATATGGAGACATTGAAGAAAATTTGTTTTTAAATTCAAATCTGTCATTATAACCATCTCATCAGTACTAAATTTAAACAAATGACCTTTGATGATGAAGCCTTGTTTAGAGCTATCCTAACATTTCAACAGCTCGTATAAAAGAGGTATATTTTGCTGGAATGGTGCGAACATAAAAAACTGATGGATGTTAAGAGTTTTCAACATCTTTGTGAAATATTTCTGAAGGTTAAAACGTAGCAACGAGAATTAACTCGACGTGAATAAGGAGCCATATGAAAAAAAAAAAATAGTGAATAAGATGAAAAATTAAAGAAAATAAAGCACAATAAAATTGCAGCAAAAGCACGATAAAAGCATAGTAAAAGCACAATAAATCACAATAAAAGCACAATAAATCATAGTGAAAGCACAGTCAAAGTGCTATCGAAGTTCTTTAACTTCGCTTTTACTACGCCTTTGGTTCACTTTAGCTGAGCTTTAATATATTTATCAAAGTGTAGAGAAAGCCTAACTATAGTGCATGTAAAGCGCATTGAAGCTCAGATGAAATTGAAAAGATGAAAAGAACTGTTTACATCATCGATATAGAAAATGATACCATTAAATCCTAAATACAGTGAAATCACACATAGAACATAGGAAAAATTAGGAAAAAAATAACAAAATATAGTAATACACAATAAAAGCGCAACCAAGGCACAATATTTTTTACCTGTTTTTAGAAGCAAAGTAGACAAACTTCTACCACCCCCGATTGGTCCTGGAGAATGAAAATGTTGAAGATTTGAAAAACATCTTATGGAGAACCGAACGAGAGGAGAAAGAGTGAAAAATGCCGGGTGAAAAGTAAAAATGCCCATTTTGTGTCTTTTGGACCTATTGCATTTAGATTTTCAGGGTTGGTCGGTTCGATCGGGCTGACAAGACATAAAGATAAAGTAATATACAAAAAAAACACGTAAATGATCCACATGTCTAATTTTAATTGTAGTCCAGACGTAGTGCTATGTCCGGTGTTGCACCTAGTAATTTTTCTTTTTTAAAGGGTCAATTTTAAATACAAAAATTGCAGGGTGTTTAATATAAAATGAAGCGACTATCGGTCGCTAGACCCCACCCCAAACTTCCTCGTGTGCTTATCTTGCGCTTCCCTTTTTCCTTCTCTTGTATGATTCACCACCAGATCCAACCTTAGATCGCCGGGGAAGATAATACCTATCGGCCATGGCAAGCGACAGCGACCTCGACGAGGACGAGCTACTCCAGATGGCTCTAAAGGAACAATCGGAACGAGATATTAACTATCACAAACAGTCGAAACCCTCCAAGCCCGTCGTCAACCTCGTCCAGGCTCCGCCCCCTCCCCCTTTCATGCGTGCGAACAATTTGAACCCTATGCCTAACGCTAGGTCGAGATCGAACTCTAAGGGGAATCACAGGGACTCCAAGGGCGGTGCTGACGACGATGATGACTCGGAGGTCGAACTATTGAGCATCTCATCTGGTGATGAGGAGTCGTCCAGGGACTTGGGGGTTACACAGAAGGTGCGGCCGCAAAGAAAGGGCTCCATTGATGAAGACCGTGGGGATGATGGCGGTGAGCCTCGCTGCTGGAAGCGGGTCGATGAGTCGGAGGTAAGAGTTTCTGCCGCCACACTCTCTTTTTTCGTATTTATGTTGAATTGCTTGGCAATTTGTTTGTGTTGGCGTTTGAATTGGTGGATTCGTTAGGAATCACACTTTATTTAGTTCTATTATTATTGTATACGGTCTTATTTCACAATTGTGTGGGAATAAGTCGTTTTCTTTTAGAGCTGAATTATCGATGATCCTAAATACCGCAAAACTGGCGTGGTGCTGTTCCAATGGTAAGCCATTTTTTTGCTTATGCGCAAAGGTAAAGATCCTTCTCCTTTGGCGCGTTTTTCGGTTGAGAGAGAAAAATAGCTTGGGTGAACATTGGCGTTGCACTGTTCAACCGCAAGCAAATGGAGGACGTTTTGGCGTTCGACTGGAGCGACCGAACAATGCCAAACGCTCTCGTTTGGTGTTCGGTTGGAGATGGTCTTAGATTATTTGGGTTGGAGTTTGGCCTGCATTTTAGTTGAGTAGGTGGCCGAGGTTAAATTGTAGCTGCTTTGTTTGACTGGAAAATTTACTCCCTCCTAGGGAAGCGAACAAGGTTGGGTAGAGCTTTGATTTGCTAAATTTTATATTTTGGAAAATTCAAACAGCTGGATTTCTCTGTTGGATGTAATATGCAATGACCAACCAACTAACCTACTCTCAGTGGTCTAATTTGGTTTTGGTAAAAGTCGGGACCTGATGAAAGAGGACAGGAAGAGAAGGAGAGGGAAGGGAATTACCCTGGTCAAAAGTGATGTCAGTTGTATTATTGGTAGTTTTCTCAGTGAATTTATTTTCAAAGCTGTTTAGCTTAACAATGTTTATGAAGAACCTAATAACCAGGCAAAAAGAAACTTACCTTGTTCTGTTAATCATAACCATTTATGCTTTAGTAACCCCCCTCATATAATTCAATTTCATTATTTTTTGAGCGGGAGGTTGAAGCAAGTGTTCTAATCCATCTATGTTGATAAGAACATCAATTCTTCTTTCTTTTGGTTTTCTATTGCTTTCACTTGTTTATATGAACTTCAATGGGCGCAAATCATCTTAATTAAGTTGGCTTGATTTGGTTAACCTATTAATGTTGCAAACCATTTTCTCCCTTTCTTTTTTCTCCTTATCCATTGTGTTCATACATTAATGCTCACCTATTCTATTCTTTCAATCCTATTTATTAGATTAAATTTGGTTTGCTAGTTTTCAATCCATAGTTTAATATTTTATGTTTTATTGAATTTACTTTATGATTGGGAAGAATGCGTGTACAAATATTTTCCTTTTTTAATTCTAATTGGTTACAGAAAAGGTTCTATTTTCTTTGGACGAAATTATAATTTATTATTAAATGGGAAAACTATTATAATATATATAAAGTATTTTCTTGGGCATTTGCAAATAATTTTTACAATTTTAATATAGCTAATAACTTATGTTCGTTTTTGAGAATTTTGAATTATTTGATTATATTTAGACTACAGTAACCCATGTTGTGGGTGGTTACTTGTGCACAAGGAGATTTAGAAAATATGCCCTTTTTATAGCAATGATTCATAAATGAATGTTATACACCTACGTGAACTTAATAATAATATAATAATAATGATAGTACTAATAGTATTGCCTCTCTTACTAACACTACCATCACTAATAAGCATGATAATGATAAACTTAGTATATTAAAATAAAAAGTATATTGTACTCGATAAACTAAGTTGTTAAGGGGTTGGCATCTTTTATATTCTATGATTAATGAGGCTGTTATATGTACATATATATACATATATAGTAGATATTTAATTGTAATTAAGAATACATGTATATATAAAATATGCATAGTTTGACATGACTATTATCCATCATGTGATAAAAAAATGTTAAGATTAACATTTAACCGAATTTATACCATATTAAGCATTGATATTATCTTATATTGGCACATATATATTATGTGTATAGATGGATCTAAGGTGGTCTGTCGGAAGTCCGACAATATTCTACCAAACCCCCATCGGATAACCCAACTAACATCCACATTTCCATGTAATAATGTCGGACTTCCGACAGACCACCACGTGACACCAGACTTCTATCCCTATTTGTCACTTGATTTCAGCCATAAGATTGATATTTGTATTATGATAACCCTTGATGGTGAGTTAATCCACTGTAATCTTCTCAAAGTTTAGTTAAATCATTTTTAACTAGGCCATGCCCCATGGTTTTTTCTCTTGAAAATTTGTGAGGGGTATTAAACCCTAAAGAACTAGCCCGAGGCTAAGCTATTAATAGTTTTAAAAAATATTAAATTAAAAAAAATATTTTTGATCTTTTTAAATATTTAAAGTAAAACAATAACTTTGATGTGAAAAAAAAATAATTTTCACAATAACAATACAATCAGATATTTCAATAACTAAATAAATCACAAAAAGGGTTATCATAATACAAATATCAATCTTATGGCTGAAATCAAGTGACAAATAGGGATAGAAGTCTGGTGTTAAAAGATACAAAGATTTATAGGGATTTGATCAAACACAACCTGCATCCACTCCCTGAAGACTACCTCTTCAGGTATTGCACTATTAACAAAGTGTCTCTCCTTTTGCCTCCACAGTAAGGATTTGTAAAGTCTTCTATGCCAACCCATATTAGTCAAGAATGGTAATGTTGATCCACTATCCATTTTTAGATTTCACTTATATATTAATTTTATTATGATTATGCTCCCTCGTTCATTCACATTAGTGTTGAATCTTGATTATGTTGTTAAATCTAAACTAAAGTCCCACCACAGAAAAATAACTTGCAATAAATAAATATGGAAATTAAAAGATACAAAGATTTATAGTGATTTGATCAAACACAACCTGCATCCACTCCCTGAAGACTCCCTCTTCAGGTATTGCACTATTAACAAACTATCTCTCCTTTTGCCTCCACAGTAAGGCAGAGAAGACTTTACAAATCCTCTCTTCCACCAATCCCTGATGCAGCAGACTTAAGATTGATATTTGTATTATGATAAGATTGATATTTGTATTATGATAACCCTTGATGGTGAGTTAATCCACTGTAATCTTCTCAAAGTTTAGTTAAATCATTTTTAACTAGGCCATGCCCCATGGTTTTTTCTCTTGAAAATTTGTGAGGGGTATTAAACCCTAAAGAACTAGCCCGAGGCTAAGCTATTAATAGTTTTAAAAAATATTAAATTAAAAAAAATATTTTTGATCTTTTTAAATATTTAAAGTAAAACAATAACTTTGATGTGAAAAAAAAATAATTTTCACAATAACAATACAATCAGATATTTCAATAACTAAATAAATCACAAAAAGTGTGAAAATAAAAATACGGTGAAAGTAATAAGAAATAACACACCAAATTTTATAGTGGTTCAGTCAAATTAGACCTACGTCCACTCCTTGGAGACTCACTATCCAATTATCGCACTAAACTGAAGTGACTTTAAATAATTTCACTTCAAATAAAAATTTATTTAAAATCGCACTAACATCCACATTTCCATGAAATTATTCTCCTTTGACTGATCGCCTTAGATTTTAATAGGAAAAAAAAATCGGCTCATGTTGAACAAGCAGTGAACCTTTATTTTAAATAAATTTTAAATTTTGAAAAAAAATATTTTTTTATATATATTTCTCTCTGTACCTTTAAAACTTTATGTAACCTTATTTAATTTTGGTATAACATATATTGATTTTTTAATGATGTATATTTTTTTTACAAATAAATAAAAAGTGATTAAAATAAAGTTTTGTAAGAAATTTTGTTGAATGAGTTAAAATTTTATTATTTAATTTAAAATATTTGAGAGAGATTAGAACCTCTGTGAAAAAGACATAAGGATACGATCATTTATTGGTGCTTTATACTGTTTTAATAATTTTCTACACTTAACGTTATTATTTCAGATTGGAATATTGCAGATCTACTTAATATGCATATACAAGACAGAATTAATGTGGAATTGTTGGGAAGGAAAATGCCAGAATAAATATAACATGCTTTCAAAACGAGCAAAAGATATGTGAAAAATAAGGTTATAGAATGAATGGAAGAGGATGATTTATAAAGCTGATCCACCATGATGATGCTTTGTGATGATGAATGCCATCAATATCAGGAATCGTATGTATATTCCTTGAGGTCAATGTATTTGAATAATTATTATAGTTTTGCTCTGTTCATTTCAACGGAGTAACTGTACTTTTGCTTATGTACTTTCATTTTGTTATCCCTGTTGCTTTTCGTACATAAGTAACCCTGACATATTTAAAACATATTTCGCTGGTAGTTAAGTGTTGTAATATTGAATCAATTTAATGTTGGTGCTTCTTTTCATTATTTCCTTCTAGGAAATAAAGTTTACTGGAATTTGAGGGTTAGAAAGTAGAAATGTTTTGCATGATGAACTTTTTGAGTAAGGGAATAATTTTGGAATAAATCAGCTGATGAAAATGTTTGGTATTGAAAATTATAAGATTTGTTGAGTCCGATGCATCAATTATAGTTATCAATTTGCTTTATTTTTGCCCTTTTGGTAAGACTTGAACTGCCCTTATTTTTTTGCCTCTTTAGTGTCTTGTATGTGTTCATATGCGTGCATGGGGGCAGTGAGCATATTCTTGTGTGCCTGCATTGTTGTCAACAGGCAACTATTAATTTTGTAAGCCTACTTTATTGACCCACATAATTCTATCTTCAGCTTGCTCGTAGGGTTCGTGAGTTGCGGGAGACCAGGTCAACTCCTCAAACTATTGATGCAAAACCATTAGGACGAAAGGGGCTTGCTAACTTACAGTCTCTGCCTCATGGTGTGGAAGTTCTAGATCCACTAGGTTTAGGGTAAGTTTACTTGCTCTAAACAATAATATGCAGTTCATCATATAACTTAGTGCAGTATTGCTTCTCTTTTATTTGTTACGTAGCTATAAGTTCTTATGCTTGGTTCATACCATACGGTCATTTTTTTAAATTTTTATGTGCTAATGAATGTTAGACTTAAGCTTATTACATTAAATATGTTGCTTTATGAGATTAGTTCTTTCAGGATCTTCCTAATATCAATAATCAGTCCACGAGCTAGTGCCATCAACAAATTTGTGAATTTGACGTTGAGGTTGAACTTATGTTAAACTATGTCCGTATTGCTGCTTGATATTTTTCAGAATTTGCTGGTGTTGTTTTATTTCTTGTTTGTTCTATTCACACTAGATATAATGGTAACAGTGATGTAGAACGGGAGAATGATGCGGATATCCAACCTTCCATGCCTATCCAAGGAGGAGCTGAAGATCGACGACCGAGATCACTTTGTTTTATTTTAGTTTATTAAGTGTATTTTGATTTAATTTTACAATTTTCCTTTTTTACCCTCTTGTCTTATATAAGCCCAAGGGGCAAATATGCCTTTTATTTTCTTTTGAGGCCTATATATAGAGGCCCATTCTCTTGTATTAGAATGATGGAATTATAATAAAAAAAATTGGTGTTTGCACTTGTGTTCTTTGGGAAGAACGTTAGTGAAATCCCTATGTGAGAGAGTCGGAGTTTACACCAACCGCATGATGGGTCCGGGCTCGTGACTTGAAGTCCCTTGGAGGAGGACAACGTATCACCCATCAGTCTTCGGAAGAGTCCAAGGCTCGCGGTTTTATCTTTTATCTTTTGTTTTTGTTTTTGTTCCTTCTTGTTGTTCATAGTCGTCATCTTCATCCTCTTCCTACTTCCACCATCACGTCGTCTCCATCTCCACCTTGCCGGCGGTCCATTACCCACCCCATTCAAACCGCCGGCCACACCCTCTCCCATTCCCCATTGCCTAATTTGGATTCCTAGTTTTGGATTGCCATAATTTAGTTGGCCATTGAATTGAAATTTTTCCAAATTTGAAATTTAAAATTTTTCATAAATTATAAAATCTATTTTAGGAAAGTTTTCAAATTTTTCCTCAATTGGATTTTGAATTAATTAGGACGACTTAATTCATTCTAAATCCAACCCCAAAATTAAGGAAGCATTAAAGCCTCCTTAATTCCCTCCCTCTCTCACCCCTAGCCGCCGGCTTCATCATCCTCCTCCTCCTTCCAAAACACAAATCACATCTTGAATTCAAGATGATGTAGAACAATCATGGGAAGATGAGGTGCTTAACGATGTTTGCACGTTTAATTTTAGAGAGCAATAATAAGCAAGATCTCATGTTGATTTGAACGATAAAATAAAATATTAAAGTGATAAATAGCGTTGGTTAAATTATGTGCCTGGAAGTTAAGAGCATAAAAATCAATCAATTTAATATACTTTTGCATACGTGAATGGTCTCAACAATAAATCCCTTTGTTAACATTAAGACAAGCTACTACAAGGAAACATTCACTCAACTCTTCCTATTAGTTGGACAGCAATCGGACGCGTCCGGACAGTGTTTGAAGACATTCCACTCGGCTGGACAACAAGAAACAGGTGCATGTTTTCTCACGACAACACACTCTCATGCCCAGAAAAGTCTCAGGCAGTGAACGGGGACTTATCCAATCAGTTGGACAGCAAGGTAAAGCTGTTCCGAAGGTGCTGCACTAATAGGGGCTGGCGGGAATTATTCATCTTGGCCCGCCGGCTTGAGTCAGCAATTCCTCCTAATTTGATTGCTTTCAATAAGGAAACAATTGACACATTTTTTTTCTCTCAGTCGAAACCTGCAAGGCCCACATCAGTAATTTGTTCCCAAAATTCAGCCTACCCTCAATTGGAAATAATTCCAAATCTTGGCCCCACTTGCCCGCCACTTGCCCAGCAGTTTTTGTGAAGATTATTCATCTCATTTCCTGAGAAATCTCATCCCTGTCTAGTGTTTTTGGATCCCAAGCTGGTGCCAGAGTTTTTCCTGCACCAGTCCCTAGTATTCCGGCAACTCGAGGGCTCACAAACTGTTGTCCAGGAAAGACAGTTGGCTGCCCCTCATTTCCCGCCAGCCCCTAGTACTTCAGCACCTTCGGGACAGCTTTACCTTGCTGTCCAACTGATCGGATAAGTCCCCGTTCACTGCCTGAGACTTTTCTGGGCATGAGAGTGTGCTGTCTTGAGAAAACCTGCACCTGTTTCTTGCTGTCCAGCCTAGTGGAAGGTCTTCAAACGCTGTCCGGACACGTCAGATTGCTGATCACACCTTCAAGAAGGTTCGTAGATGCCACCTACCTCCTTCCAAACCTTCCTATGACCACTGGAGCTTCGTATACTTCATACTTCGGGTTTCGACCTCCGACTCTTTTAGCCTCTTAGTTTATTTTTCCAACGTGGTTATATTTTAATTCACAAAGATGTTGTTGGTCCCTCCGCTAAAGCCTAGTAATAGGAAGAGTTGAGTGAAGGTTTCCTTGTAGTAGCTAGTCTTAATGTTAACAAAGGGATTTATTGTTGAGACCATTCATGTATGCAAAAGTAGATTAAATTGATTGATTTTTATGCTCTTAACTTCTATGCACGTAATTTAACCAATGCTATTTATCACTTTAATATTTTATTTTATCATTCAAATCAACATGAGATCTTGCTTATTATTGTTCTCTAAAACTAAACGTGCAAACATCATTAAGCATCTCATCTTCCCATGATTGTTCTACATCATTTTGAATTCAAGATGTGATTTGTGTTTTGGAGGGAGGAGGAGGATGTTGAGGCCGGTGGCTAGGGGTGAGAGAGGGAGGGAATTAAGGAGGCTTTAATGCTTCCTTAATTTTGGGGGTTGGATTTAGAATGAATTAAGTCATCCTAATTAATTCAAAATCCAATGGAGGGAAAATTTGAGAACTTTCCTAAAATAGATTTTATAATTTATGAAAGAATTTGAATTTCAAATTTAGGTAAATTTGAATTTAAAGATCAACTAAATTATGACAATTCAAAACTAGGAATTATCCAAATTAGGCAATGGGGAATGGGAGAGGGTGTGGCCGGCGGTTTGAATGGGGAGGGTAAGGGACCGCCGGCAAGGTGGAGATGGAGACGACGTGATGGTGGAAGTAGGAAGAGGATGAAGATGACGACTATGAACAACGAGAAGGAACAAAAACAAAAGATAAAAGATAAAACCGCGAGCCTTGGATTTTTCCAAAGACTGACGGGTGATACGTTGCCCTCCTCCATGGGACTTCAAACCATGAGCCCAGACCCATCATGCGGCTGGTGGAAACTTCGACTCACTCCCATAGGGATTTCACTAACGTTCTTCCCAAATAACAGATGTGCAAACACCAAATTTTTTTATTATAATACCATCATTCTAATACAAGAGAAGGGGCCTCTATATATAGGCCTCAAAAGAAAATAAAAGACACATTTGCCTCTTGGGCTTACATAAGACAAGCGGGTAAAAAAGGGAAATTGCAAAATTAAATCAAGATACACTTAATAACTAAAATAAAACAAAGTGATCTCGGTCGTCGATCTTTAGCTCCTCCTCGGATAGGCATGGACGGTTGGATGTCCGCATCAAAGGCCGAGGCTCTCGTTGAGTTCCTTATTTACCAATCCCCTTCCACACTGACATAATCACTTCTTTTAAAGAGGAATTGCCTATCAAATATTGTTCGTATAGAAAATTACTATGTACCCATTGTTGCTGAAAGTGCAGCTTAATCTTGTTATTACAGGCTTACAGCCTTTTATTTGAAAAGTAGGGTGTAATTACTATCTTTTATATGCTTTCACCTTTAATTTGTGTTTGACATTATCAGGGTAATAGATAACAAGTCTCTTAGGCTGATTACAGATGCTCTTGAAGAGAAACCTGAGGCAGTGGACCCTAATTATCGAGGTATGCAATCTTTTAGAGTTCATTTATTTATTAAGTCTGATTTATTGATATTTTGTTTTGCGAATGTTTTTGGCTTGCTGCATTTATTTTTGTGTAATTTTAATTTTGTTGTCAAGTATAGTGCTTCACACTTCTTCGAACATTTTTCTTGCCTATATGGTTTTCTGAGTTTAGTTGAACTTGACTGTGACAGGCTTCTTTAGGACATATTTTTATTGACTAAAGCAATTCATTCTTTAAGTTATTTTTTTAAAAAGAAAATTTATTCATATTTTTAGCCTTAATCTCTAGGTTTTGGTGTTTAGGAAACCCTGGAAGGTTCATTAGTTGAGAGTATTATTTTCTCAAATCAATATTTTTCCATTAAACATTCAAGAAAGAGGGTCCTGCAGTCCCCATGAGCAAACTATTGATGATATTTCTTGTTATTTAAGTTCATTTTTGAACAGACCAGAAGAACGCACTTTCGAGCTTGTCATTCAATTCTGAAGGTTTTATAGTGCGTAAGAATAAGAAGGATGGCTTAAGACAAATATACAATCGAATGGAATTGATAACTTATTTTAAGCACATAGTCAAGAATGAGAGGTTTGACACCAACTATTAGACAACTATTAAAGCTATGATTGATTGTTCTCATGGGTGGTAAATAGTTTTTTAAAAAAATTTCCCTATCCTAATGTTTTAGGTTGTGTTATTGTCATAATAATGCAATTCATTTTGTTATAGTGATTTATGAAAAGGAAGTGATGTAGGATAGTTAGGGTCTAATATTTTCTTATGCAACCTAAAGATGAGATGCACCATGCAAACATAAAAAAAATCATAATCCCCAGGTTATTAACTATCCTAAATTCTGATGTATTTACCTAGAACTAAATCTTTTTATTTACTTTAAAACTTCAAATATCAAATCACATAAAAAAATACCACTAATATTAAAAATGCACCTTTTATGCGTATGATTTAATGTAATTCAGATACTTAAGTATAAGTAAATATAAATATTATGTGCTAGATATGTAAATTAATAAGAAATTTATGATATGCAGGTTAATCCCCCTATAAACTATTGACTTTAGCAGAAATTGATCACTTTTTGATGCAAAAACAACAAGCGTGCTTGCTTCATTTCAAACACAAACACTTGCAATTAAACAAGATAGAAATCACCTAAAGCAAGAACATGGTTTCTTGCCATCATTAGCTGAGTCTCCCCTGGAAGAACTTGTCAACAATTGTGAAATATTTGAAGAATACAAAGGCCATCAAGGAGCAAAAATAAAAAATGAGAACTTAAATTCATATTGCAATACTCAATGTCATACAGTATTTTCCATTTTTCAAGGCTCATATTTATAGGGCACAAGGGACCCAAAGTATGAAATTTCTGATATGATAATAACATTTAGTCAAATTCAACATGTTTTAATACATCTCTTATGAATTTGAGCAACATTAAAGCTTCCATAGAAAGTTCAATTATTGATTTATAAATTGGGAAAATGACCAAAATAGTTTTCTGACTATTTGTGACTATATAAGTTTCCCAATTTAATCCCCAAGTTCTTCTAACACGTTCCAAAATTGTTCCATCATTCAAATTGGAGGTTAAGATGAAAAGAAAATCTTTTAGGGCGGCAGAGAACTCATGGAACTTGCATAACTTAAGGGGATTTTAGGATCTATTTAAATTGTTAAACTTACCCTAGCTTGAAATGGAGAGGCGAGCAAGAGTTAAGGAACAAGCATAGCTTCCCTCGTGCAGGCGACAAGTGGGACTATTGCACAAAGTTGGAGAAAGGACGAGTAGTGATGCTAATAGGAAGAGGATACAATTTCCTCGAAATCAACAAACAACAATAAGAAATTAGGAAGAATAATACACACACTATTTTTATTGCAAGATATATTAAAGAAAATAGCAATATATAATTGGATCTTCAATTGGAGAGGAAGATTCGGCTCTCTCAAATTGTCGGCTAGAGTTCTCGTGACCCAAGAAATTTTAATTTCAGCAAACTCAAAACATAATCCTGAAATCACCCTATTATTAGCCTTAAATAGGCTCCCATAATTCTATCATAAATCTGAATTCACATCAACCTCTTTTCCCTAAATAAATCTTCCTAATTTCCTAAATCGGAAATCCAAATTAGGAAAGTTTTTATGTGAGATTCAAATTTTAAATTAAATCAAATTGGATCTCATAAGTTTTCTTTCCTAGTCATCCCCACTTATTTGGAAACTTCACCCTCATCCTCCCTAATTCCCTCCCCTCCTTGATGCCGCCGGCCACTAATGGGCCTCCCCATTTAATGCACAATTAACCCTCCCCTTTATTTGGAATCCAAATTGGATTTCAAATATTTTCCCTCCCAATTCTCTAAAACTGAAATTAACTTCTGTTTTTAGAAGAATCTCAATCCCCCCTCTCTCTATACTGCCGGCCTCCCCTCCCTTGGCTCCCCCACTTTAATTCCCCATTAAGACATTAATTGTATTCAATTTGAAATCAAATTTCAAATTGTTTCCCTCCCAAATTAATCTAAATCTGAGAATAATTTCAGATTTAGAGTGAATTCCATCCACCCCAACCAAATCTAGCCTCCACCAAGAAACCTAGCTTCTCCCCTCTACAAACCGGCCACCCCCTCTCCTCTCTTGGGTTTCTTCGTGATCTCTCACCTACGTGTGAAATATGTATGGCGGATCCCGAAGTTGATCATGGGCTCGTATTCGACGTCTACGGAGACATCCACATTCTTCGATCTCCATTCTTTGACGTTGGGTTTGGCTTTGACGACACCATTGAAGATTACTTGGAGAAAGTAATTTAAAAAATTTTTAGGTGTCAAAACCTATTTTATGTAATTATTTATTTAATATTTAATTACTTAGTTATTTAAGTATTATTTAAATAATTATTATAATGATTATTTTGAAATTACAAAATTACTTTCAAATTATTTTGAAACCTCGCTAGGGTGGCCAGTAGATCTCACCCTTTCCTATTTTTATAAATTGATTTATTTTTAATTACATTATTTCCCAAAAATTCATATATATTTATGTTTATTTTAAAACTATTTTAAATTTACATATATTCTAAATTCCAAACTTTGGGAGATCTACTTGTGAAATTTTAAACATAGATTTTATCAATGGATTGCATTCATGGGGAGGTGGATTAGTGGATGATTGAGTCCAAATCATTCATTAATCGCACCATTAAGCACGCTAAATCTTCTTTTTATCGTATATTGCATGTGTAGGACGCACGAGCACTTAGTTACAGATCCTCTAGATAAGTTAGCACTCTTATTTTTTCCCATTATTGAGATGTTGATATCACATATTACGAGCAACTTTCTGATTTAGATGGTAATTTACTTGAAATCCAGGTTAGTAGGAGATTTCAAATCTTGTTTCATGGGAGGGCAGAAATAAAAAAAAATTATCATCATTCCCAATAATTACTGGGCTATAAGTTAGGCATGACATTTGAGAGCTTTCCCTAGATCTCATTTATCAGATGGATACTTTTTACATTGTCATCATGTTATCCTTAATTTGTGTTATTAATTTTTATATTTTTTTTTTTGCAAATTCTTGTAGTTGTCTCATATTAAATCATTTTATTATCTGGTTGTAAAATTATGCTTTAAAAAAAATCTTAATCATAGTTTATGTTGTAGCTGTTATTGGTTCATTAATATAAATGCTAAGCAAATTTTTACAAACAATTTACCTGGCTTTGGACTTTCCTTTGAAAACTCTCCAATAGTTTAAGGGATATTATTTATCCACATAATTTTGTTTTATTGTTGTAGGATACAAACAGCCGACCCCACTTATTGGGATAAAGGCTTGTTGTTATTGTTGTTATTGTGTTATAGGATACAAGCAAATTTTAAACGCATGATGTATTTTTCATCTGTTAATGCATTTTTTTGCTGTTTGATTTTAGAATTACGGGCAAATCTCATTTTAATTTGTGTGCCAAACAGTTAATAAAATCCTACGGCTTCATGATTGGAAACACTTGTAATTATTCATGCCTTTAAGAGTAGTAATAATTTTATTTTACACACTGTGAACAAGATAACGTTTGCAAATGAAGCCTTATTGGTCATGTTAAAAGTCATGGGTAAGCTATAAGTTGCTCTGTAATGATTGTAACATCTGATAGTCTTCATGATATGGTCTTATCACTATCAAGTTGTTTATTGCCTTTAAAAAAGTTAATGGTATTCCTTACAAGTATATAGTATTCTATTTGGCTAAGAGTCTAAGACCATACTTAAAAGAAAAATATCTTATACTTCCAAACATTGATAAAGCCGATAAATCTTCAGAGAGTCTGAAATCGGGGCTAATTTCTTAAAACTTAGATGTCTGTTTCCTGTATCAGGAAATCCCATTCAATATTGTCTATTGTTTTTTATTGCTTATGACATAATAATGTTATTCAAGTACACATGCCATCTTATGGTCTTTTGTGGTTTTATCTAAGTTTTATCTTGATTTTGCAGAAAAGGTGATGTACACTTCTCCAAATTTTAATCCCAAAATTTTTCTCACACTTGTCCACCAAGAGACTAGTGCTGCTGATTTAGAATCCGGTGCCCTTACATTGAAAAGTCATCTAAAAGGATGGACTCAACAAAAGAAACAACTGGTGAAAGAGAACTTTGATTGCTTTGTATCGTGCAAGACCACTATTGATGGTAAGTTATAGCTGCTTCAAGTGGAACTTCTATTAATTGACATTGCTGAAGGCAAACTTGCTTTACCGTGCTTGAACATCATTCTTATTTCACTCAAATAAGGAGTTTGGACGTGGGAGTGTGTGTATTATTTGAATCGAGCTGGCCTGAAGGCTGGGCTATATAAATGCATATACCTACATTCTTAAGTTCTGTGATTTTTATTGAATATCAATCAATTATTCCCTACTAACAAACGTAGTTTCTTTTTTAGATATTGAGTCTAAGTTAAGGCAAATTGAGGAGGATCCTGAAGGTTCTGGTACAACTAATTTGTACGAATCTACACATAGAATCAGTGAACTAGCAAATCGTGCTTTCCAGCCTCTGTTTGAGAGACAGGTAGATGGCTGAATCTCATTAGCCGGGGATTGTAACAAGTTTGCTTTAGAAATCAAGATTAATGAGCTTGATGTTTTGATTTGACTTGAAATAATTCAGGTGCAAGCTGAGAAAATTAGGTCCGTCCAAGGAATGCTGCAGAGGTTCCGCACATTATTCAATCTACCAAGTATAATTCGGGGGAACATAAGCAAGGGTGAATATGATTTGGCTGTTCGGGAATATAGAAAAGCAAAGTCAATTGTTCTTCCTTCTCATGTACGTATGCTTTTAGTTTACTCTTGATGGTTTTCTATGTCATAATATGATGCCATTTTTCAATAATAACTTTATTACCATATTTTTTGACCTTCATTTGTGTTTTTTGTCTCATATGTTACATTGGTTGGATCTAATATGCTGTAATAGATTGAGAAGTGATGCATAATATTTTAGAGTTAGGTTTTTCTGATACAACTAGAATGATAAAATATATGATAGGATTCATAGATCAAAGATCATTAAATAAGCAAAAAATGCCTTATTAAGGTGCAAACTAGTAAATAGGAGCCTTATAACCCGACAATGTTGTAACGATCGAAAAATCTAATGAAATAAATGAGAACTTTGAACAACATAAAATCAATGAGCAATTGCAATTTATTTATTGTAATGAGGATTTAGTTGTATTAAATCTGAATAAAATTATGAAACTGGCAAGCTCATTTTTTTTAAACTAAAAAGAATTTATTATCAGAAAAAATACAACATGAAGCAATTGCAGAAAATCGCTATATTGAAATGGTAAAAGATATAATGCACTGTTAAAATCATAAACAAACAACGAAGCCTAGAGAGAACCCTGAGGATCCACCCTAAAAATGCCTAACTTGAAGTTTGACATATTTTGTAGAGTGATGATATATTTTCTTGCAATTTTTTTTGTCTCGTGGCATATGCCATTTGAAATTTTTTGTCCACTAGCTCTTTAATGCTATAAATGCTAACATTAGAGTTAATAGACAAAGAGTCAGGGCCACGAATATCCCCAACAACAGGATGATCGTAAGGAAGATGGAAACAAAAATCTTTTGTGTATTTGGATCAATAGTATTATTGGTAGGTGATGCCAATCACTACCTATATACTAACTTATGGGAAATACACTAAATTCAATATAGGATGTGATGTTTGTTCAACGTTTTCTGTACAAACAAGATCATAAGTAGTATAATTGCCACCATTGCATTAGAAGGTTGGTTTGTTAGTTGAATGCCCCCTCTACTTTCGATTTCTAGGAGTTTTTTGCAGTTTTGGGGTTTGCCTTGAATTATTCTGTGAAGTTATGACCAAAAGTTTTGCATGAAGAACAATATGGTGGAATGTCCATAAATTTTATCTTCGCCAGTTGCCATGAGCAATAGAACTATTTCAAATCTCCTTCTCCAAGGGTTTGGTATCATTCATTTTAGGCCTCGTTTGATTTTTTTGGTACTTTTATAAAAGGCAGTTTTAAGAAACATTGGTTCATAAAATGAAGTTTTCTAACGGAGAAGCATATATAAAAAGCTTTCTCAAAACAATAGAAAAATGAAACAAAATGAGTTATTGGGAACTTGATTTGACGAACCAAACAGTAAAGAAGAAATGAATTTGTCGTTTTAAAATGGAATAAGCACCAAAAACTTCCAATCAAACGAAACCTTAATTAGAACCCTAGCCATAGATGATTTCAAAAGCCTGGTAGTAGAAGTATTTGCCTGCAGTGGTTTACCAAAAGTTAAGTCAGGAGAGTATAGATTGGATTTGCTGAGATAGTGAATACGATGATGAGGAAAAGCAGCTCAAATAGAAGTAATAGAATGTTCCTTAGAATAATCAAAATAAGCTGACCACTTAGGAAACCATCCACATAGTATGATCTCTTAGAGAAGATTTTTAAATGCTAGATTGTCTGAGGTTGAACTTCATATTGATTGAAATCCAAACAGTGGGGGCTGCCATAGGAAAGCCTTACAATGCTAGAATGCATGAGGAGCATGCAACGAAGAAGATGACTTGTTTATGGATGGAAGTTTAGAAGCTAGAGGGACCGACCATGCTCGATGGGGAATGCGAGAGAGAAAAAAATTTGATGAGTGGTTGTGGGAAAGGCTAAACAAATTGGAACGGAGAGGACACCAGCCAAGTACCAAGGCTGGAGACTTCATAATGCCTACGCAAGGAGGTGTCACAGACTGGAATTGCTAGTGGGCAAAGCATGACATGCCCATGTGATAGGGTCATTAGTAAGCGTCACCGCACGCAAACTGACTGTTGGATCTGAGAGGAAGGGACCCAAATCTGCTGCAAGAGAAAATCCTTCTTAGTTTTCAAATTCGGCTTCTTTGGAGGCTGAATCAATGCAATGATCTTTAGTCTCTAATTACTCAGGCCCCTTTTTGTGTATTCTGTGCTGGCTAATTGCCTAACCTTTTCAGTGGGATGCATTACTCTTGCTCTACTTTAGGAGAAATTATTTTGTGCGGAATCCGGTTATAGAGCTGTGTTCGGATGCCTGTAAAATCATTACACGTGGCGTGCTTACATGGAAAGTTAGGATATTCATTTGACTTCTTACCCGACCCGTTTGTCTTTTCGGACTTACTGCAGATGAAGAGAAATCCGCAACAAATAACCAGTAAATAAGCAGAAAATGCGCAAATATACGCAACAAATACTCAATAAATACGCAACAAATACGCAATAAAATACTCAATCAATACACACATTTTACGCAACGAATACACAATAAATACTCAATCAATACGCATGTCAAATAAATATCGCTGACTTTTAACTTTCCACGTAAGCATCCGAACACAGCTCTATAACCGGATTCCACACAGAATAATTTCTCCTACTTTAGGGCATCTACTCTGGTCATAATATTTTGCTGGAAGAAATTACTGTAGTGCAATTAACATTTTATGGCATTTCTTGGCTAATTTACTTAAAATCCCCTTTCTTATTATTTGTTTTCTTGTTAAATTTCCAATCGACAGATTGTTAAACAGTATTGATGCAAGCAAACTAAAAGGATAGAGCCAAAAAAAGAGGAGAACACTAGGACTAGTAGAACAAAACTCAATTCAAACTAGAATGCTGACATCCAAACAAATACCAAGACAAACGAAAGCCAAACAAACGAAACAAAATTAAGATTAAAAAACACTATCCTCAGAACAACCAGCAAGCAGTTTCCTCACATGTAACGAAAAATAGGCAAAATAAGATAAATGCTTAAGGGCTTGCAAACCAAGGGTTCACCACAACTACAAGGTCCGACGTCCAGCTGATGAGGACATCGAAGATCAACGGTTACGATCGTGTCTATTTATTTTCATGTATTTTATTTGTTATTTGTACTTTTTCATTTCTACCCTCACTTGAGGGCTTTGTTTTATGTTTGCCCTAGGGGCAATTGTGTCTTTTAATTTTCCCTCATGTATTTGGCTATTTAAGCCCTCCCCTCCCTCTTGGAAAGGGATGATGAATATTGATATGAAAAATTTCAACTTTGGTTTTGGATCTCTTTGTGAGTTCTGAGTTCTCTTTGTGAGTTCTCGAGTGAGGAATAGCCTAGGAGAGGCTCAAAGCAATACCCAACAGCCCCTTGGTGGAGCTCTTGGTTTTCTATCGAATTTCTTCTTCTTTCCTCTCCCCTTAGCCGCCGGATTTTCCCCACTACCCCCCTCCACTTGGCCGGCCAACACTCTTTCCCTTCCCCCACCGCCAAAACCCCCAACCACAAGCTCATGCCGCCGGCTCCCTGGCAGCCACCACTCGCCGGCCTCCCTCCCAGCCCCTTAGCCCCTTCTTCCCCTTTTAGCCGCCGGCCTCCCTCTTGGGAATTTCAAATTTGAAATTCAAATTTGTTTCCAAGAAGCATTGAAGACTTTCCTAAAATAGTTCCTTGATTTTAGGAAATCATCTTAATTGAATTTCAATTCAAATTTGAAATTCAAATCTTCCCCAATTGATTACTCATCTATTTGGAAACTTTCCTATTTAATTAAAATCTGAGAATCAATTCAGATTTTAATTAAATCATTGATTAAAGTTGTGGTCCCCACTCTACTTATGACAATTGTGCTCTCCCCTCTCTCCATGTGGCCGGCCCCCTTTAATGGGTTTTTCTCTCTCCCAAATTAAATTAAAAGCTCCACCAAATCAGCCCCAATTACCTCCTCAATTAACGCTCCTAGTCATTAATGAATTAATTTGAAATTTCAAATTAATCTCCCTCCAAAACAACTTGGAGCTGAATTTAATTTCAGTTTTTCTAAATTCCTCCCTCTCCCTCCATCTCACGGCTAAGCCCTCCTCCA
>NW_021319083.1:4250141-4262015 GCF_001605985.2 Dendrobium catenatum | reverse complement strand
TACCAATTACTGGCAGCTCTCCTACAGCCTACTGTCCAGCAGGTTTCATACAATTTCCTGCTGTCTCCGCATCGTTGGAGAGACACTCAAGGGCCAAAACTGCACTTATTCTCTTCCCCACTACGTCCAACCTATTCTCTTCCCCACACCTTTGCTGGGGTGGCTGTTCCAGGAGGTTTCGGCAGGCAAACAGCTGTCCTGCTCTCCGAAAACCTTAGATTGCTGTCCTGAGATTCGTAGCTGCTGCCCAGGAAATTTCTCGCAAGACGAGCTGCTGTCCGCTCTCCTAAAAACCTCCGGGTTGCTGTCCTGAAGCCCTACAGCTGCTGTCCCAAGGTTCCAGCAGGTTCCTAATGCTGTGCCGCCATCCGGAGACCTTTATTTGCTGTCCAGATTTTCTGGAAAAACTGTGGGGTGCTGTCCTTTCATCCAGTGCCTTGGTGATCAAACGGGAAGCTTCGCAATCTCTCGTCTTTGGGTAAACTCTTTTCCCCGAATCTTTATCTTCAAAGTGCTCTCAATTGTGGTTAGAGTAAATTCATGACGATCATGTTAATGCTTCCCGCTAGAACTAAGAAATAGGAAGAGTTGTGTGTGAGGATCTTTCATAGACTAATCTTATTGTTAGTATTGGAATTTATTGTTGAAACGATCCATTGTATGCAATGTCGGATTAAGTGGCTATCCTTTTGAACTTAACTTTTAGTCATGTGATTTAACCTAAGCTAAGTGCCTTTTTTTTATATTTATCTTATCGTTTCAATCGCATAAGAACTTGTTTATTATTTGCTCTCAAAATTAAGCGTGCAAAAATTCATTATGAAATTCATCTTCGTTATGGATTGTATCACATCATCTTGGTATCAGAGCATGGCTAGCATGCATTACATGTGCTAGATGCATCCTAGGAGTCTACTTAACTGTCCCTTAGCTTGTTTGCATGCATACCATCGCATAGTAATTTTGTTCACTGTTTTTTTGCTTGCTGCCTTCTAAATTTCTGCATGGTTTTCATCACTTTAAGCAAGTCTACTTCATTGTTAAGTGCTGTCCTTTGTCACAACAACATCCCTAATTGCTTAGGTTACTTAGACAAACATTTGAGCTTGCTGTCCCAGTTTTTCCAGCACCATCTAGTGGCATTCAGGTGAGTCTAAGCTTGTACTTAAGAGCTGTCCACACTCTAGACACCTAACCCAACACTTAACACATTTATTCAAAGCCTCTGTAAGTGTTGCTGTCCAGAAAATTTCGCAAATTTAGAGAGCTTTAGGTGACCCCAACCTAGTGTTTAGGTGCTGCCCACATCCCACCCATCCTAAACACATAGGCTTCTTCACCAACTGTTGTGGTTTGCTGTCCAAACTTTTTCTGCACCCTGTAGTGAGTCTAAGTGAGCTTAACTGAGTGTCTAAATGACGTCCCTTCCACCCAATCTTCACTAGGTCTCACTTGACACTTTTCAAATGGACCCAATAAGACTCCAAAAGAGTTTAGATGACATCGTTAACCTAGTGGGAAATATGACTAGAATTATGACGGAGAAACCCGTTGACTATCCCCACTCTAATTACATGCCCTATCAGCTTATTACCCGAGACTGAGCCTAAGCCTCCACAACCTTCACTTAGAGCACATTACCGTTACCTACCTTTGATGGCTCCTCGGACCCTTACTACTTTAGGGATTGGGCTAGACAACTAGATGACTATTTTGAATCATGTCATATCCCTGAATCCCACCAGATTAGCATTTGCTAAATCTCACCTCAAAGGTCAGGCTTCTTAAATTTTGGGCAAGATTGGAGTCAATAAAGAGTCTCACGGTGAGTACCTTAATTGGAAAGACATGAGACGAGAACTTAATTTGAAATACCGACCCTCTACTAGTGACCGTCATCTAGAGCATCACCCTACCTCTTTTGTTGGGACAAGTCGTGAACATTACTATGGTCGAGACCACTCACCCTCAGTACATCAGGGGTTGCTGCCCCACCCTGTAGGGTCTTCATTCAATCTGGGTGACCGACCCTTTAGCGGGTCTTCTGTTAATTCGAGGCCCATATGACTCACCGTTTGGATCGACTCTCTAACCTAGCTCAGTCAACCTTTAGCCTCCCCAGTCCTTGACCCTGAAAGTGTACTTTTGATAGAGAAATGCATTAACAAGAAAACGTCCTTCTGAACCTAAAACGGAGTGCATCCATCGTGGATGCTAATGATATTAAGGATAACGAAGACTTCTTTGAGGAGGAAACAAAAGTGAATGAATCAGACTCCCAGCATAACTTAAATCCTGAGTTAGGAAAATTAGAACCTTAAACGTCGACCTTAGCCTACCCGATCCTAGTCTCCTCGAGGATAAGTCTTTGGACAAAGTATGCTTGGATGATGTAGTGTGTGATCTCGGAAGAAACCAACCAGACTTCGAACCACTTTGGAATTAAATTTGGAAATCTTGATTTAGTTGTAACACCTACTGAGATGACTCCGGATAATTCTGTTAATTCTGATTTAATTTTGGATAATTCTGACTTAATTCTGGAAAATTCTGATGGCGACTTAGATAATCTCGAGTTGGAAGTAAGTCAATCAAATTTATCACCTGATATAAGTGAAACTGAACCCATGGATCTTAGGGTTGCAATCAAACCTGAGTCTATTCGGAAAACAGTACTTTGAGTCTAAAAATTTTTGAGCCTGATTTGAGCAATGAGCCCCCTCTTGTTTCATAGAGTCTAATTTTAGAGCTGCTCAATTGGATTTATATTTGGCGAATGTGTCATTCCTGATTCTTACATTTTGCCCGTTATAGCCTCCGTCCTACCAGGATAAGGACCACTTCTTCCTAGTCGGATGAACTTGTTCGATTACACTACCCTCACTAGGAGACTGTTGTCGACCCTTTACTGAAAACCCCCAATCCCCCATAGAAGTGCCCTGGTAGCTAAGAGTGTTTTTATTTCTCCCCCTACACCAGTTCCCTTAGATCGAACACATTTAAAACCACTATTTTTGTGACTTGTCCACTTTTCTAGCTATATGTTCGTGTGAGTTAGTATGTTGTTATGTGTGTTTTGTAGTCTGTTGTCTTCCTAGTTTTCTTGTTTAAAATTTGTGTGTGAAGTTATTATGTCATTCATCTTGCATATCAAGTCTCTTGCACCACCTCATGTTCATCTTGTTGAGTCGTTGAGTTTGATGACTATGAATTCGCATAGCATATGTTGCATTTACAATACATCTGCATGTCTTTCTTAGAAAAAATTTGCACGCCTAACTGAATAGAGCAATAATAAATATAAACTTTATGCTGATTCTAAACGACAATTTAAAATCTATTAAAGTTGGAACTCATAATGGTGCGGATTCGTCCGGGAAATTACATGCTAGAAGTGCAGATCATTTAGAATAGTCAATAAAATCTGTAACAACGCTTGCGTGGTGGATTTGCTTGCAGAATCAAACGTTATTCATTTTCCTAACATAAAAGATTCTAGTAGACTTTGAAGGTCCGGAGTTAAATTAACCAAATCCACTCAAATTAAGCCATTGTGCGACCCACACTTGCTGAGAACCCAAAGACCTACCTCACTCCCAAAATTATTCCCAAAATTCCTATAGCGGAGCAAAGGTGACATGATTCCTATGATGATATTATTCCACAAAAGAGGGTGGTATCGAGAAAGATACTTGACTAGGTGAAGAGGTGAACTAAAGTCGAGGATATGTGTCAGGAGTGAGAGGGCTACAGATAAAACCCATAGTGACGAGAGTTTTCGAGACACCAACTCGATGGAGTCGAGTTTTTCTCCACCTGGGGAGATGATGAGGGACATCGAAGATCAACGGTTACGACGTGTCTATTTATTTTCATGATATTTTATTTGTTATTTGTACTTTTTCATTCTACCCTCACTTGAGGGCTTGTTTTTATGTTTGCCTAGGGCAATTGTGTCTTTTAATTTTCCCTCATGTATTTGGCTATTTAAGCCCTCCCTCCCTCTTTGGAAAGGATGATGAATATTGATATGAAAATTTCAAACTTTGGTTTTGGATCTCTTTGTGAGTCGAGTTCTCTTTGTGAGTCCTCGGTGAGAATAGCCTAGGAGAGGCTCAAAGCAATACCACAGCCCTTTGGTGGAGCTCTTGTTTTCTATCGAATTTCTTCTTCTTTCCTCTCCCCTTAGCCGCCGGATTTTCCCCCTACCCCCCCACTTGGCCGGCCAACACTCTTTCCCTCCCCACCGCCAAAGACCCAACCACAAGCTCATGCCGCCGGTCCCTGGCAGCCCACTCGCAACGGCCCCCTCCCAGCCCCTTAGCCCCTTCTTCCCCTTTTAGCCGCCGGCCTCCCCTTGGAATTTCAAATTTGAAATTCAAATTTTTTCCAAGAAGCATTTGAAGACTTTCCTAAAATAGTTCCTTATTTTAGGAAATCATCTTAATTGAAATTTCAATCTCAAATTTGAAATCAAATCTTCCCCAATTGATTACTCATCTATTTTGGAAACTTTCCTATTTAATTAAAATCTGAGAATCAATTCAGGATTTTAAATTAAATCATTGATTAAAGTGTGTGTCCCCATCTCTACTTATGACCAAATTGTGCTCTCCCCCTCTCCATTGTGGCCGGCCCCCTTTTAATGGGTTTTCTCTCCTCCCAATTAAATTAAAAGCTCACCAAATCCAGCCCCAATACCTCTCAATTAAACGCTCCTAGTCCATAATGAATTAATTGAAATTTCAAATTAATCTCCCCCAAAACCACTGGAGTGAATTTAATTTTCAGTTTTTCTAAAATCCTTCCCATCTCCCTCCCATCTCACGGCTAAGCCCTCCTCTACCAAATTAACTGGACAGCTCTCCTACAGCCTACTGTCAGCAGTTTTCATACATTTCCTTGCTGTCCGCCATCGTTGACGAGGACACTCCAAGGGCCAAAAACTGCACTTTCTTCTTCCCCACATTACGTCAAAACCTATTCTCTTCCCCACAACCTTTGCTGGGGTGCTGTCCAGGAGTTTCGGTGCAGCCAAACAGCTGTCCTCTCTCCGAAAACCTTATGATTGCTGTCCTCGAGAAGTCGTAGCTGCTGCCCAGGAAAATTCTCGGCAATACGAGCTGCTGGTCCTGCTCTCCTAAAACCTCCGGGCTTGCTCCTGAGCCTACAGCTGCTGTCCCAAGTTTCCAGCCAGGTTCCTTAATGCTGTGGCCCATCGGAAGACCGTTATTTGCTGTCCAGATTTTTGGAAAACTGTGGGGTGCTAGTCCTCTTCATCCATGCCTTGGTGATCAAACGGGAAGCTTCGCAATCTCCTCTTTGAGTAAACTCGTTCCCCGAATCTTTTATGCTCAAAGTGCCTCTCATGTGGTACTAGTAAATCATGACGATCATGTTAATGCTTCTCGCTTAGAAACCTAGATCTCTCTCTGACCACTGTGTGCTTATTTCTTTTTTTGCCATCTCATATGACCTGGTAAACTCATTGATAAGTAAAGCCGCTGAAGCCTTAGAATAATCTGTAAATAAAATAAATGGCAATATGAAATATCTTTCTTTTGACAATGTTATTTTCCTTAGTTGGGTTTGAATCGAGGTGCATTGCAGGTGCGATAATAAATTTTTTTTTTGCATCATCCTTGTAGTATATCATATAACCATTTATGTAACAATCAATTTTTATAGCGATGAGACTCAACTTGGATCTTAATGTGTTTATCGATATAAATCTGTTGGGATTTAATTGTCCACTGAATTTATTTTGTTAAGAAGACTAATAAAGTATTGAAGCAATAATGAGGAATATTATATTCAGTTTTGCTACTTACCATCATAACAACTAATGATAATTCTGAATGAGTTGTGCAACTATCCTAAATTGATTTTTAAGCAGCATGTAGTAATTCAAAGAATTTTTTGGTTTATGGGTTTGGTGGCTCTTCCATGTTAACCCTTAAATTAGGACCTACTGCATCAAAAATAAGTTCTTCATATGATCTACTCATTTGATCTTCATCGATTGTTTTAAAAGCTGTGGATGGATCGACATGACTATCTCTATGTGGGTCGTACTCATCATGTGAAGGCCAAATCCAATATCATATAACAAATCTCCTATAATATAAATCAACATTTACATCATTGGGCTTAAGGAATGCTTAATTTTTGTGTTTCGAGTATGGACATCAAAATATTTAATCGGATTTAAACGAAGGTACGACTTGAATAAAAGTCTTAACTCCCTCCATAAATTCATTTGTCAATCTTTTTCGACCCAGTGATAATCTGTCATACATCCAATATCTCTCTTATTGAATAGTCATTTGGATGTTAATTAAAGCAAACATTCCCTACATAGTTGTGAAATGAATTATTAAAATAGGTAATTTAAAGGTGTGATAAATACATCAATAAGAAGCAATAAGCCCATGTGGTGTGTATCTCCAAAGTTTATTTTTGGTTTGTTTTTACTTAAAAAAGACTCAATATTTTCCCAAACTATTCATATTTCCTTCTTATGTTTGAATTATTTTTATGATGCATATGTTCCTTGTATGCTCTAGATTGAGATCATCAATTGTATTTTATTAGTAATATTTGTTATCATCAAAATCTAATTAAAGTTTTTTGGGCTCATGAGTTTAATGGATTTGATGTTATTATTAAAATAAATTCTACTTAGTCTAATATATAGACATAAAGATTAATATTTATTTTTCATTGATTATAAATACTAATTGCATGATCAATTTTGAGCAAGATTGATAATGTTATAATTTTTTAATGTTTAAATGTGTTATGGGTAATCATTATTTGTCAAAAGATTATTATATTATCCATATCTATTTCATTGAAGGTCGTAGGTAAGAAATAAAACATAACTTAAGCCAACAATATTTCAAAGATCACTCATTAGTTTTTAGAGTTTTAAATTCCAAGAATAATTTTCATTATCCTCATGCTTGAACTATTGCACTCTTAAAAAATATTTCTATGAAAAATAACTTGACACATCTCCTAAAGTAATTAAACACACATCAACATCAAATGTATGCATAGTAAATATTTGATCCCATTGTAGACATTGCAGGTTTGAATATCTTTTGAATGATAAATTAGAAGCTAAAAAATACTTAATTCGGCAAGGGCGGAATGTCACGGCTTCTTTGAAGTACCAAACAAGCACGCGACTGTGGTAGGGCGGAATTTGGCGAGCGCGGACGTTCTCTGGATGAACCAAATGAGCCAGGCGAAATGAGGAAAAAGGAGGGGGGATTAGAGGATAAAAACAAAACATAATTAGTACCACATCATGATGTACATTAATCCCTAGCCTATTACACTTGCACAGCTGTACAATATATATGTAATGCTTATATATAAAGCCTCTCAGTGTATTATAGATAGATAATAACATTCTTCTTTTCTTCCATTTGGGTCTTGATTTCCTCTCAGTTCTTTTATATTAAGTTTCTACATGGTATCAGAGCTATACATCTAAATCCATCTCAGCCTCCCAAGCATCATATGATTACACGACTGCAAATGGTTCTCTAAGGCCCTGCAACAGGTTGAATCTGCTACATCAAAAATCCACTGCCAACTCATCCGAACGATCAACCTAGAATGAAGCTATCGAACTCGTTAAATGGCGTCAAGCTATGGCGGTAGAATTTTTTGCCTTACAAAAATAAAGGACTTGGACTCTAGTTCCTTCTCCCCCAAATGCATCCATTCTAGGTCGCAAATGAACCTTCAGAACAAAAAGACATACGCACGACACCATTGCTAGCTTCAAAGCATGTCTCGTGGCTCAAGGAAATCACCAAGATCATGGCATAGATTATACGGAAACATTCAGCCCCGTCACAAAACTTCCCACAATTCATATCCTCATTGTCGTCGCACATTTCAAAATTGGAACATTCAACAATTTGATGTCACCAATGCATTTCTTCATGGGCATCTAACCGAGACAGTTTACATGAAACAACCCAAAGGATTTGAAGACTTGTCTCATCCTGATCATGTATTTCTTCTACACAAAGCTCTTTACAGACTCAAATAAGCACCACGACAATGGTACACCACCTTCACAAATTATTTACTCTCTCTCAGCTTCCAGCACAGTTAGGTGGATCCATCTTTGCTCACATACAAGAAAGACAACATTCGAATATACCCGCTCGTCTACATCGACAACATCTTGCTCACCGGTAATGACTCCACTGCTCTCTCCAAACTCATCGCTCAACTTGAAGCAAAATTCACTATAAAAAATCTGGGACTTGTGAACTATTTTCTGGGTATCTGCATATAATCTGTTACAATTGGACATTTTCTTTAACAAAGATCATATTCCGAGTCCATTCTGTAGAAAGCAAATCTTGTAAATTGCAATCCATTTGCAAACCCAACATGTACCAAGATATCATCTACCATCAATTCAGATCCATTACTCTCAGATCCAATCACCTACAAGCGCATAACCGAATCTCTTCAGTGTCTAACATTGACGCAATTGGATATTGCATTTGCGATTAATGTTCTATCACAACACATGCACAATTTGTTGGCTAATCATACCTATCTGCTGAAGAGACTTCTTTGGTATCTCAGCGGCACACTCGACTTTGAGCTACCTATCACCAAATCAAACCTTCAACTTCATACGTTCTCCGATGCCGATTGGGCAGACGATCCACTATCAAGAAAGTCCACATCCGGATAATGTTCATTTCTTGGTCAGACACTAATCTCGTGGTTTGTCAAGAAATAAAGCACAGTAGCAAGATCCCCCACCGAATCCGAGTATTGTGCCTTAGTAGCTGCCACTGCCGAGATTATCTGGATCAAATAGCTTCTTTCATTTTTCAACATAGACCACCACAACCTTATTGATCTATTTTGCGACAACACATCGGTCATAGCTCTAGCTAACAATCCTGTATTTCATGCTAGAACGAAACACATTGAAATAAATCACAGGTTAATTCGTGATCACATACAAAATAATCACATATGACTACGTCCCATCAGCTCCATTGACCAAATCGCCGACACCTTTACAAATAATCTAACAACTCCTAGGTTTCAATTTCTGAGGCTCAAACTAACAATCACCAAAGATCCGTCAGTTTGCAGGGGACTATTATAGGATAAAAAGAAAACATAATTAGTACCACATCATTATGTACATTAATCCCTAGCCTGTTACACTTGCACAGCTGTACAATCTATATGTAATGCTCTAAATATATAGCCTCTAAGTGTATTACAAATAGATAATAACATTATTCTTTTCTCCCGTTTGGGTCTTGATTTCCTCTCAGTTCTTTTATGTTAAGTTTCTACAGGGGGTTCAGTTTTAGGTCACTTACCGGCGATTTAACCTACCTGAAAATGTTCACTTAACAACGGCGGCTAAACCACCGGTAAATACATCATAAAAACAAAATACCAGTGGAACTTTCGACTGTTTAGTCTTTTTTACCTACGGTCTGACCGCCGAAAAATAACGGCAGTTCGACCGCTAGTTTAACCGCCGGTAGGATGTTCCACCGGTATTCAATGAATTTCTTTTAAGTCCTGGAACAACACTTGCAAACCTTAGCATTTAGGTGTCCATTGGACATTCCTACAATTTTTGTTTTACCTTATGCTTATGATTGCTCACTTATATAGTTTATATTATCTTCTGGTAGTGTATGCATGGTTGCTTGCTGGTGGAAGAAAAAATACTTACCCGTATGGAAATCGACCACTACTATAGAGTTCCCTTTTGGAGGAATTTAAAATATGGGGCTGAGCTTATTAAAATAATGTCGATGACAAAGCAGACGAAAGCTCTCCTAAGGCTCGGATCAAAAGATCTCAATGGAGGGAGGCAGAATCGTCTGAGCAGACGAAAGATATGACAGTTGCAGAGATTTTTCTTCACGTTGAATAATCAAAGATAGGATGAATGTGAGTCTTTGATCGATATTTGTTATCAGAGGGAGAGAAATATATATCTCGTTCTCTTCTTCTTTTCTCTAGTTGTTCATCTTTGTTAGCGATCTTCTCCTCTATGTTGCAGTTTGCTTCGGGGTTTGGAGAGGAGAGAAGGCTTTGTTTTTAGAGATAGAATTGGCTTCTACGTGGGAGAGATTATTGGGTTCGGACATTGGACACAGCTTACCATTTGGTACTTCACAGTACCCAGTAATATTGAACTCGGTACTGTGAAGTACCGAGCTCATTCAGAGCTCAATACCGAGTATGAGGTGATGTGGCGCATTTTCATTGGGCTCCGGACATCGTCCGGTGTCCGAACCCAATAATTTCCCTCTACGTGGGCAGCGTTAGTTATGAAAGGTTGGGTGTCAAAACGAGTTGGGTTCGGTTCGGGTATGGCTTTAAGTTGGTCCTATCAAAATTCTATCAATTCAAATCCGTCTTGTTTGATAAACGTCAAAAAAGACCTAAATCTGACCCGATAGCAACTCGAACGACCTGAACCTAATCTGATAACTCATTTTGATTTTAAGAAAATTATAACTTTTTAATAATATATTTTAGATTAATTAATAAAAATAGGGTAATCATACTAATAAATAAGAAAAAAAAAACAAATAATTTAAATAAGTTATAATATAATTTGATCATTTATTTTTTAATAATAATAATAATAATAAGTAAAAAATTTTAGTCACTACATAATATAATCTTTATCAAGGTATCCCGTTTCAAAATCATGTGTCATATAGGAGAAATTTGATGATACTGAGTAGTACACAGCAGTGATACACAGTAAAAAAATGACATGACGCATTCTCATTTGCCTATGAATGTCCTTTGTTGACCGAACATAATAATTTTTGGTCATATAGGACCTTTTATTCAAAATTTATTTTATAGTATAATAGTATAAGGGGTATATATCATCATAAGTATTATAAGATAACATAAAAAAATAAAAAATATTAAAAATGTAAATTTAGCGAGAATAAATTGAACAAAAAAATTTTTTTTTTTCCGTGCCTATGGCCCTATATGAACTGCCCCATTCCCCATTAGAGAGAGAGAGAGCGAATAAATCAAACCCTAGAAACCGATCTTCCTCTTAAGTAAACAAATCACTTCTGGATTTAGAAATTCTCAGATCCCGATCGATCGCTACCTACAATGGAGAGGATCAACAACCGAAGCTCCAATCCCAGCTCTCGCGTCCCCAACGAAACCAGCATGGCAAAAACACTGAGAGAAATCATCCACGATGAGCACGAAGAGACCGAGATGCCCGTGAAGCTATCGCTAATGGCGCTACTGGCGGACGAGGACGAATTGGAAGAAGAACAAGAACAAGAACAAGAAGGGAAGGAAGGAAATTCATTGGAAAACGACGGGGAATTTGCGTCTGTGTGCTGCGTCTGTAAGGTAAGGAATAAAGGCGCGGCCTTTATCCCCTGCGGCCATACATTCTGTCGTCTCTGTTCAAGGGAGCTTTGGGTGAGTAGAGGAAATTGCCCTCTCTGCAATGGCTTCATTCTTGATATCCTCGATATCTTCTGATCTAGTCTTCTGCTTCGTGGATTATTTTGGACCGTTGTGATGATGATGAACGGTAATTTAATTGGCTTCTGAATGCTTTCTCTGTGTTTCTCTCTCTCTCTCTCTCTCTTCATTGTTTTGTTTTTAAGTTCTTCTTCTATTTGCTACAGAACTGTTGAAATTTTATGATAATGTGATTGAAATTAATTCAAAAAGTCATATCTCATAATTTTAATTAAAAAAAATTAAATTATGTGACAATTATGTTTACTTAACAGAAAGCCTCAAAGAATAATTTTTATTTATTTTTTTCATTATTTATCTCTTTCTATTTTTTTT
>NW_021319083.1:4244178-4248099 GCF_001605985.2 Dendrobium catenatum | reverse complement strand
TAAAAAAAAAAATCATATGCATACATCAAAATAGATTCAAGTTAAAATTTACATGCATATATCAAAATAAATTTAATTTAAATATTTAAATTTTAATTAACAAAAATAACATCTATCTAAATTTTATTAAGGGTTTAGGGTCATCACCTTTGAGCCTTATATTTATCTAAGGTTATGACTTTAAGGCTTCGTTTGAGATAGTTTTCTTACTGTTTTCTAATACCAAAATTTATAGTTAAAAAAAAAAAAATTATATTAGAAAATTACTTTAAAATGCAGTAAAAAAATTATCCCAAACAAAGAATTTTCTTTGTTTGGGACTACTTTCTTATTGCTTCTTAAAACATATTTTTTAGTACAAAATCTAAAATTTTTGTACTAAAAAATTACTTCAAGAAGCAGTAAGAAAACCATCGCAAATGAGCCGAACGTCCAAATCACAAACTTTATGGTTTATCACTTGCTATATAAAACAAGTATCGTTGCCAATTTATAAATTGATAGTGATTACTCATGGTTGGAAATGGGTGAGGTGGTCCAAAAGATTGAGCTGAAAGCCTGAAATGGTCTTAAGAAAGCTTAGTCCGTCCACTTGTTGATTCCCATTCTTCCATCAAGTTCACAGGGTGGTCCTCGCAATATATATGGGGCTGATTACTCCACATTGACTCTGCACAAACCTTCAACCAAACAAGCTGACTTATGAAGTTATTGATACAAATTTTTAGGGGTGTCAATTCGGGTCAACGGGTCGGGTTCGGTCGAATCCGGAACCGACCCGGCACTATTCGGGTCATCCCGAACTCGACCCGTTCTAAAAAACGGGTCAGGTTTCCGGACCCGAACCCGACCCGATTCTGGTCCGGGTTAACCCGACCCGACACGAATGACCTGAAGTTGACCTAAAATTGCTAGTTTTCGGGTCAAAAATCGGGTCAATCTTCAATTTTCAGGTAAAAAAGGGTCAATCTCGAGTTTTCGGGTCAAATAAGAGTTTTCGTGTCAATTTCTGGTTGCTGGGTCAACCCGAACCAGACCCGATTTTTAAAATGGGTTGATTTGTTGAACCCGAACCCGACCCGTTTCGGGTCTAGGTTGACCATAATCCGGATTTTTCCGGGTCAGTTTTGAATCGGTTTTCGGGTCGTGTCAAAAATTGACACCCCTACAAATTTTTATGTATGTGAGATAAAGTGTGTGTTTCATTCCTCTTTTTAGGGTTGAAAGGTGTCTGTGAAAGAAGTAGTGAAAAGAAAGGAGAGAGATGTACATTGATTAAGGCTTCGTTTGGAGATTAATTATTCTGTTTGGACGTCAAACGTCATTTAGAGACTAATCAAAATGTGCAATGTCACCCTTGCAGGGTACCGCTCAGTATTGCAGCTTGGTATCGCGGCTCGGTACTGCTCAGTACCGCAGCTCGGTACTGCAACTCTCTACCGCTCCGTACCGCGGCTCAGTACTACTGATGTGACACATTCTGATTGGTCTCTGGACAGTGCACTGCATCCGGTCTCCGCACATAATAATTTTTCTCGTTTGTGATATCTTTTGACCACTATTTTTTTGTTACTTTTAAAAATTTTTGTTTAAAAAAATTATTAAAAATAATAATAATAAAGATATCTCAAATGAAGCCAAAAGGCGAGATAGAAGTGAATTTAGTTTTCAATACTGCGAAAAATTTATAGCAAGCCTTCAATAAAATTGCACCACAAATTTGCACTTAAAAAGCCAAAAACTCAAAAACTTTAGGCATATTTGGGATTATTTTTATTGTACTTTTATCTTTTAAATTTAATGTATTTTTCATATTTAATTTTTTTGCTTTAAAAATAAATCAACCTATCTTTAAAAATACTAAAAAAAAAACTTCTGATGTTTTGAGTAATTTTAAAATCAACTATCTTCACCCATAATTGTTGTGGCCTACTGCAGCTCACTTCCTACCATGGGCGGATTAAAAAAAAAATTGCTTTATAGGGAGCTCCGTGGCCATCTCTCTCTCTCTCTCTCTCTCTCTCTCTGTTTTTCATTTTATTTTTATAGATAACAACCTACTCTACTAGTTTCTCTCTCTCTCTCTCTCTCTCTCTCTCTCTCTCTCTCTCCATGGAGCAATTATTACGTCCGAACACCGAACGTGTTCATAGATCAATAATAGTAGAAGAGTGGTCGAAATAGATTAGTACGATAATATATAATTTAAATAAATTTGTGTGGAAATTAATTTAGATGAGCAACATAGTTGTAAGGGAAATTATTAAGAAGTTGCACTTAAAGCGCATTGATTAGAAGTAAATTTGAGAGTTCTGAATGGCTGAGTTTGAGCGCCTATACACCTAGCATACATATACACATCAAACTTAGGCTTTGTTTGGGATGACTTTCTTACTGCTTTTTAAAGCAGTTTTCAAGTACAAATATTTTATTTTTGTACTAAAAAATTATTTTAAGAAGCCGTAAAAAAGTCGTTCCAAATGAAGCTTAAGCCATTAAAAGAGTTGAAGAATTGTAATAATTGATGATCATTAAACAATTTAATATGATTCTTTATGAAATGAGGATCAATTTAATTTGTATTATAGAATAGAGTTTTTCACTAAATATCAATTTTTTTGGTTTATCTTTATGAGACAATACTGCATGCTGATTCCTATAATAAAAGCATCAATTTCTACTTGAATGGTTTCACAAATTGGGAATTTGACAAAAAAGTGGTGCTAAGCACAATTTGCCTGAATGACAATTTTTTTTGGAAATTTACATACATATCACTTTATTTCATGATATTTACATATCTAACACAAAAAATATTAATATTACATGTATACCATCCATATACAACTTTAATATCAAATATACCACTCCTATAATTCTTTTCTACCATGGGTGGTAGACATGTAATATTAATGTTTTGGGTGTTAGATATGTAAATAGCATGAAATAAAGTGGTATGTATGTAAATCTCCCCCCTTTTTTTGCTTCAATTGATGTGTTGACTTAAAAATATACAAAAATTATAATTTAGAAGATATTCTTTAGTTCACGGCTCCAAGTGGATGCTCATGTTGATGTCGAGGTGCTTGTATCTTTAATTATATATTGGACTATTACAATTGGGCTAGACCTCAAAATTTTTTTCTCTTTTGAAGATCTCCATGTAAAAATTATGATGTCTATTACAACTTCTATCTATACGTACTGAATTTTAGTACAAAACTAAGATATTAAACACATTTTCTGTATCATTACAAGTTTTTTAGCATGAAACAATCATTGAAGTTTTGTTGTTTTTTCTTGTTATAAGAGAAGAGTTTTTTGCTTTAAATGGTTTATGGTTGGTGCCATAATTATGTTGACATTGGCAACAACAAACTCGCATTTTGTGAGATTAAGAGAAAATTTGCTTTCACATAATGCAACAAGAGTTAATTTAAGATGATGCAAGTGGTTAACCATAGAAGTAGTAAAAATCAAAATACCATCAAATAAACAATGCAAATTTGGCCAAAAATTCTTGTAAGCATCTCATACGTCTATGTCCATAAAGATATCAAGCATGTTGTAGAGGTTGAATTGGGCTGCAAATGAATCAAGTCGAGCCGAGTTTCAGCCTCAACCTCGTTTAATAGGACCCTGTTTGAGCTCGCCTTGTTAACAATTGAGCTTTTTTGGCTTTTGTTCGAGCTCGAGTTTAAAAAACTCCTGCTCAAGCGCGACTCGTGTTCTCATTCAGGCTTATCGAGCCGCTCATCAACCCAAGCCGATGGTTCAACTCGTTTAGAAAAAAATATAATCACAAATAAACACAACGAGCTAAGCCAAGCTGTTCGTTACTCGTTGTACCGCTATTGGTCCTCACATGTTTTTTATTTTATAGAGCAAAGTTACGACATTCGAAGTGGTGTGGGACTAAAC
>NW_021319083.1:4225850-4244078 GCF_001605985.2 Dendrobium catenatum | reverse complement strand
ACCCCACAATTTTTTTTTTTTTGGGTTTCGCTGATGCCACAGAGGAGAGGGGGGGTGGGGGAGGGGGAGGCGGTTGGGATTTTTTGAACAGGCGGACAGGAGAAGGAAAAACGAAATAAAGAAGAGAGAGAGAGGCCTCTGACGGGAAGTGGTAAAAAATGAAAAAATTTTATGCTATTTTATAATAGTTATCATCCGTTTAGACTTTAATCATCTATTAGTCAAATATGGTATAATATTCTTTTTAATTAACTAAGGAAAAATGAGTTAATAAGAGTTTAACGAGCCTTGAACACGCCTTAATCAAGCTTCTTACGATTATGTTTACGAGGTTTAAACAATATTGGTTCATGAATATACATGAACCGAACGACAAGCTCGTGTTATTAGCTTATCAATTTTTATAAAAATTATTCAGCTTGTTTCGTTTTGTTTTGTCATCAAACAAACGAGTCTTACTCTAGCGAGGCTTGAGCTACTCATCGAAAACGTTCGGTTCGTTTACACTCCTATGTTGATGGTATGACAACCTTTTCATATTGGTCCTTAGTAAATTTTAACTAAGTTATCATTCTTCATCAGCTGAATACAAATTTATTGATATCCTAAACAAACCTATTTAAAAAAATGAAATTTGTGCATAAATGTAAACATATTTAATCACAATGACTATCAATACATATTTAACAGTTTCCACTTCTTTTTATGGGTTTCGTTGGGACAACTTTTACTAATTTCTAAATACTTTTTAGACTAAAATTTTTTCTTTTTTAAAAAAAAATGTTTATAAAGCAGTGTGAAGTGGTCTCAATGAACCTAAGAATGCTGCTCTGTGCATAGACTCAAAATGCTTTCTAGATGAGTATTTTCGTTTGAAGAGTTATCAATTCAATATGTATGAAGTAATGTTATGCTCCTTATGATTCTTCTTGTAAAGGCTGCACATCAGCAAGGTAGCTCTAATGCTAGATATATTTGACGATGGATAGATTTGCAGAAGGTGGTAGTTCACCATTACAAAAAAACATTAATGTAGCGTAATGTAGGCACATTTTGGTACGTTCACCCATCAGATGCTTTTGTTCAGCTCAATGAAAAATAAGTATCCTGCAAGTTTCCTTGTATTTATCTATATATGGCCACAGCTGAAGTAATGTGAGGATTTCTGGTTTGTTGTAAAGTTATCTAGATTAAGGTTTCATTAGGAACAACTTTCTTTACTGTTTTGATTTCATATTCATAATCATATTTATTTTGTTTGACTATACTTTTAAAAATAATTTGTACAAGAAGCTGCTTTTCTAGTTACAACTTAAAAAAAAAAATCATTTTCCTTCACAACAGCTTTAGCAAACTCTTTTATAAAAGCTGTAGCCGCTCTCAAAACAGATTCTAATTTAGTATTCACTTGGAGCTTTCGACCCTTTCCAGCCGGCTGAATTAGCAGATGATTGGGGATTGAAGAGGCTTATCTTGCTGACTTGTGGTTGACTTACCTTAATACGTTCTTTGAATTTTTTTTGAATATTTACCAGTCGAAAATTATGAAGTAAGATACAATATTCTTTATAAGAAAAGTTTATTACCTCAACAGAAGTTTCTAATTTTCCTCTCATCTCCATTACAATTTGCTGAAGTTTCTGGTTCAGCGGATTCAATCTTTGTTTTCAAGAGTGATTAAGCTTCACACAGTGTGGTCCAAGCCTCTACGATCAGCGTTTGGGGACACTTCCAACAAACGAATGGAATAAGGAGAAAATAAAATACTCAACTGTAGCTTATAATTGCTCAGAATTCAAGCTAAAGTTGTTAGAAAAATGTCTGAATGAAAAAAGGTCGCAATAGCTTATCTTATTTATGAATAAAAATAAGTGTGTGGGTATATGGGTAGCGGGGACACTGGTCGGGACAGGTTTGGGAAGATCCTCTTAGTAGAGGCATCTTGTGATCAGGAGATTATAGATGGATGGAGATCATAGTTTGAACTATGGGTTTGTTAGAATCAGGTGGATGGTGGTTGGGACACCATAGTTGGGTGACAATAGTAAAAGGATATAATCCAAACAATGTTGGGAGGGGGAGGCGCTTGGGATTTTTTGAACAGGCGGACAGGAGAAGGAAAAACGAAATAAAGAAGAGAGAGAGAGGCCCTCTGACGGGAGTGTAAAAAATGAAAAAATTTTATGCTATTTTTTAATAGTTAAATAATGTTAGACTTAATCATCTTATTAGTCAAATATGGTATAATATTTCTTTTTAATTAAATAAGGAAAAATCGAGCTCTAATAGAGCTTTAAACGAGCCTTGAACACAAGCCTTAATCAAGCTTCTTAACGATTATGTTCACGAGCTTTAAACAATATTGTTCATGAGTATAAACGAACCGAACGACATGCTCGTTTATTTAGCTATCCAGTTTTTATCAAAATTGTTCAAGCTTGTTCGTTTTGTTTGTCAAACGAACTTAAACGAGTTCTTATCGAGCCGAACCTCGAGCTGCTCATCAAACTCTCAGTTCGTTTACAACCCTAGGTTGAATAATATGAACAACCTTTCATATTGTCCTTAGTAAATTTTAAACTAAGTTATCCATTCTTCATCAGCTCGAATACAAATTTAGTGATATCCTAAACAAATCTAATTAAAAAAATGAAATTTGTGCATAAATGTAAACATATTAATCTCATGACTATCAATACATATTTAACAGTTTCCATTCTTTTAGGGTTTCGTTTGGGACAACTTTCTTACTACTTTTTAAAAAGTTTGTTAGTACTAGATTTTCTTTATAAAAAAACTGTTTTATAAATCAATGCGAAAGTTGTCCCAACTAAGCCTTAGAATGCATGCACCGTGCATAGACTCAAAACTGCTTTTAAATAAGCTATTTCTTGAAGAGGTCATCACCATTCACCGATGTCATGAAGTATGTTATGCTCCTTATGATTCTTCCTGTAAAGCTGAACATCCAGCAAGGTAGCTCCTAAGGCTAGATATATTTGATGATGGATAGATTGCAGAGGTGGTAGTTCAGCCATTACAAAAAGATTAATGTAGCAGTAATTTAGCAACATCTGGAAGTTCAGCCATCAGATGCTTTTGTTCAGCTCATAGAAAAATAAGTATCCTGGAAGTTTCCTTGCATGCCCTCGCAATTGAGGTCTCAAGACCCTCGCGATCGACTGTGGTGCTCTTTGGTGATGGGGAGTTGGTAGCAGTTTGTTATCATTTGAGGGCTGTAAACGAGTCGAGCTCGAGCAGGCTTATTATTTTTCGTGTTCGGCTCATTTGAAGTTGTTCGTAAATAGCAATTCTTGCACATCATCGATGGAAATTACCACCTTACTGTTAACCTCTGTTATGAAAACAACAAAAAATGCATTACCTCTGTAATCCCTCCCAAAATCCCGCAAGGAATCCCGCCGAGTTACTGTGCACTCGGCGCCGCTCACGTCGCTTCCCACGATCTCTGCTTGAAGCCCGCCTCGACCTTCTTACCTTCACGCCTATAAAACAAGAGCAAGCTCTCATTACATGAGGTTGGATTCCCGTTCACGATCTCCTTCGATCCCGACCCTTTCGGTTCCTTCGGCCAGAGAGAGATTATAATTAGTTATAAATTAATTATAATTTTTATAATTAGTTTATATTAATTATAGTTTATCTTAATTAATTAATAATAATAATAATAATTAACTATAATTAGTTATCGTTAATTATAACTAATTATTTTAATCATAATTAATTAATTTTAATTATACTTATTTATTAGAAAATAATTATAATTTATATATGGTTAGTTGATATTAATTATAATTAATCTTTATTAATTATAATTAATGATGATTAATTATCATTAATAATAATTAATTATTTTAATTATAATCAATCTAAAAAAAAAATTATTCTCTCATGGCTTGCAACGGGCCGACAAACCCCTTACGTGCTCACATAGCGTTGTAGAGAGGAAAATCGGTGCGGCGCTTGCAGTGACTTAAGAATCCATCTTCAATTCTAGCAAAGAGCTGGCAAACCCCCTACGCGCTCACGTAGCGTTGTAGGGAGGAAAACCGGTGCGACGCTTGCGGCGAGGGGGATAAAAAAATATATTTTTAAAATAAGTACCCCGGAACGCTCACTAGTACAGAGGGGGGAAATATGTATTTTTTTTTTAACTTGTGCTCCAAACCCTTAAAAGCACACGTAGCGGATGGGGATTTTTAATAAAATTTGCAACCGCGGTGTCATTTTTTACACCTACCTGAAGCGCTCACGTAGCGTCAAAGGGAAGGCTGCCTCTTGGTTTTTCCTCTAAACAGGGGAGACACCGGGAGGCTGCCGAAATTTCCACTGAAACCGAGGACTTGGATAAATTTTGGAGAGCTTGAACTTGCAATCTTTTTTACAAATAGTTTGAAACTTGAATTTGAAATTGCACATCGAACTATACTTGAATTCTACAAGACAGCAGGGGACTACTTGAACTCGAATGAGTTGAATAAAGGACTTGATTGAAGGACTTGATTGAACTAAAAACAAAAATCAATTTGGGACTTGTGGACTTGATTTAATTGAGTTAAATAAATTCAAATCTAAGTGAATATAAACCTTAAATGAACTTGAAAGACAACATAAGCTTGGACTTAAAACAAGTGAACTCGACTCGAACTCGGGTTTGAATTAAGTGCAAAGGACTTTGAATTGACTTGAACAGCATGAACTATAAAGAAATTGAATGGAATACACAAAACTGAGCTTTGGATGAATTAGCAAATCAAAGTCTAAATGCATCATGATCATCCAAGTGAATAGTAAGTACTCAACTACCATGATGACTTTCATCAATTAGCCATTTGTAGTCTATTTACAAGTAGAGGCATAATGATATTTCAATGAACCTCACAACATATGTGCAAGATGAGTCATTCACAATTGAAGATGAAAACCAAGTGATTATAAACAAGAAGAAAGAATGACTTGTGGATGAGAACTTAAACTTAAGCTTGCTACTTGAACTCAAGCAAGAATTAAGTGAACCAATGCAAAAGATATCTTGAACATGAACTAAATAGCATCATGTGGAGTTTGGAATATTTGAACAAACAACTCTCTTATAACATGCATATGAAAATGAAAGGATAAATGAACAACAATCATCTCAAGTCAAATACAAAAGAAATTATGAAAGGCATGGCTTGATGGCAAGGTCACTACATGAGGGCCCTAGAAGCATGATAATTGATTTGTAAACATGATTCATCCCTAAGCAATAATTAATAGAAATCATCACCTTAATTGAATGATTATCATATAAAAACTCCAATGGATGTTGTAGTTGACCCATGAAAGCTACTCCAACAAAAGTGTAAATCTTCTATCAACAATAATGAACTTGACAGAAGCTTGTAGTGTCTTGAGGATATAGGCAACAGTTGCTAGAAGGATTGAAAGACGCTCAAGAAAATACTCCAATTGCAGCAGACATACGCATATGCAACGATGACAATTAACAACGAATAACAAATGCTACAACACACTTGCAGTCAATAAACAATCAATAGGTTATGAAATATATTAATTTACTGTAGGCAAAGATGAAAGATCTGCAACACATACAATCTCTCTACGAAGACAAATGTATGTGCCACATGCCACTGATGGGTAGATGCAGAAAGACTTCATTAAATGCATTTCTTGTAGTCAACCTCAGTCTGCAAATGAATACATCTACCTGTAACAGTAGTGGACATGTTACAAGGGTTAAACCATAATGAAATGTATAAAGAATGCAGCGAATGCAAGTCTGCACGAGATTCTGAGAGGCAGAAGATTAGTTAGTGCACTATAATTTACCTGTGCAAATCATGCAAGTAGTGCATGATAGTCTACCTGTACAAAGCAACGAGCAACTCTATTCAAAAACTGTTATGCCATGCCACCGAATCCGCAACACTCGTATTAGCGGACAAAAGGTGTGTATAAGCTCTCAAATGAAATGTTATGTACATTCAAATAGCAATTATATGCACTACTGAAATATTTCAAAATACCCCTGCATATGCACTGTAATTTATATACACATAGGTACATTAAAGGGGAAAATATAATCTCGACCCGCATGGGCCCCGACGAGCGTGTTATTGGTACACATGTGACGTCTAAAAATACTGCGCAAGTTATTAAATTTGAACATGATCCTCCTAAGCAGGTAAAAAGGAGTAGACAGGGTATAATTATAAAATGCTCCTAAATACCCGTATGGGTCCCGGCAAGTGTGTTATTGGTACACAAGTGATGTCTAGGGATGCTGCGCGGGTCGATAAGTGAATTCAAGTTCGAACCCGATCCTTCTATACGGATCAATAGAAGTCGACAAGGTTCTAACAATCAAATAAGTATACGCTGACGGCGACCGGTATATTTATTTTACTGCATTCATATTAGGCCTTCAAGGCCTTTAACAAAATAGGAGTAGACACGGTTCGAACCATCAGATAAATATGCGATCACGAAATCGACCAGAATATTTATTTTATGCATTCATATTAGGCCTTCAACAAAAGAAATTCACAAACAAAGGAATAAAGCCTACAAAAACCTGATCCCCTATCAGCAAGGTGATATGGTCGACAAGGTTTGATCAATGAATGACTCCATACTCCGATGATGGTCGTGTTGATATAAGATCTCAAACGGAGGGGTCCATTTCACAAATTCTTCAAATACCATCCCAAATGTCTCCAAAAGATCTACAAAAATCCTAAAATCCTAAATATTTAAAATTTGAAATAAATCCATCAATGCTTAAAGCAAAATTCATCCACCTCCGCAACAGTTTGCTGGGGTAGACAAATTAAAATTTATCTCAACTCACATAGAGCTAATGCCTTGTCGAAAATATCACTATGATCCATTCTCAAATAATCTCCTACCATTAAGGATGTGATACGTATCCTCTAATAGGTAATTTTACTGCCAAATGGCACCATAGGATAAATGGTTATGACCCGGGGCCCTCTGAACTGAGTGGTTTTGCCACCAAATGGCACCACAAAATACCGATTATGGCCAGAGCTAATACGCTCCTTAGTGGCACAACAAAGCCCTCTGTTAGCTAAAGTGGATTTAAATTTATCCCCTTAGATAAACATTCACCCCAGGTCTATAAGGTACCCTTGGACGAAGCAACCCATGACTGCTGATAAGGATCCTTCTATCAGGTTAGGTCGACTACCTCCTCTGACTAAGTAGACCAGGGACCATGATGGCCTGGGATGATGGAACCATGGGATCTTGATCGGGTCCATCATCCATTCCCCCACCATCCGGTTTAAGTGAAAGATTATGAAATTCCAATTTTAAATATCAAAATTACCAAATTCTTCAACCATTCCAACATCTCAAATCCATGCTGTTACTATATGCCAGATAACACGTATCTCTACGTATCTGATTGACGACTAGCCTTAATCAAAAGTTTTCTCTCGTTATCGAGAGGGGTAATTAACTAAAAAAATGAGGAAAATGAGGGCTTGTGCCTATAGGAAACCAGAACTTAGATCATAAAGTCCTCGCAAAATGAGGGCAAAATCTCTGGGTAGTGTCTTATCTACAAACCCATATGCCTTCAAAAATTTACCCCAGAACTTATTCCGTTAAAACTCCCTCGCCAAAACAAAAAAAAAAGCACAATCAGCGTGGCGGGGAGGCCGGGGCCAAATTTTTGGAGCCCACACTTACACATCTAAGGTAGGAGGACTTCAATTTCTTTTAGGATGTGGATGCTTAGCAATCTTCAATTTCTCTTGTTGTGAGCTTAGTACATTGGGAGGTCACTACTTGTCTAGGAGTTAGCAAAACCTTTTGAAGAACGCATGAAAAGAACTCTCCTTCTCCCAACACATTTTCATATTCATCATTTATAGAAGGAGGATTATCTTGGTCTTTAGCATCTTGTTCTCCATCCATCAATTTTATAAACTAACAAAAAATAAGGCTTTCATTAGATCTATGGTCAAGCTGGAAATAATGTAGGATTTGGTTTGTTGTAAATGTTATCTAGATTAAGGTTTCATTAGGAACAACTTTTTTACTATTTTGATTTTCAGATCATAATCATAGATTTTGTTTTACCACTATTTTTAAGAAATTTTTGTGCTAGGAAGCTGCTTTCTAGTACAACTTAAAAAAATCATTTTCTTCACGACAGCTTTACAAACATCTTTATAAGAAGCTATAGCCGTCTCAAACAGATTCTAATTTAGTATTCACTTGAGTTTTCGAGCCTTCCAGCCTAGCTGAATTAGCAAATGACTGGGATTAAAGAGGGCTTATCTTGCTGACTTGTGGTGACTTACCTTATATGTTCTTTGAAAATTTTGTTTATAAGAAAAGTTTATTACCTCAACAAAAGTTTCTAAGCTTTCCTCTCATCTCCATTACAAATTTGCTGAAAGTTTACTGTCAAAGAATTCAATCTTTGTTCAAGAGCTGATTAAGCTTCACACAGTGTGTCCAAGCCTCTTATGATCAGCGTTGGGGACACTTCCAACAAACGAATGGAATAAGGAGAAAAAAATAAAATACTCACTATAACTATAATTGCTTAGAATTCAAACTAAATTTGTTAAAAAAATGTCTTGAATAAAAAAAAGGTAGCAACTCGCTTATCTTATTATGAATAAAAATAAGTGTGCGGGTATATGGGTAGGTAGGGGACACTGCCTGGGAAAGTTTGGGAGATCCTTTAGTAGAGGCATGTTGATTAGGAGATTATAGATGGGAGAACGTAGTGGAACTCTAGTTGTCAAAAGATTGTAGTCGAGTGATAGTAGACAGAAAAGCATAGTCGGGTGAAGGTGTTCAAATGATAGTAGTTGGGGGACCATAATTAGGTGATGGTGGTTGGGGCACCATAGTCGTGCGGCAATGGTCAAAGAACCATAGTCAAATAATGTTGTTTGAGAGATTATAGTTGGGCGATGATTGAGTGACTCTGTTTGGGAGGTTGTAGCCATGCGATGGTGGTCATGGATTGTAGTTAAACAATAGCGGTAAAAAGACCCTAGTTAGGTGACATTAGATCAAGTACTATAATTGGGTGAAGATGATTCAAGGACCGTAGTTGGTGATGATAGTTGGAAAATCATAGTTAGGAGATTGTGCTAGGGACACAATAGTCTAGCGACGATGGTGGGGGGATTATTTTTGTCGGGCAAGGTGATTAGGTGATTTTAGTCAAGCATTGATACCCAAGAATTGTAGTTGGGTGACAATGGTTGAGGGATCATAGTTGGAAGATAGTATCTAGAAGACTATATTTGGATGATATTAGTCATAAGATCATAATATGACAATAGTAGTTGGGAGATTATTGTCTGCTAATGGTGTTCAGGTGACCTTAATCAGGCGATGGTGATCATTGAATGGTAATAAAGTGATGGTGGTTGGTGGATATTAGTTAGGTGGAAATGGTTGATAAACTATAGTTAGGCGATGGTGATTGAGGGATCGTTGTAACAACCTGAAAGTTTTGAAAATAATTAACAAAGAAATTTAGGAAAAGTATGAAATTTCTGAGCTGTGGTGCTGTGATTTCAAGAGCAGAGGCTTTTGGGGGGAGAAGCGCTAGGGTGTTGGAATTTGACGCGGTGGTGTTGATGCTTTGAGCTTTACAATAACTCTAAAATGAGCATGCAGCGCTGAGGTGCCGGGTTGGAGCATTGTGATGTTAGGCATTGAACAAATATTTTTTAATATAATTTATCATCCACTTAGCCACGCTCCCATCCAACCATTAGGCTTGTCGGGGAAGGAGAGTAAGAGGGGCAGAGGAGAAAGTGGAAAGAGAGAAAAGGGATAAAGGAGTTCAAAGCATTTTCATATGTCTGTTATATTTAGAGATTTCTTATATTCATGACAAGTAACTCGAATCCCACTCGAGTTTTTAATGATTTTGAGTTTGATGAATTTAATCTTTCCCAATTATATATGTATATATATATATATATACATATATATGTATATATATATATATGAATTTTATGAGCATTTTGGCCTAGAATATTGTTCGAATGTTTCACAAGATAAAATTTGATAATTAAAGTTGTTCAAAGTAAACGAATTTATTTTGCTTTTCTGTATTTTCTTATATTAGTGCATTTCAAATATATATTGACTTATATTGAAATAAAAATGGGCATGCCTAATATTTTAAATGATCAAAATGATATTTGCTTGTAAATGAGTAAAGCTAGCTATATAACACTAATAAATAATTACGGATGGCTTTTTAAAACATATAATCATCCTACGTAGGAAGATTTGACCAACTAATTTATTCTTAATTATAAACTATTTGTAGTGTAATCCTATATCATTAGTCTGTAGTGATTTGACCGAATTATGTGACGCAGAGGGTGGTGACTCCTTTATAGTGATTTATCTCCAAATACTGGAGTAATATTTAATGATGATGATCGAATGATATATATGGGCAATAATTATTAATACTCATGAAGTTAAATTAAAAAAATAAAAATATCGGGACATTAAAGGCGGAGATGTCTTGCCTGCCTATTTACAATCACATTGATTTATATTTACATGATTGAATATGAAACCGATTATATAGGAGATTGTAAGCCATTTTGAAATCAATTGCTGTATTTGATTATTGATTATTACACCTCATAAACATCGATGGAACATATAGCTATGTTATACTTGTTATAAACTTGGCTTCATGGATGGGGTGGATTTTGATGTAGCAAACACCTTGACCTCTTTTACTACTGACAGTTTCAGGATTCAAAGACGGATGGAAAATCGAAACCGCTCAAGACTGGGTAGATTAGGATTGAGTCAGTATATAATTTCCTTTTTTCTCTTTCTTAAGTCAATTGTAAATGTTTGAAGTGACTGATGTTAAGCTAACCCTACACAACACACATTGAGAGCATCAGAATTTCTGTTTTACTCACATCGTCCCAAACGATATTTATATCGGCCTGGAACGATCGAGTTCAAAACAGAAGTTCTAATTAGGATTATTTTAGTTTAGGCAATCGTAATTAACTGATCGTTCCTGTGATGATACTGTTGATCGGACAGGACGATATGCTTCAAAACAGAAATAAATAGCTTGCATGATCAATTTAAGCAGTATTCTATAATATTTTTTGGGAAATCAGACCAAGGACGATGTAAGATCAGCCTGGACGATGATGACATAATTATGCATAAATTGAATCCGACAATAAGGATTATGATACGATCACATCATTCTGGACGGTCACAGGATCGCCGGAAGCGATATACTAAAAAATCCTTTAGTTGCCTCTGGACGATAGAATATGCCAGCACAAATTCAGAGCGATGTTCTGCCGATCAGGACTCGGGACAGCTCGGAATTCGAGGGCGAGTGCTCTGGACGATTTTTCTCTGATTTGAACTGATCATCTGGGACGATCGTGAGATTGGCCTGGACAATCAAGCCATTTTCAAGCCGTCTAGTTCATTTTTTCGGAGCGGTGTTTCTGGCGATCATCTGTGTTTTTGAACGGATGTACAGGACGATATTATTATCGTCCTGGACGATAAAGTTGGCAAATTGCATTATATTGAGGCTCTTTTGAAGCTCTTTCTATTTAAGAGCTATTGTTCAACAGTTTTAACATCCTTTGGCTGCTGTCTTGACCTGAGAAAAACCTAAAAGGAGAGAGAGGAGAGGATTAAAGAGAGAGTGATCTTGTGAGGCGGAGAGCGTGAGGGAGTTCACAAGGGTTCCTCAGCATGTTGTCACTTTTTCTTCCTTAGATTCTCTTGTCCTTGAAGGGTTGGAGAGGTAAGCTATCAGCGATCGATCGAGATCTCTTGCCTGCTTCAGGGAGGAAGCAAAAGGAGTGGGGTTCTCTGCCATCTGACGCGGATGTGACAAAAAGAGGTGATTTTGTAAGGGCTTCTCCGGCCTTGCGTGGGGGCTAAAGGAGAGTCACGTTGGTTTAGTGCAATACTCAGAGGGCGCCCTAGGGAGTCGGATGTAGTCAAGTTACCGAACCACATATAACTCTTGTGTTCGTTTTTACTGCTTCCGCCTTAATTTTCCGCACTTATTTTTCTGTGGTGACTTTGGTTTGTGATATTTGTTCTTGTGTTTAAAGATTTTTTTTTTAAAATATCAATTCACCCCCCTCTTGGTTAGCCTCGGGACTAGTTCATAGGGCCTAACATCCCTAACGAACTTTCAAGTGGTATCAGAGCGGGATTTATAAAAATTGAGTTTGAAAACTTTTTAAATTTTGATCAATGGCTAACTTTGGGAATCGTAATACAACTGAAGGATATTCTATTACACGACCTCCTTTGTTTGACAACCTTCCTTTTAATTTTTGGAAAACTCGTATGTCTACTTTTCTGCAATCAATTGATTATCGCATGTGGATGCTTATTAAAGAAGGAATTCTCCACCTTCTCGTTAAATTAACGAAATTAAAACTGAAGTTGCTTTTACTGAATGGACTTTCGATGAAAGAGATTTAGCTCAATTAAATGCGAAGTGTTTGAATTATTTTTTTGTGCTTTAAAATCTGAGGATTACATGCTTGTTTCTACTTGCTATATTGGAAAAGTGATTTGTGATAGGTTGTGCATTACTTATGAAGGAACCAATAAAGTGAAATAATCTCGTTTGAATATTCTCTTGCATGACTACGAATTTTTTCGTATGAAACCTTCTGAATCAATTTCTGATATGTATATAAGGTTCACTCAAATTGTTACTTATTTGTATGCCTTAGAAAGAAAACTTTCAAATTATGAAAAAGTAAACAAGATTTTGAGATGCTTGCCTTCGTCTTTTGATGCTAAAATCACTGTAATCATTGAATCTAAGGATTTAAACACATATTCGATTGATAACTTAATTGGCTCACTCATTGCTTACGAGCAAGGGGTGAATCAAAGAAATCTCGATGCATGTGAAAAAAGAAAGGAGAAAATAGTGGCACTAAAGGCACACAAATCAGACTATGATTCTTTGGGTCTGAGAGCGATGGCATTGCCTTAATCACAAGGCAATTTAAAAGCTTTCTAAGAAAGAAGCACAAGCATCATCAAAAATAAAGAAAAAGTAAGAATAACAAATATTCTAAAGAATCTTCTGATATTGTTTGTTTTGAATGCAGAAAGCCTGAACATATTAGAGCAAATTTTACTACACTTCAAGATCACTCAATCAAAGAAAAGGATGAGAAAAAACGCAAGCTCAGGAAGGAAAAAAAGAGACTTCATAAGGCGTTTTTGGCAGATTCTGCATCTGATTCATCGGAGACTGAACTTGAAGACAAAACAACAAACTTGTGCTTAATGGCGGAAGATCATCTTGATCAAAGTGATGAAGAAGAGGAATGTAAACCAACTTATGATCAATTGTTCAAAATTTATGAGAAAATTCTTGCAACATACAAAAAACTTAAGAAAATACATGCTAGCTTGAAGTTGGAACTTTTAAATATACAAAAAGAGCATGAAATCATTTTCAAAGATCATTCTACGATTGATTCAAATCACATGGCTCTACTTAATGAATTTGATGATTTAAACAAAAAACATTCAGAATTAATTAATGAGCATGATGCATTAAAAGTTTCACACACCTCGCTCGAATTTGATTTTAAGAAATCCGAAGAGAAAGCAAAATTTGAGAATTGAAAATGATATCTTAAAAAATACTAATTTGAGGATTAAAAAGGAATTGAACTCAATTAAGAGAAATTGGATGACATCCACTTTTTATCTAAAGTCAAGACCTAGGAAGAGGCATAACAATCCAAATCATTTAAGAAATCATTTTCCTAGCATTAGATGATTTTCATGTGGCATCCTAGGACACATCTCACACACTTGCACTGTTCATCGTAGTACACACTGGGTGTGTAGACCAAAATTGTATGATTCACAGCATAGCACACAAGCATCGCTTTCTACAATTCATAAGAAGGGACACAAACCTTTTTGGGTTCCTAAATCTAACAGTTGTTGATTCTTGCATGAGTGCTCTCATCAAAGACCTCATGAGAAGCATAGGATACTTGGACAAAACGGAGGCTCACTACTCATAATTGCTTAAACTTACTGCTTCACAATTTCTTGAAATGCTTTGTTAATTAAATGATTGTTTTGTTTGTTTTTCGTGCTAGCTTTTTGTTGTTTTAACTGTTTTATTTTTTTCATTGATTTTTTATATGATGTTTTTTTCAAGCCTTTTAGATTTTGAAGATTTAATGCCAATGATTAGCACCTCTAAATCGGTTAAAAGGAGAAACATCGTTGATGTGTTTCCCTTCTTCTAGCCCCTTTTAGTAGGTATAATTTTCTTCTCTAAAACAAAAGTCTATCTCATTTTAACAGATAGTTTTTGAAATTAAGATCTTTTTTTTATCTTGATATAATAATCTATTCTATATATAATATCCAAAGTTTTTATATATCTTTCAAGTTAATTAAAATCTTGTCATTACATATATCATATGATTTTGATTGTGTTTTGTGACTAGTTCTTCTCTATGTTAGAGAGAGAGTTCCTATTCTCTAATATTTGGAAGATATCCTCACAACTAAGAATCTTTTTTAAACATTGTAAAAGAGAATTTATCTTGCAAAAAAAAAAGTGGCAAAGATGCCAAATTGAAATAAAAAGAGTATACACAAAAGTATATCAAAAATTAAAAGATGCTCAAAGAGTAAATCAAAGTGGCAAGAGGCATAAAATGAGCCCACTAAAAGCAAGCTATCCTCTCTTTTCAAAACTTTAAAACTTAGAAGAACTCATGGGTTATTTGATATTTTCAAAGTCTTGATTTCAAATTCCATGATTGAGACAAATTACTTTGATATATTATCTATGAGATATTTTCGTTGTAACCAAGTTTTGAACATATCTTGTTTTTACCCAATTAAGTTATTATGAGTTAAATTTTTTATTTTCAAAAGATAATTTTTACCCTAAAAGAAGTTCGAGCTAGGGATTAACAAGATCGGATATTCTACCGTTTTCAGATTGTGACATTGTTAACTCATTGATCTTTTGAATCTCTAAAATTTAATGTTTTAGAAAATTTGTCATATGGATGCTTTGCTAAAAAAAAGAAAAATTAAAAACAAAAATTTTGTTTGTCTTTTCTTTGCTGGTTTTTAGTTTTTCGTTGTTGTTTTTAACTTTTTATTTTATTTGTTTTTGGAGCTTTCTCTGATCATCTCCATCTTTTTTTGGTTTCCAATTTCTTGTCACATTATCCTAACCGATATTTTTATCGTCCTGGACGATATGATAATTTCTATTCAAAATTCCATCTTCTGAGCTTGCTGCAAATCATTGTCCTAGCCGAACTCTATATCGTCCTGGACGATATGATCGTTCTCTGCAAACAATCATCTTGATCGTCTTGGCCAATACCTGTTCGTCTTGGCCGATGAGTTTATGAGAATCGTTCTGTCCGATACACTAGATTGTCCGGGATGATCCACGTGTCAGTACGTTTAAAATCTTTAAAATCTGCCCCGGACGATCCATTACTGGACAATCATCCCGGCCGATCCACTATTCATCCTGGACGATACACGTGGCACAAATTTAAAATATTTTAAATTCGGCCGGTACAATCAATTATTGTGCATCGTCTTAGACGATACACCTAATCGGCCAGGATGATCTGCTTTTTCAACGGTCGTTCGGCTTGACTCCTCCGGACGATCGCCTGTGTCTAATCGTCCTGGCCGATATCTGATCGGCCCGGACGATTGGCCCGCCTTTTTGACCAATCGGTCTGTACTTAATAATTAAACCATATCGTCCTGGATGATTCTACGATCGTCCTAGATGATGTGGCCATTTCTTTAAATTCAGGCCTTTCAGCCATTATTTTTCACCTCAAGCTTCTCCTCTCTTATTTGCTTACTATTTTTCTGCTATGACTGGGGGAAAGCAAGTCTAATAAACTTCCGGGAGCTCTTCAAAGGCTACGATTGACCCTTATTTCAGGGAGGCAGATGATGAAGCTGCTTACCATCGGTATAAAGAGTGTGGGATTACTCTCTCCAGAACTATCAATCCTGTCCACCTCTCATATCTGGTATTAGATCTTTTTACTCACATCTCTCTGTGCTTCATTCTTACTCTCGTTGTCCCCTTCAATTCTGATTTTCTTCGTGAATTTTTTGCAAATTTTTGCATAAATTCTGCTTACACATCCCTGACCTCCTATGTGAATCGACACCTGGTCGAAATCATATATCATGACTGTACTGAACTGTTGCAGCTATCCACCTTTGGGGATAAGCTGCATACCATCATCTCAGATCCTGATTTTAACTGGACCTCGCAAATCATTTTCTTCGTCAGACCAACGCGCCCTTTCATGTTGGAGATACTAGCTCTTTAGTCAAAGATGCTAGGACAATCCAGCATGTCCTTCGCACTTCCATTATTCCAAAAGCTGGGGACCGAGTCCAGATCACTCCTCTGCTTTCTCTAACTATCTTTTACATCATGATCCGTAGAGAGTTTAATGCCAATGACTTGATTTTTCGATACATTGATCATTTGAAAATAATCTGCAACCCATGCCATAAGAGGAAACCCAACCTGGCTTTAAGACACCTCATAGCTGATGTTCTTGAAACCAAATATCAACTTCAATATCCTGCTCCTCCCAACCTCCCAAATCTCTTCTACTCGAACAGCTCTTTCAATATTCTTCACAGTACTCATCTCCACCCAGGGGATGAGGAACCTCAAAGGGCTGAGGTGGAGGAGGCTCCCGCTCCCGTTCCTGAACCTGCTCCTCTTCGCCAGCACTCACAGTTTGATCAGTTAGTAGAGAGATTTGATCAGTTGGAGACCCGATTTGACACTTTTGTAGCTCACAAGCAGCAGTAGCACGATGAGGTTATAGCCCATTTTGATACCCTTGCTGCACACCAGCAGTAGCAGCATGACCAGAACATGGCCTGATTTGGTTCACAATTTGCTGCAATGATCAACTTCTTTCAGCCACCACCACCACCACCACCATCTGATGATCAGAGACCCTCATTTTTCTAGTCTTAGATTCTGTTTTCTGTAGTTGCTTATGTTTGTTTTTCCTTCTTTTTATACTTTTTCTACTTTAGTTACTTTTTAGTTCCCTCCTCCTTTTTGAGATGTCAAAAGGGAGAGTAATATGTTTGTACTTGCTAGTTTTTATTTGCACTTATTTGTACTTGATTGATTATGCTTGTTGCTTTAGTTTGTACTTGCACTTATTTCTATTCTGAATTCTTGAATAACACTGCTATAATCATCAAAGTGTTTGCCATCATAAAAAATGTGGAGATTGTTATAAACTTAGTTTCATGGATTGTGATTTTGATGTTAGCAAACACTTTGACTTCCTTTTACTACTGATATTTTCAGGATTCAAAAATCAGATGAAAATCGGAACCTGTTCAAGATTGAGTAGATTAGGATTGAGTCAGTCTGTAATTTTCCTTTTTCCTTTCTTAAGTCAATTGTAAATGTTTGATGTGACTGATGTTAAGTAACCATACACACACACACACTTAAGAGATTCAGAATTTTTATTTTTACTCACATCGTCCCGGACGATATTTATATAAGGATGATTGATACGATTACATCATCCTAGACGATCACAGGATCGTCCGGGAAGATATACTAAAAAATTCTTAGTTGCTCCTGGACGATAAATATCGGCCAGCACAAATTCAGTGCGATGTTCTGGTCGATCAGGATTAGACAGCTCAAATTCAGGGTGATGCTCTGGAGATTTTTCTTTGATTTGAACTGATCGTCCGAGATGATCGTGAGATTGGCCGGGACGATCAAGCTAATTTTCAATCATCCATTTCATTTTCAGAGCGGTGTTCTGGTCGACCATCTGCGTTTTGAACTGATCGTACATGATGATATTATTATCGTCCTCGACGATAAAGTTGGCAACTTATATTAATTGAGCTCATTTGAAGCTCTTCTATTTAAGAGCTATTGTTCAACGTTTTTGAACATCCTTGACTGCTGTCTTGACCTGAGAAAACCTAAAGGAGAGAGAGATGTTGGAAACTCGCTCAATATGAATTAGGATGTTAAGCCTAATTAAATGACCCAAGGCTAACCAAGAGGGGGGGTGAATTGATAATTTAAAAAGTTATACTTCTACTCTTGGATTTTTA
>NW_021319083.1:4224853-4225750 GCF_001605985.2 Dendrobium catenatum | reverse complement strand
ATATTTATGTTTTCGTAGTTTATGTTTTTATGATTTTGGTTTTGTGATTTTTTTTTTTGTGTGTTTTGAGTTATTTTATTTTTAGAGTCTGTGCATTTGTCATAGTGTATTGTGATTTGTGTTTTGTTTGTTTTTCTTTAATAAAAATTCAAAAAATTCAAAATTGTGGAAATCATCCGGGACGAAATTTTTCGTACGGGACGATGTGTGTAAAATTCAGTTTGCGTGATATGGAACGTCTTGAGAGCAGTTTTTAATTTATTGGTTATTTAGTTTTTAATTACTTTCCAGGACGAAATTTTTTTTCTCTCTCAAACGTCGGGATGATTGAATGCAGCAGTTGAATGGATAAGTCAGTTTTAATTGTGAGCTTCGTCCGTACGAACTTTTGGTTCATCCAGACGAACAGACGTCGATTCATAAGCGGGGGACAGTTTTCAATTGACATCAAAACGAGTTAATTTTTGATCGTCTGTACGAAATTTTTTCGTCTGTACGATTGGTCAAGTCAAAAAGTTGGTACGAAAGGATGTATCGTAAATTGTATTGATTACAAAAAGCCGTTACATTTTGGACAAATTTAATTGTCTATATGAAATTATTTCGTCCAGACGAACGATAATTTTCATCCAGGATGAACTGTTTTTGTCCAGGACGAACGTATTGTTTTCTTTAAATAAGAAGGCTTTCTAACTCAACAATCACATATCCAAACATATCTTTCAATCCCTTTCGACTTCCAAATCAATAATGGCGTCCTCTAGCAAGCGACAAAAGGTGTTAGCCAAGAAACCTCATAGGAATGCTTCTGAAAACTTTCTTTCAAAAGAAAATGATGAATCCATTCCTCATTTTGCCTATGCTAAAATCACACCTTCTCGCATTCTGATTCAAAGC
>NW_021319083.1:4215755-4220663 GCF_001605985.2 Dendrobium catenatum | reverse complement strand
AGTGGAGTGTGAATGGTTCAGAAGGTTACTCAAAGGTGAGAATCTCTTTTGGTTTTTGGTTACTACTCTTCATTTTCTTCTTTCTAGTTGCTCGAGAGAAGATCTTTAAAGAAATTATGTTTCTCTATTAACACTTAGAGGGTGTAAAAGGACAGCGAATCTATACCGACACTTGGAGGGTGTAAAAGAATGACAGTTCTCTGCCAACACTTGGAGAGTGTGAACAGATGATGGTACTCTACTGATACTTGAAGGGTGTGAAAGGACGACGGTTCTCTACTGCACCAGGGATTGGTGGAAATGGGGAAAATTATAAAGGCTTCTCTGCCTTACTATGGGAGTAAAATGAGAATTACTTTTGGTAATAATATAATACCTGAAGAGGGACTCTTCAGGAGTGGATGTAGGTCTTGTTAGAATGAACCACTACAAATATGTGGGTGAATTTATTTTCTGCTTTTTTATTTTTTGCAATTTAGTATTTTTGGTTGAATAATTTACTTTTACAAAATAACAAAAATCAATTTTTCTATTAAAAAGTTCAAAGAAATTTTTTTAAATTATCAGTTAACCCCGCCCTTGGTTAGCCTTGGAACAATTACGTAGGTTTAACAACCTATAAGGTATCAACAAATGGTATTAGAGGTTTTTTTCAAAACTATAAGTTTATACTACTTTTTAAAAATGATAATGACTATATTTAGAATTCGAAATACACCTGAAGGGCATTCGATCACTAGACCTCAGTTATTTGATAATATCCTTTCAATTTTTGGAAAACACGTATATCTATATTTCTTCAATCACTTGACTATCGCATGTAGATTTTAGTTCAGGAAGGGTATACTAGGCTAACTAGACTTGTTGCTGGCAATAGAGTTGGATTAGCTTTTCCTGACTGGACTGCAGAAAAATATGACTTAACATAATTAAATGCAAAATATTTAAATAGTTTCTTTTGTGTACTTAAGTCTGAAGGTTATATGTGGATTTCTACTTGCAAAAGTGGAAAGGACATTTGGGATGGGCTTTGTATTACATATAAAGAAACTAATGAAGTAAAGCAATCTAAATAAAATATCTTATTACATGATTATAAATAATTTTGCATGAAATCCAATGAATCCATTTCTAACATGTACACAAGATTCACTCAAATAGTCACTTATTTGCATGCATTAGGTAGGGAACTAACAAATGCTAAAATAGTTAATAAAATTCTTCATTATTTTCCTATTGCATATGATGCTAAAATTACTGTTATTACAGAGTTGAAGGATTTAAATGTTTATTCTATTGAAAATCTATTTGGATCACTACTTGCTTATGAGCAAAGAGTGACTCAAATGAGGATTGATGCAGGAGAATAGTGAAAGGAGAATAACATAGCACTGAGAGTGGATGAATCAGAGAGTGACAATCACAACTTGAGGATGAGGACAATATTGCCTTGATGACAAGACAATTTAGGAGTTTTCTTAATATGAAGCAAAGGAGATGCCATTAGTGGAATAAAGACAAGTTTCACAAAAATATTAAGGTTTCTAATGATGTGATTTATTATGAATGCAAGAAACCTTGACATATAAAAATGGATTGCCCAAATCTTAAAGCCACCCCTAATAAGGAGAAGGTAGAGGAGAAAACAAATATAAGGAAGGGCAAGAAGAGATTTTAGAGAGCTTTTCGGGTGAAGAGTCCTTTAGATTTGTCAGAAACAGAAAAGGAAGAAGAAGTCATCAACTTGTGCTTGATGGAAGGAAGAAGCTCCTGCTTAAAGTTACTAAAAGAATTTATAGTGTATATAGAAAACTCAAGAAAATATATGCTAGACTGAACTTAGAATTGCAAGAGTTACAAAAAGAGCATGAAACCCTTAGGAAAGATCACGTATTGATTGACAACAACCACATGAGCTTATGAGATGAATTTGATGATTTGAGTAAGCAAAATGATCTTCTAAAATCATCATCTATATAAAGATCACGCATTGATTAACCACATGAGCTTGATGTTTTTATTTTTCTCTTTATAAAGCTTTTTGATTGCTTAGTCAGCAGTGCAATATCATCATCATCTTGTCTAGAAGAGTCACTATCAAAATCAATAGACTTTAAGGCTACAGTTTTTTATTTTCTCTTTTTACCTACATCAAGCTGTCTTTGACTCACTCCTTCCTTATAGGCTATGAGTAACTCACTTAAGTTTTCAATGGAATAATTATTCAGATCTTTAGATTCAGTAATGGCAGTGATTTTTGCATTATAGGAAGAAGGAAAATAATGAAGAATTTTGTTAACTTTTTTATAATTAGTAAGCTCTCTTCCTAAGACATACAAGAAAGTAACAACTTGAGTAAACCAAGTATACATTTTAGAAATAGATTCACTAGATTTCATGCAAAAAAATTATAATCATGAAGAAGAATTTTTAGCCTAGATTGTTTCACTTCCTTTCTTCCTTCATATGTTATACAATGTTTATCCCAAATCTCTTTACCAGTAGTACAAGAGGAAACACAAATGAAGTCTTCATATTTTAAAGCACGAAAAAATGACTTTAAACATTTAGCAATCTATTGGGCTAAATACCTATCATTTGTATTCCATTCAGAAAAGGTATTTCAATTTTAATACCATTTACTAAATATGAAGGTGCAGAATATCCTTCATGAACTAGCATCCATATAAGATAATTAACTGATAATAAAAAGGTGGATATTCAAGTTTTCCAAAAATCAAAAGGAATATTATCAAATAGAGGTGGTCAAGTGATTGAATAACATTCCACAGTATTATAATTACCAAATTTAGCCATAGACCTTTTTTTCAAAAGTTTTATAAAACTAAATTTATGAATCTTGCTCTGTATGACTTAAAAGTTTATGAGGGTTGTTAAACTTTTATAAACTAGCTCAAGGTTAACCAACCGCATTGGCAATTTTAAGTTTTTCTTAAGGGAAAAATAAAATCTTTTTGAAACTCTTTTTAATATTTTAAAACAAATAATTTTATCCCACAATATGGAAGCAAAACTAATTTCACAATAATTAAAATTAGAGATTTCAAACATAGAAAATTCTGAAAAAAATGCAAAAATCAAATACAGTAAAGTAAATAAAAAGAACACACCAATATTACAGTGGCTCGATCAACTTGACCTACGTGCACTCTTCAAAAATCTCCTTTTTAGGTATTGCACTAAAAGTAGTGTCTCTCCTTTTCCCCCACAACAAGGAGGAGATGCCCTTATCAAATCTTTCCACCGATCTGATGAGGTAGAGTATCTTGAATTCTTTTACTACCTGCTGGAGTAGGCAGAGAACCTGGAAATCTTATTACTCCCTCGTAGAGTAGGTAGAGAACCTTAGAATTCATTTACTTCTTCTTAGATACCTATTACCGATGAAATTTTCCCTAGAGCCACCAAGAAACTAAGGAAGAAGCTTAAAGAAGATGGTGGAAACCTTTCTTAGAGCAACCTTTATGAATCCCTCACAACTCCCCCTCACAAGGATCTCTATCTCTCTCTCAATGCTCTCCTCTTTTCCTTCTCTAAGCTCTCTCTCAGGTCAACCCAACAATAAAAGATCTCTCAAAAGATAATATGAGAGCTTAAATAAAAAGCCTCCATAAGAATCCTTAACTTTTATTTTTTCATAAAAGATCATCTTGTACAATCTTGAGATCATCATGTATGATTAGTATAAAATAACCCTTTTAGCCAGTATGATTAGTATTTCCCTGTACGATTAGTTCAAGTATTTGTACATATCATCTAATATGATTTTGCGATCATCCAGGGCGATTAGTTCAAGATATTGTATTGATCATCAGTATGTTATGGGACAATGGGCGGCGATTTACATATCGTCCTGCACATCATTCAGAATGTCTAGTATGATCGCTTGTGCTATTAGAAGAAAATTATTGTTTTCTTCAAGGATGATGGGAGTTTATCCCATGAAATATCAATGATCATCCAGTATGATCATTGTATATCATCTTGTAATATCTTATTAAAAACTCTAACCAAAATTATTCCTCTAATCTTAGGATCAATTTTTGCATGATTATCATAAGTCATCTAGTATGATGTATAATATCCTATACGATTAGAAAAAAATTTCAAGTTTAAAATATTGCCTAAATTGTGACTGGCAACTATTTTTATGTCTATAATTGATTGCCATATACAATCTGAATCATCATGTATGAATAGTTAGTCAATCTTACTTAACAATGGGAGCCCAGCTTTTCTTGATGGGTATCATAATTATTTCTCTCCTTCCTTATGATTTGGCTTTGTCAGATTCTTCTACTTGTGGGCCTTTTGGGCCTTTTGGGTTTATGATGTTAAGATAGTTGCTATTTGCATATTTTACACTTTTGCAACTTGTATAGTTTTGATGATTTCAAACATTATTATTCAAATGTGTAGTTATCTCCTCACAATTTAGAAGATTGTATTTTCTTCTGTGTTGTACTAAACATTTCAGTTTAAATTGAACTCCAGACTATGAAGACTTCAAATAAAAATTCAGCATGAGATACCTGTGTATTGAAAGCTTATACTTTCTTTAAAATAAACTTAAAAGGGCATGTGATTGCTAATTGAGTGAATAAAAACATACACACACACACATAAGGAGATCATGATAAAACTTATACTGATCGTACGGGAACAAATATCAGTTCGTACCGGGGATGATCAGAGCGAGTATCTGCGCACTTGACACACTGGAACGAATAGGAAACTGGATTGAAAATTTCTAAGTCCTATTCGTCCAGGACAAAAATTAAAAATCATCTCGGGATGATTTCTTCTCTGTAAGATTATCGTCCAGACAAAATTAAATTATCGTACTATTGAATGATGTTGCTCTCTATAAAATTTTCGATCTCTCCG
>NW_021319083.1:4189638-4215655 GCF_001605985.2 Dendrobium catenatum | reverse complement strand
TTTCAACACATTTTCAAAGAGGGTTTAAATTTTGAAAATACCAATTCACCCCCCTCTTGGTATCCTTGGGACATTAACTTAGGTCTAACAACTTTTTTACTAGACTCAACATATGATTATCTGGATGTTATTGTTAGCTGGCCTATTAGAGGTTCTTGATTTGTAGAGGCTACTTGTCCTATTTTATTGGGCGACTGATTCTTTGATGGTGGCTAGCAGGGTTCTTTTTGGTTAGTTGTTCCTTTTCTATGGTGCTTTTTGGTTGTTTAGAGGGAATTGGGTTGGGCACCTGGGTTTGTTATGTTGGGTTGCTCTGTCTTGTCATAGCTACTGGGGCCTTTCTTTTGGACTGATGTTGTTTTTTTGGAGCCTGGATGGGAATTCACTGGTTGTTAAGGTTGGATTAATTTTGGGAATGGGTGGCTACTCCTTTAGTTGGTTTTTATTGGTACAGCCTGGATCTTATTTATTAGGGGGTGGTGGCTGAGGTCTTTTGGTTGAATGGAGCAGCATAAGGCTTTACCTTATGATGTTTTTGAGATCCATTCTTTCCTGAGCACCTTATGCCTGAACCCCTCTCATCTTGACTATAATCTTTTGGGTTTGGTTTATGTTTTTTTGGATCCTCACCAATCTATTTTTGTGCGTGTTGGGTACTATATGTAGCAGTTATGCTTTTTGGTTGGTTTTGTTCTACTCCTACCCCTGGCCAGCTATCTAGGGTTGCTTTATTTATCTAAATTTATGGTGGCCGAGCTAGAATTATATGCATTTGCCTGATTTATGGGGTTATCTTAAAGTGCATTCCTACTATATTTGTGGCTTTATTTTGCTTATCCATTGGGTTTATGATGGTTGTACAAATGCTTATATTATTCCTGGCAGGTCTCTGGTTTTATTTTTTTGTGGGGCTATGACTGACTGTAATATGACTCACTGGTGGTATTTTAACCCCTTCCTTATTTTATTTTATTCTTCCTACCTTTTTGTGCCTTATACTCTTTTTTGCAATATCTCTTTAGTGCAATTCATTGCACTAATGGTTTTTTGGATAGGAAGCTCACTCTGAATGTTGATGATTATTGCCTTCTATTTTTTGGGTGCTTATTCTATTGCACTATAGAATGTACCTAGGGATTATTGTATTTTAGTGTAGTAGGGATCTTGAGTTTATAGATTTTTTGGCTTTTATCTTGTAGCTCTTTTGAGCAGAAGAGAGCTCGAGGCCCCTTTAAGGACTTTATAATTTTTAATTTAATTAAGGCGTAGGCCCCTATGTGGGTTTCCCCTAAAAAAAATCATCCAATATGATTCACATCATATTGTACGATAAGTTCAAAAATCCATTTTTCTCCTAATTCACTAACTCACCCCCTTGAGAGTGTGTGTGTAATGTTACTAAGCTTGGGGTCGACTAGATACATGACTTGACTAAAGAAAGATAAAAAGTACATTAAAATTGAAATTACAGACATACTCAACCCTAAATTACCTTATCTCAAATTGATTTGCATTACAAGTGAACTTGTGGACATAAAAGGTTAGTGAGTAGTGCAAACAAAATAGATATGAAATAATAGCAATATTAAAGAAATAATAATGTTTATTATAATCAAAATCATAGTATTTGTGCCTAGATTTGTGACAAACACAGACTCATATATATATATATATATATATATATATATGTGTGTGTGTGTGTGTGTGTGTGTGTGTGTGTGTGTGTTCTGTAAACAAGAACCAATTTCATATTATACATTAAAAGTTAGGTGATTTTATGTGTGAAGTAGACACATCCTACGCATTAGTATATCAGTTAATCTATTTATATCTATCATTTAATATTACTAAGGAGTAGACTAAAAACATTTTTTCAAGAAAATCTCATCGGCCCACTCTACTGTATAGGTAACATTTCTCCACCCAACCTAAATTATTAAGTCATTTTTAGTCAACTTTTTTTTTTAACACATTTCATATCATGTATATTATAATAGTAGACATCATAAATATATTTTATGAAATTATCATTATGAAAACTCTTTAAAATGCCTGTTAGACAAAATAAATAGTAACTTTACACATATCATGTATTTCATATCAAGATTTAGTATACTTTCCCTAATTGTTTTGTGCTTATTATTACTCTACTTTTTTAATAAAAAAATATATATGCAAAACTAACATTGAAAATCATAACATAAACCTGTAATAATATTTAGGAAGACGATACCTATCATATAACAAAAAATTATATAGAGGAAGTTCATTAGAATGAGAGATATAATATTTTTATATTTTAGGAGAGCAAAAATAAGGATACAACTCAAAATATTTTAAAAAATAGAGTTAGGTTACTTATCATGATTAAAGCACTTTTTGTAACTAGAGCAACAAAAAATATCAGCTAAAACCATGCTTTCTCTTTCCTCTTTTCTCCTAACTATATGCTTTTCTCTCTTCTCCTTAACCTACCATGCATGAAAAGAGATAGAGAGAGACAAAGAGAGAAAGAATGGTGGTGAGGTTTTATCAAAATAAATTTAGATGTTTTTATAAAAAAAATTTAATCGTGACAGTGTCGCACTGCTCAAGCCCTCACGACAACAACGCTCACTCAAACCTTTATAAATTTGAGAGCTTGGTGCCAAGCATTTCGTAAACATGGTGCTGAAACACTTCTAGCCAAATTTCAAATTTACAAAAAAAAATTAGTGAAAATTAAATTCCTAAAGCTATTACATATGTAACTTTCAAAAATGGAGGAAAGAATCACTTGAATTATTCAGGGAGATATGGAGCATGCTTACATTACTAATATGGCACTAAAAATTGGTATTCAAATTCAGTTGTTTAAAGATAACCCATGAGCACCAGAGCACTAACTTCAATTCTGGAGATAGAAAAAACTTATTATCCACATAGCAAAAAGGAATCTACATCACCTCTATGATGAACCAAGAAAAGGAATTAACAACTAACATATGCATTCTCTAGTGAATTTACAAAGGTAAAACCTCAAGCGAAGTTTAAAACACTCTACCTCAAATCTTATAAAGGAATCATAGATTGTGCCGACCACTTAGCTTATTTCGAGTTAGCTGCTTTCTTGTTAAATATCAATGACAAGTTAAAATCCCATCTATTTTACACCATTTTTAAATGGAATTGTAACTCATATGATCCTCAAGCATCCCTTTAAAGGAAGTAACATCATTCACCAAAGTTAATAGAATCTATGCCAGAAGATAGTAAAGAGTTTGTAAGCCATGTTGATGAATAGATAATAGCCCACAGACTTGTTTCAAAGATTTATAACATACTTCCAATGGGAGTTTCTAAATGTGAAATATCTAGAATTGGTAGTTCCCATTGTCACCTGACACATTATTTGAAAGTTAATAGGAGATAGTTTTGATAGTGGTGTTTTAAAAAAGATCAGTTATTTTAGTTGAAGTTAGTAGAAAGTATAAGAATATAAAGTCTTGATATGAGGGTTTAATGCACTAATTAAATTTGATAAGATTGATCAATGTAATTTTAAAAGTGATTTAATGTGATCCAAATCCCCTACCACACAAAATACATGGTTAGAAGCATATAATTTGTTATAATTTTTAGTTATTGGATCCATGAGACCTCAAGCACAATGTTCACTCCCTGTATAGGTTGAAGTAATGATTCTGTAAAAATATTGGTGTGGTGTGTTCGAGCACCTACGATTACAGATCAATCAAGCACCATTACTAACTAAGACATGGAATAGTTATATTAATTCAAGTGGAAATTATACAAATTGAATAACATATTGTTGAATGAAATTGTGGGCACATACACCATCAAAAAGAACTTATACATAAAGGTTTTTTATTATAACATTGATCCAAAAATGTATGTGGATGCATCTGATAATTCAAACACATACATGTCAATTTCATATTGTTTGGTGAGTCTTGAAGATTGATTTGTTTATTAATATATGGTGTAAATTTTATATGAGTGTATAAACCAAATTTTATGATTTTAGGTCAATCGCAAAAGTTGATGAGCTTTCCTGTGTAACATAGATTCAACAAAATGGTTTGCCATAATTATAACAAAGCCCCTTTTCTTATTTGGAAATAAGTTTGGCTGGAATAATTAAGTGTTTGATGCCCAGAATCTAAAATGGATGAATTATTCATTTATCTTTTAAATAAGTAACAAATAGAGCTATCTAATGTCATCTATCAGTAATAAACATTAAAATATATTCTAAAATTTAAAACATCAATGTACACATCCATATTCGATCCCAAAAATTATATACAATACTCAAGATCTATACAATCATATCATAACTCCTCTGTCCTGAGTATAAAAGAATAACTAAAAAAAATAAAACCTAAAGAATACTAACCAACCTCGTACCTTTGTTCACCTGTTCGAACCAGAAATTATTTAACAACATATATTGAGATTAAAAAGCCCAGCAGGTCACCAAAATTTATATTTAAATTCAAAGCACGGTAAAGGAGTAATATGCTTATCAATAATCAAATTGTAATAGCTTCATTTATTTAATCATTGAATTAATGGAAAAATAGTAAAATTTACATGCAGTAGTAGTAGAATATATAAATAATAAAATATCATGATATAGAATCCAATAAAGAAACAAATCAGTACACATATCAAATTTTTAAAGTAATCATCATATTTGTAATGCTAATGAATACATAAATTTGATAAAGCATCGAATCAAAACATCAATAAAGATCGTGGAAATTAAATCAATGCAGTAAATCATATAGAAATATACTCATGCTATCAAGATATTCTATATCATGTGCTTAATATCAGTATAGTGAATCAGTTGTATTAAATAATATAAGTATCTAAATTAATAACAATAATAATCTGCTAGTCAGAGTAATATAATAATACAATAGTAGTAAATCCATGCAGTAATAATAAACCCGTACAATAATAGGAAAAATGCATCATAAACATGCATTTTAGTAGTCACACTAAATAAATAAGAAGTCCTGGCTGTCACTATATTTTTCAGTGTTAGTAGTAATTCGTTGGCTCAGTAAATATAGTCATTACCCTTTGCTCGTCGGCACAGTAATAATCTCCTTATAACTCCCAACTAATATATCACATGAATTAGTAGAGGATAATATCAAATCATAATATTTAAAGGAAAGCCCGTCGGTCCACCATCATGTATAGGTTAATCGGTCTCCAACTAATGAGTAAATTAATCTTTACTTATTTATTTCACTCTCCTCACAAATCTTGCTTAATCTCCCTTAAAAGTCTCTATTTGCCAAAATGTGAAGGGAAAAATGTTTTAAAACTTTTCTTTTTAATTAGTGACATTATATATTTTATTAAAATAATAATTTAATATTATATTATTAATTTAATCAATTTATTTTAGTATAAAATTCAAATAAAATATTTTAAAATTACAAAATTATAAAAAAAATATTCATAACATAAATCATTTTACTTAAAAAATATTTGTGAAATTGGTTTTTAAAATGGACACCTGATGGTCCCAAAATTCTCACTTGTACTAGTAGATATCAATTTCTTAAGGATTTTCACATGAGCCCAAAATTTATGAAAATATTTATGTAAATAAAATACCAAAATGAAAATACTATGAAGAAGATGGATTGTGATTTGAATTTATAATGACTCCACAAAAATTAGCAAAATCAAAATACGTGGTATTATGATCTATCCACCTTAAGAAAATATCGTCCATCACATCTTTCTTAAGGATTTAGGCATATAATCAATATAAACCAAATCAGTATAATTATAACTCAAATCAAATAAAATATAAATGAAAACTCATTAAAAACCATATAGTGATGTAGTTCATTTTATCACATGTCATTTAACTATACATACAAACTAATGCACCTAAACCACCCATCCTTCCAAACTCTCAATCAAATCTTAGAGCTCTGTTAACAATCAATTCTTTCAATAATTATGCTCTAATACCAATTGTGATTCGAAAAAATCTAATTTGGAAGAATTATTTATTTATCTTTTAAATAAGCAATATAAGATCTACATTTTTCTTTTTTTGATTTTTTTGAGAAGTGCAAATTTGCATTAAAAGAGATGAAACAACCTATTACAAGCTAATCACAAACTGCAGATAACATATTCCTTCTTCAACATGTCAAACAAGGAAGAAGGAATATCGAAATAGGTAAAAGAATGAAAGCAAAAGTTATTATCTAATGCAAGAGACGCACAAAAATCAGCCACCTTGTTACAAATTCTAGAAGTATGAAGGAAAATCACCTTATTAAACTCAAAAAGAAAAGAGTTCTTCTCCGAAATCTGGTTGTCGTGCATAGATTTCTTCATAGAATCTTGAAGGATCTTGATAACGTTGTAGTTATCTCCCTCAATTATTAAACCTTTGCTATCAAACATCCATTCGGCAATGAAATCTTTCAAGGAGAAAACATCTTCCAAATCGAGTTGATTAATATCCCAATGAAGCTGCTGTTTGCCAAAGGCTAAGAGCGGTTTACCCATGGAGTCACGAACAACACCACCAATACTAACAAAATTTGAATCAACCAAAGATGCATCAACATTAATTTTAATCCAATCCGGTGGTGGGGGACACCAAGAAGGATCAAACTCACAATGGAGAGAGGCATCCCAGTTAACCAGCATTGAATTCCTATTAGTGGCCCTAAACAAGACATTTGCAGCAATAACCGACGTTGGCAGCAAAGGACCTCCATGCTTGAAGTTATTTCTGCAATTCCAAGAGTAGAGACAGCAGTACAATATATCATGGCAATGTCAAGACTACAATTCGAGAGGTGTCTTAAGTGATAAAGACAATCAGCCAGCGATCTGAAGATAGGAACATTAATCCCCCATGATCTCAACATTTTGATTATATCAATAAGAAACTTACAATGGACCACAACATGAGCACTGCTCTCCACCTCAGAGCAACCTCTTGCACACCGATCGGTATTACCAATGCGTCTATACCTCAAAAACTCATTAGTGGGTATGGCAAACTTACCCAATCTCCACCAAAAGAGTTCAATTCTTGGCCTGAGGTGTAGTTTCCGAAGCCAAGCAGAGAAGCCAGAATCATCCAGTGGGTTGAGAGATTTAGTGGATTCGGCTTATGGTAATGATGAGATAGATTTACCATAATGCTGATAAAGGAGCTCCATATGATCATCATCACCAGCATGAATTACACCATTCTGGACAATAAGATTAACCAAGCTGTCATTAAAAAACTGCTTGAGTTCCATCAGATTCCAATTCCCATCTTCAAGGATGAAATTGTTTAATGTCAAGTTCTCCATATTGACACAATCCGCAAGCGTTGCCCACTTATTGAAACATTTATCAAGAATCCAAATATCATTCATAATATTGATACTAGTACCTTTTCCAATCTTCCATTTGACAATAGGCTTAAGAAAATTAGTGCCATCCAAAATGATTGAACAAGCAGCAGATTGTCCATTTCTGTGTTTGCCATTCCAAATATCAATATCATACTTGGGAGAAAGACATTTATAAAGCAGAGAAGAGGGGTTTTGGAAGAATCTCCAAGCAATCCTAGCACGAAGGGGTCCAATTTTCTTGACAACCGAGAACAAACCCATTCCTCCAATGGCTCTTGGTACACAAAGATCATCCCATGAAACATAATGAAGGCCCCTAGTTTCTGAATTATGATGCCAAATGAAATCCCTGCAAATGCGATCTAACTCATACAAGATGCTCTTGGGGATCAATGAATGGGAAGATATAAAAGTAGGCAGAGATAGCAGATAAGATTTGGAGAGAGTCAACCTTCCAGCAATAGATAAAGATCTTGCACTCCATGTATTTAGCTTCTCCAAGGCGTGATCCACGACAAAATGGAAATCGCTCTTAACCAACCGCCTAAGAGCAATTCTTATGCCCAGATATTGAAAATATAAGATCCACCTAATATCATCTATTAGTAATAAAAAGTAAAGTAAATTCTAAACATTAAAACATCAATGTACACATCCATATTTGATCCCAAAAATCATATACCATACTCAAGATCTATATAATCATATCATAACTAATCTATATTGAGAATAAAAGAAGAACTAAAAAAAATAAAACTTGAAGAATCATGACCAGTAACCTATAACTAAACTCAAAGCATGTTAAAGGAGCAATTTGTTTGTCAACAGTCAAATCATAATATTTACATCTATATAATTATTAGATTAATGCAAAAATAATAAAATTTACATGCAGTAGTAGTATAATATATAAATAGTAAAGTATTATGGTAAAAATGTTAGTCTAGTGAGAAATTAGTACATGTATAAAATTTATAAAGTAATCATCATATCCATAATACCAATCGGTATAGAAATTAGTTAAAACATCAAATCAAAATATCAATAAAGACTATGAAAATTGAATCAATATAATAAAATCATATCATAATGTACATATGCTATCTAGACATTCTATATCATGTGCTTATTATATCACAAACTTAATATCATTACAGTGAATCAGTAATATTAAATAATATCAATTTCTAAATCAATAAAAATAATAATCTAACGGCAGGAGCAGTAGAATAATGTAATAATAATAAACCGTGCAATAATAATAAATCTATATAATAATAAGAAAAATGTCTTAAGAACCTACATTTCAATAGTCACACTAAATAAGTAAGAAGTCTTAACTATCACTGTGTTTCTAAATATTAGTATCGGTATTCGTAAATAGTTGGCTTAGTAAATTGAGTCGTCACTCTTTGCTATAGGCACAGAAATAATCTTCTTCTAACTCTCAACTAGAGTATCAATTGAATTAGTAGTGGATAACATCAAACCACAATATTTAAAGGAAAGCACGTCATACAACCATCTTATATAGGTCAATTAGTCTCCAACCAACAGGTCATCCAGTCTTTACTTATTTGTTTCAAACACACACATATTATTATCACAATACTATAACATTAAAGGTACCAACTATTACTCAAGCACATATCCACATTCATTTTCAATTCTTTATAGCAAATAATATAATTGAGCATAATTTAAAAAATTCTATGATGTACTTCTTAAGATTGTTATAATTTAGTTTTTTGATTGATTGAGATTCTTGCAACATATATATTTTTATGATACTAAATATTATTATTTTAATCACTATTTCTCCTAACATATTTTGGATATACTATTTTTGTTATTTAGGTGTACTAATATTTTAGGAAATCATACTCCAGAGTGTTAAAAACTTTAAATCATATTAGATTAGATTTTATTATAATTGGAAATCTTTACTTTTCTTTTTATTGAGTCTGAGAGAGTGTATTTGTAATTGAATAACTGTGCACACACACACTGGGGGAGTGCTTAAAATTTGTAATGTTTAAACTGATCATACTATAAGAAGTCGTTTTTTATAGGACAATTTGTTTAGTTATTTTCCACATACTTACAGATAAACGAACTATAGAAAGAAAATTTTTCTAAGTGTTAATCGTACTGTATGAAGGGTTCTTCATATAGATAACGTCTAGAGTGCAAATTGGATGAGTCCCCTTTTTTTCAAAAAGAATTCAAAACTTTTTCTGAATTTTTCATACTGTATGATTTGTTATTTGTATAAATAACATCTAGAGTATGAATTAGATGGGTCCCTTTTCAACCTGATGAATCCAAGATTCTATTGAAAGGATTGTACTATAAGATGTCATGATCATACAGATGACCTCCATAGTACAAATTAGAAGGATCCCTTTTGGTCCCGATGAATGCCAAGATTTTCTAAATGTGTCATATTGTATGATGTCATGTTCGTACATATGACATCTAGAGTACAAAAATATGGGAAACCTTTCATCCCGATGAAGTTAAAACTTTTTCTAACAATTTGTACAATATGAACTTGATTCATATTGGATGATTATGGTGTATAAAAATATTCCATACAGATTCACATAAGGTTTGTAAGCAACAATTTTTGAACGGTTCTTACGTATGAAAATATGATCGTATTATACATTCGTACTTACTCAAAATGAAAAATTTTAGTTTTCTGGATGGTTTTTTATATCTTTCATATAAAAAGTCCTCAAAAACTAACGTGAAAAGAGTTGTTCTTCATGATTTTTCAACATCGAGTAAAAGAGTGAGTGTGGGAGAATGTTTGAGAGAGATTTCTTGTAAGTGGAGTGTGAATGGTTCAGAAGGTTACTCAAAGGTAAGAATCTCTTTTGGTTTTTGGTTACTACTCTTTATTTTCTTCTTTCTAGTTGCTCGAGAGAAGATCTTTAAAGAAATTATGGTTCTTTATTAACACTCAGAGGGTGTGAAAGGACAACGGATCTATACCGACACTTGGAGGGTGTAAGAGGTTGACAGTTCTCTGCCAACACATGGAGAGTGTGAACAGACGATGGTACTCTATCAATACTTGAAGGGTGTGAAAGGACGACGGTTCTCTATTGCACTAGGGATTGGTGGAAGTGAGGAAAATTATAAAGGCTTCTTCTCCTTACTATAGAAGTAAAAGGAGAATTACTTTTGGTAATAATGTAATACATGAAGAGGGACTCTTCAGGAGTGGATATAGGTCTTGTTAGACCGAACCACTACAAATATGTGGGTGAATTTTTTTCTGCTTTTTTATTTTTTGCACTTTAGTATTTTTGGTTGAAAATTTTACTTTTACAAAATAACAAAAATCAATTCTTCTATTAAAAAGTTCTAAGAAATTTTTTTAAATTATCAGTTAACCCCGCCCTTGGTTAGCCTTGGGACAATTACGTAGGTTTAACAACCTATAAGGAATCAACAAATGGTATTAGAGGTGTGTTTCAAAACTATAAGTTTATACTACTTTTTAAAAATGATAATGACAATATTTAGAAACTGAAATACACCTGAAGGGCATTCGACCACTAGACCTCAGTTATTTGATAATATCCTTTCAATTTTTGGAAAACACGTATATCTATATTTCTTCAATAACTTGACAATCGCATGTAGATTTTAGTTCAGGAAGGGTACACTAGGCTAACTAGACTTGTTGATGGCAATAGAGTTGGAACATTTTTTGCTGACTGGACTGTAGAAAAATATGACTTAACATAATTAAATGCAAAATATTTAAATAGTTTCTTTTGTGTACTTAAGTCTGAAGGTTGTATGTAGATTTCTACTTGCAAAAGTGGAAAGGAAATTTGGGATGGGCTTTGCATTACATATATAGAAACTTATGAAGTAAAGCAATCCAATGAATCCATTTCTAACCTGTACACAAGATTCAGTCAAATGGTCACTTCTTTGCTTGCATTAGGTAGGGAACTAACAAATGCTAAAATGGTTAAAAAAATTCTTCATTATTTTCCTATTGTATATGATGCTAAAATTATATTTATTATAGAATCAAAGGATTTAAATGTTTATTCGATTGAAAATCTCTTTGGATCACTAATTGCTTATGAGCAATGAGTGACTCAAATAAGGATTGATGCAAGAGAATAGAGAAAGGAGAATAACATAGCACTGAAAGTCGATGACTTAGAGAGTGATCAATCACAACCTGAGGATGAGGACAATATTGCCTTGATGACAAGACAATTTTGGAGTTTTCTTAATAGGAAGTAAAGGAGATGCCTGTAGTGGAATAAAGATAAGTTCCACAAAAATATTAAGGTTTCTAATGATGTGATTTATTATGAATGCTAGAAACCTGGACATATAAAAATGGATTTCCCAAATCTTAAAGCCACCCTAATAAGGAGAAGGTAGAGGAGAAAACAAATATAAGGAAGGGAAAGAAGAGATGTCAGAGAGGTTTTTGGGTGAATTTTGCTTTAGATTTTTCAGAAATAGAAAAGGAAGAAGAAGTCATCAACTTGTGCTTGATGGAAGGTAGAAGCTCTTGCTTGAGGTTTCTAAAAGAATTTATAGTGTATATAGAAAACTCAAGAAAATATATGCTAGATTGAACTTAGAATTGTAAGAGTTACAAAAAGAGCATGAATCCCTTAGGAAAGATCACGCATTGATTGACAACAACCACATGAGCTTATTAGATGAATTTGATGATTTGAATAAGTAAAACGATCTTCTAAAATCATCCTACACTAAAATAGAAAAAGTATTTAAAATTTTTAAGGATGAATATGAAAATAGATAGCACTATTTAAAATATAATATTAATGTGTTAGAGGATGTAAACATATTTGTTAAGTTGAAAGTGAAAGCTCTTGAGGAAAATAGGACATCTCAAAAACTCGAAGATTTTACTAATCCTATTTTGAGGTAAAAAAACTTGAAACCTAGGAAGAGATAGATTTATTACCAAAGTTTAAAAAATCCTTTTCTTAGAGTTAAGTGCTTTACTTGTTGGATGATTGGACATATTTCACACACATATACTTTACATAGAAAAACTAATTTAATATGGAGATCAAAGATGCATAAAATAAGATATATCCTATAGGATCTAGTTTTAATTTACCAAAAGGAGAACACAAACTTGTTTGGGTTCCCAAGACTAATATTTGGTTATTTTGTAAGTGCGCTCTCATACAATACCTTGTAAGAGCATTTGGTACCTGGATAATGGTTGCTCGAAGCATATGACTAGAGACACTACTCAATTCACATCACCGAAAGCTAGGAATGGAGGTAAGGTTAAACTGGGAAATAATACCACTAGGAAAGTGATTGGCATAGGTATGATCGAAAACTTGAATAACTTTTCATTAAAAATATTTTACTTATAGAAGTCTTAAAGTATAATTTGTTAAGTATTATCAAGCTATGTGATAAAGGGTATAACATTAAATTTTTTTCCCATTTGCTGCATATTATGCCTAAATAAAAAAGATGTATTGCATGTAACCAAGGTAAATAATATTTATATGCTAGATTTAAACTGTATTAAAACTCCTAATGCTTTATGAAGGATCACCTTTATGATGCATGTCAATTAGAAAAATAGTTTAAGTCTTCATTTCATTATACTAAGGATCTTAGAACTAACAAACCATTGGAAATAATTCATATGGAGCTTTTTGGACTGGTTAGCACTATAAGTCTAAGAGGGGAGGTATATGGATTTATGATAGTTGATGATTTCTTGAGATTCATATGGGTTAAATTTTTATTTCATAAGAGTGAATCATTTAAGAAATTTAGAGATTTTTTAACTTAGATTCAGAGAAAACTAGGATGTCAAATTCTTATAATTCAAAGTGATCATGGAGGTGAATTTAAAAATGAAAAATTTGAAGATTTTTGTAAATAACATGGATCACAATTGTTTTGCACCTAGGATACCTTAGCAGAATGGGATAGTCAAAAGAAAGAACAGAATATTAATAGAAGCTACTAAAGCCATGTTGGCAGAATATTCACTTCCTAAATATTTTTAGGTTGAAGTGGTTAGTACAATGTCATATTCTGAACAGGGTGAACAATAGATCAAAAGTGAACAAAACACCCTATGAGGTTCTTGAAGGAAGAATACTTAATTTATCACATTTGCATATATTTGGATGTAAGGTGTTCATTCATAATAATGGAAAATCTACTTTTGGAAAATTTGATCCAAAATAAGATAAAGGAATTTTTCTTGGATACTCTAGCGTAGGAAAATCACATATAGTGTTTAACAAAAGAACCTTGGTAGTTGAGGAGACCACACATGTTATGATTGATGAATCTGGCATTTTGGAAGAGCCAAGTTTGAAAGAAGATATTTTAGAAAATAACTCCTAAAGGATTAAGAAGATAAAATTAGAAGAAAATTTGGAGAAAGAAAACTATTTGCCTAGAGAATTAAAATTCTCTTAAAATCACCTAAGAAATTGATTATAGGTATATCAAGTGAGGGTGTTAGGACTTGGCATGGACTTAGCAAAGAGGTTAACCATTCAGCTTTATTTCAATGATAGAACCCACAAATGTCAATCAAGTACTTTTAGATGAATTTTTTATTTTGACCAGGTAAGAAGAATTAAATATGTTTATAGGGAAGGTTGTTTAGGAATTGTGCAAGGCCAAAGGATCAAAGTGTAGTTAGAACTAAGAGGGTATTTAAAAATAAAATGAATGACTCATGAGTTGTTTTTAGAAATAAGACTAGTCTAGTGACTAAGGGGTATAATCAAATTGAAGGGATTAATTTTGAGGAGACTTTTGCCCCTGTAGTAAGACTTGAAGTAATTAGGATTTTGTTAACTTTGCCTATTTTAGATCATTTAAATTATTTTAAATAAATGTTAAAAGCACCTTTTTGAATGTAGTGATACTAGAGGATGTTTATGTTAAACAATCTCTATATTTTGATAGTTCTAAACTCCCTAATCATGTGTATAAATTGAAAAAATGTATTATATGGATTGAAATAGGCACTTAGGGCTTAGTATGAGAGGTTAAGCACTTTTCTATTAGAGTGATCTTTTGTAAAATGAAGTGTGGATTCTACACTCTTTTTGAAGAAATTAGGAGATGATATACTTATTATTTAAATTTATGATGATGATATCATTTTTGGATCTATAAGCAAAAATCTTTGTGATGATTTTTTTTAAAATAATGAGTAATGAATTTGAGATGAGCTTAATAGGAGATTTAAGTTATTTTCTTAGTTTTCATATTAAACAAATTGAGGAGGGAATATTTCTTAGTCAGTCAAAGTATGTTAAGGACATCCTCAAGAAGTATGAAATGGATAATGCTAAATGAATAAGTACACTGATGAGTTACTTAGTCCAATTTGATAAGGACCTAATGAGAAAATTTGTTGATCAAAAGAAATTTTGATGAATTATTATATCTTTGCTTTATTTGATAGCTAGCAGATCAGATATTATGTTTAGTATTTATTTGTGTGCTAAATTTCCATCAGATCTAAAATAATCATATTTGACTACAGAAAAAAGAAGTTTGAGATATATTTTGGAAACTCATAACTTAGGGATATGGTATCTTAAGTATAGATCTTCATTTGAAATTATTAGATATTCTGATTTAGACTTTGCAAGTTATAAGGTTGATCGAAAGAATACATCTAGAACTTCTCAATTTATAGGAAATTCTTTAGTTTTTTGGTCCAGTAAAAACAAAGTTTTGTAGCCTTATCTACAGTTGAAGCTGAATATATTGCCTTAGAAAGTTATATGGCATAAGTTTTTTGGTTGAAATAATAATGAATTGATTTAGGATTTATAATAGGCACAATTCCAATTTATTGTAATAACACTAGTGTGATTTGTATTTCAAAGAATCATATTCAACATTCTAGAATCAAATATATAGACATAAGGCATCATTTCATTTAGGATCATCTAGCCAAAAAAGAAACTGAATTAAATCATGTTTCAGCTGAAAATCAACTTGTAGATAATTTTTTATAAAACCACTAGCCTTTTATAATTTTAGCACCTTAAGAACATGATTACGTGTTATTGATCTTAATGCTTAGATAAAATTTTTTGCAAACTTGATATATTTTGATGTGTGTTTTATTTTGTTTTTGTTTTTTTTTTTTTTTAGTTGTGAGTGTTTTTAATTTAGTTTTTGTTTTGAGAGTTTTTAAATTTATATATTTGTCACTTGTGTAAGGTTGATTGAATTTGAGAAATTTTTCTAGAATTTTTTTTTAACTATTCTATTCGCACTGTACAAAATTATTTTTGTACTATATAAATTCTATAGCATGTAGAGTTGAATGCATAAAATGTTAGATTTTTTCATATAGATCATGCTGTAAAATAATGCCATCATCATGTTTGATCTGTATACATTCGTCTGTATGCATGTAGATGGTTATCTGGGTAGAATCAGTTATTATAACTAATCGTACATATGAAATCATATTTCTTCTCTACAAACAACATGTCATTTTCTATGGGGCATGAACCTAGCCATCATTAAAATGATCTTTAATAACTGAACATCCCGGATGAACACCTGTTCGTCTGTATTTTTTTATGGTCAAAAAGTCTATACGAACAGATGCCTCGTAAATTGTATGTTTACAAAAAGTCAATTTATTTTGGACTTTACTTTTCGTTCATATGAAAATTTTTTCGTCCCGTACGAAGCCATTTTCATACAGTATGATGGGTCATTTTTCCTTTAAATAGGAGGGCTATGGAATTCATTTCCATTCACTTCCAAACCCTTCTTGAATCCTTCTAGAGGCTCCATCCTAGGAATGGCAAGTTCTAGAAAGTACTCTAGAGTAACTAAGGGATTGTCATCCAGGGGTGGTGATGACAACTTCTTGTTTAAAGATAATGAAGATTCTTTCTATAGGTATATAGCATCTAAAATAACTCCTTCAAGACTCCTCATTCAAGATGAAATCCACTTTTTTTATTATGCCTCTCTTTACCTCAACCCAATTCTCTTTTATTTTAACTTTGATCTACGCTTATCATAAAGAGACTTTTCACTAAGTCCTAACAAATATGAGATTCAATGAGGATGAGATTATGATAACATCATTTGTCAAAATACAGCGTGTCAAAATCTCTAAGGAAGATCTAGGAACTTTTCTTCCCTTAAGGACTCATGGGACAAGAGCACACACTTTAACCTCTAAATCTGATTATGACTGGTCTGAGATCAATAAAACTCTTAGAGTTGCTACTCAAGTCTGTCACTTAGCAAAAATCTATACTTTAAACCAAAATGCCAGGGTCATCCAGCATGTCTTAAGAACTTCAATCATTCTTAAGGCTAGTGATCGCATAAATATGACTCCTCTTATGTCCACTGTTACCTATTTGATCATGAATGGACAACTTATTGATGAGGCTCAACTTATCTTGGATTACATACATAACCTTTTTGAAATTGGGCTTCCTCATCATAAGAGAAAGAAAAATATTATTGTAGGACACTTAGTGACCTACATTTTGGAAAAGAAGTACAACATAATTCATCCTGATCCTCCCAGTGAAATGCCAATCTTCTTCACCAATGCTTCTTTTCGCTCTCTTTTTTGGAGAAATGAGAGTTCTAGTGAGGATATTGAGGAGAAGGGGAGCACCTGTACCTGCTTAGGGACCTGATCAGAATTACTTTCAAGAGATGGTCCAGTGATTTGATCGGTTAAATACTCATATTTGATCAATATTTTGATCAAATTAAGACCCATCTAAACCAGCAGATGCAAGATATCAAGAATATATGGAGTGGATCCAAGGTTAGTTTAACTCTGTGAACATAAATGCAGCTATGATGAAAAACTTTTTTTTAGTATTCAATCAGCCACCTCCTCCAAACTAGGGCACCTTTGAGTTTTAGTTGTACTTCCATTATGATGTTTATATTAGACTTCTACATATGATGTGAGGATGTAATGATGTCTTTATTAATTTATTTCAGTAGTACTTGTTTTTGTTTGGACTTATATTGATGTTATGATGTTTTAGATTCTGATATTTAGATGTTATATTTATTGGTATCAATGGCTTTGATATATCTGATCTTTTTTATATCAATAAAAATTTCATGTTTTGTGATGTTTTTTTTTTGTTCTTAGTTTGTGTTGATTTCATATACGTTATTAAACCTAAGCTATTATCCCAAGACTAACCAAGAGGGGGGTGAATTGGTAATTTAAAAAAAAAATCTTTTGGATTTTTAATAGAAAACTATTTTAAAATTTTATATAAATTTAATTTCTTTAAAAAATAAGCTTTTCAACCACAATAAACAAATTACATTAAAAAAAGTAAAAAGATATAAAGATTTATAGTGGTTCGATCAAACACAACCTACATCCACTCCTTGAAGACTCTCTTTAGGTATACACTATTACCAAAGTGACTCTCCTTTTTCCCCCACAGTAAGGAGGAGAAGCCTTTACAATTCCTCTCTTCCACCATTCCTCGGTGTGGAAGAGAACTCTTGTCCTTTAACACTCTTAAAATATCGATAAAGAATCATCATCCTTTCACACTCTCTAAGTGCCGGTAGAGAACCGTCATCCTTTCACAATCTCCAAGTGTCGGTAGAGAACCATCATCCTTTCACACCCTCCAAGTGTAGACAGAGCACCATCGTCTGTTTAAACTGTCCAAGTGTCAGCAGAGTACCGTCTTCTTGCTTCAAAGATCTTCCCTTGAGTACCTAGAAAGAAGAAAAGAAGAGTTGCAAATAAAAACATAAAGAGATCCTTATCTTTGAGTAATTATGTGAACCCTTCAAACTTCTCTTACAAGAAATCTTTCTCAAACACTCTCTCAAATACACTCTTTCACTTGCTCTTGAAAAATCATGAAGAAGAACCCCTCACACTTCAGTTTTGAAGGACCTTTTATATGAAAAACATGAAAAATGGTCCAAAAATTGAAGTTTTATATTTAGAGCGTATACGATCGTACAGTATGATCGTATGTTCGTATGTATGAACAGTTTAATAACTATTGCATATGAACATTTTGTAAATCTGTATTAAATGTTTTAATATGCGCTGATTATTTAGTATAAACCAAGTTTGTATTGTACGAACAGTTAGAAAAATTTTCATCCTCGTAGGGACAAAAAAGGACCCCACATTTTTATACTCTGGATGACATACGTAAGACAAAAAGGACCCCACATTTTTATACTCTGGATGACATACATACGAAGATGATATCATATAGTATGATCAGTTCAAATTTTTGCGTTCATCTGGACGAAAAAGGACCCATCTAATTTGTACTTTGGATAATATACGTACGAAGATGACATCGTACCGTACAATCATTTAGAAAATTTTGAGTTCATCGGGACGAAAAGGGACCCATATAATTCGTACTCTGGATGACATGCGTACGAAAGAGGCTACGTACAGTATAATCAGCACTTAGAAAAACATTTCTACATGTAATTCATTTGATTGCTCGTAGGGGAAAATAACTGAACAAATCATCCCATATGAAATGCCTTCGTACAGTACAATCAATTTAAAAATTATAAATTTTAAACCACTCCCTAGTGTGTGTGTGAGTGTGTGCACAGTTACTCAATTATAATCACACTCTCTAAAACTCAATAAAATAAAAAATACATAATTCATTTATAATGAACCCTAATTTAATCTAATTTGAAATCATCAATAATCTAGTGTATGATTTCTCTTAAATTTTAGTACACACAAACAACAAAATAACACATTCAAAATATGTTAAGAGAATTTGTAATTAAAATAATAGTATTTGAAATAATCAAAAACATACATGTTACAAGAATATCAACAACTGAAAAACTAAGTTACAAGAATCTCTCCCTTTTTTATAATGGAAAAACAACTATTATTTGAGGTAACATGTATAACCTAATTTTCTCATTAGCTCCCCCTAAAAGAACACAAACACACGAAACACAAACACACAACACACAACACAAAACACAAAAAACACAAGAACACAAACACACAACACATAACACAAACAAATGAACCACAAACACACAACATAAAACACAACACAAAACACAAAACAACATTACTCCCCCTTTTGACAAAAATAAGAAGAGAATAAATAGGTTGAAATGAATGATGAAAAATTAGAAACCATAATAATTGATCTTGAAAAAGATTTAAATAAAGTTGTAGTAATAAAGTTAATTATCATAAGATGAAAAAGAAAGATTCAAAAAGTTTTAAATTAAAGATCATCATAGATAAGAAAAATTTATCAAGTTCATGATGCATTATAGACACTTAGATAAGGAGGATTATTGCAAAAGTCACGAAATGAATATTAGTTAATTCCAATTTTTAATATAAAATATAATTAAAAATTAGATTGATTTGAATTAAAGATTAAACGATAGAGGAAAGAATAAATTCAATTTGCAACATTGTTAAGAGAGTTGCTATTTTGCATGTTTTACACTCTTGCAACTTGTATTATTTTGATGATTTCAAATATTATTGTTTTATGTATAGATATCTCCTAACACTTTTTAGAATATTTATTTTTGCTCTAGTGTGTACTAACATTTCAGGAAAATCAACTCCAAACTATGAAGACTTCAAATCAGATTCAGCATCGAATCATTTGTAAATTAAAAGCTTTAAAAATGTTTTTGAATTGAGAGGGAGTGATTGTAATTGAGTGAATATTCACAACACACACATATGGGGGAATAACTTTTATGAACTGATCGTACGGGATGAACATAGTTCGTACGGGATAATCATGTTAATTAACCCCTCGGAAGAGCAATGGATCGAACAGGCAGGGAGAAAATTTTTCTAAGTCCTATTCGTCCGGACGAATTTAATATTCATCTTGAGACGAACACCTCTGGATTCTCACTTTGTACTGCTCGTCCAGATGAAATGCATGGTTCATCGCTGGACGAAACTCTCTGTTTAAAATCGTACATGACGAAATTACTCTTCATCCCTGGACAAAACTATCTATTTAAAATCATCCAGGATGAAACTTATTCGTCCCAGGATGAAACTTGTTCGTCCCAGGACGAACCGAACTGACTTACCTCGGTTGGTTACGTCTTGCAGAGATTTGGAAACTGACCTATGGAATAACTGTTTCGTACCGGACGAACCTAGTTCATACGGGAGGATGATCGTGTATGAACATAGTTTGTACCAATATACATTAGGATCATTTCAGACACTTTAAGTATAATCGTGTGGGATGATCCACGATCATACGGGACGATCCACGATCGTACGGGACGATCCACTGCTTACATAATTGAAAATTTGTAATTTTTGGGCAGTTTTTTTTCTTTCCTATATATAGTCCAAATTAGACTGCCACCAAATCTTTTTGGTCATTGATCTTCATGCCTATTGAAAGAAGACTCAAGGAGAGAGTGAGAGAGAGCATTCAAAGAAGGATTTCTTCCACTGGAGCATGAAGGCTTTACTTTGTGTTCAAAGGTAAGATTTCGTACTTGTGATTTGAGATTACTTCACTCTTTTCTTTCTTCTTTCTATATTTCTTGTGAGGAGATCTGTCAAGGAGATCGGGTTTTCTGCCCACACTAGGAGAGTGTGAAAGGACGAAGGGTTCTCTGCCCACACTAGGAGAGTATGAAAGGACGAAGGGTTCTCTGCCCACACTAGGAGAGTGTGAAAGGTCGAAGGGTTCTCTACCCACACTAGAAGAGTGTGAAAGGACGAAGGGTTCTCTGTCCACACTAGGAGAGTGTGAAAGGATGAAGGGTTCTCTGCCCACACTAGGACAGTGTGAAAGGACGAACAGTTCTCTGCCAATAGTGGGGATAGTGTAAAAGGATGACGGTTCTCTACCGCACCGGGTAGTGGTGAAAAGAGTGTTTGTAAAGGCTTCTCCGCCTTGCTGTGGGTGCAAAAGGAGAGATACTATTGGTATTAGAGCAATACACAGAGGGTGCCTCTAGGGAGTGGATGTAGGTCTGGTTTAGACCGAACCACTATAAATCTTGTGTCATTTATTTTTTTTTGTAGACTGGACTATAGAAGAACGTGACTTAGCACAACTAAACTCTAAATGTTTTAATAGTTTCTTTTGTACTTTAAAATCTGAAGACTACATGCGGGTTTCCACTTGCAAAAATGGAAAGGACATATTGGATAGACTTTGTATAACATATAAGGGGACTAATGAGGTTAAACAATCTATACTTAATATCTTGTTGCATGATTATGAACTATTTCGCATGAAACCTAATGAATCCATTTCTGATATGTACATAAGATTTACTCAAATAGTAACTTCTTTGCATGCACTTGGTAGGGAACTAACGAATGCTGAAATTGTTAATAAGATTCTTCGTTGTTTACCTACTACTTATGATGCTAAAATTACTACAATTACAGAGTCTAAAGATCTAAACATTTATTCAATTAACAATCTTCTTGGTTCACTTATTGCTTACGAGCAAGGAAATAGCCAAAGAAAGATTGATGCAGGTGAACCACGAAAGGAAAAGAACATAGCACTAAAAGTGGAAGAGTCTGAGAGTGAACACTTATAACATGAGGATGAAGACGACATTGCATTAATGACTAAACAATTCATAAGCTTTCTAAAGAGGAAGCAGAAGAGACGCCAGTAATGGAATAGAGGTAAATTTAATAGAAATGGCAAGGTTTCTAATGATGTGATTTTCTATGAATGCAGGAAACCTGGTCATATCAAGACTGATTGCCCAAAACTCAAAGCTACTCCTAGCAAGGAGAAGGTAGAGGAGAAACCAACTGTAAAGAAAGGCAGTAAGAAGTTTCAAAGAGCTTTCTGGGCGGGCTCAGCTTCAAATTCATCAGAGACTGAAAAGGAAGAAGAAGTTACCAATCTTTGCTTGATGGCAGATAGTCTTAATATGTCAGATCAAGAAGAAGGTTGCTCTCACACAAGACCTCATGAGAGCATATGGTACCTGAACAGCAGATGTTCAAAGCATATGACTGGAGATACTGCTCAATTCATAACGCTGGAAGCCATGACTGGAGGCAAGGTTACACTTGGAGATAACACCATAAGGAAGGTGGTTGGGACAGGTATGATTGGAAATTTAAAGAAAATTTTTATAGACAATATGTTATTGGTTGAAGGCTTAAAGCATAATTTGTTAAGTATAAGTCAGCTATGTGATAAGGGTTATTATGTAAAAAATTTTCCTACTAGCTGCATATTAAGCCTTAATGGAAAAAGGGTAAACAATGTTTATATGCTAGATTTAAATTGCATTCATACTCCTACTGCATTTTGTTTAAAAATTGTTTCTGATGAATCATGGCTTTGGCATAGGAGACTTTATCATTCTAGTATGAAGAACCTTAGGAGGATTACCCAAAAGAACTTAGTGAGAGGAATACAAAAACTAGATTTTACTAAGGATCATCTTTGTGATGCATGTCAATTAAAAAAATAGGTGAAGTCCTCTTTTCCGTCCAATAAGGTTCTTAGAACTAGTCAACCATTAGATATTTTACACATGGTTCTTTTTGGACTAGTCAGAACTATGAGTCTAGGAAGGAAGGTATACGGATTTGTTATTGTGGATGATTACTCAAGATTCACTTGGGTTAGATTTCTATTTCATAAGAGTGAATCATTTGAGGAATTTAGAAATTTTTTTACTTAGATTCAAAGGAAATTAAGGTGTGAAATTATTTCTATACAAAGTGATCATGGAGGAGAATTTGAGAATGAGAGATTTGAAGATTTTTGTAAGGAAAAAGGAATTGATCACAATTTTTCTACACCTAGAACCCCTCAACAGAATGGGGTAGTCGAAAGGAAAAACATAACATTAATAGAAGCCGCCCGAGCAATGTTGGAAGAATACTCACTTCCTAGATATTTTTTGGCTGAGGCGGTTAGCACTGCATGTTACGTTTTGAATAGGGTGAATATAATATCTAAATTAAATAAAATACCCTATGAGTTGCTAAAAGGAAGAACACCTAATTTGTCACATTTGGATGTTTTTGGTTGCAAGGTGTTCATTCATAATAATGGAAAATTTGCCTTAGAAAATTTTTATCCAAAATCAGATGAACGAATTTTTGTTGGATACTCAAATGTTGGAAAATCTTATAGGATATTCAATAAAAGAACTTTGATCATTGAGAAGACCGTACATGTTGTATTTGATTAATCTAAAAATTTGGAAGAGCCAAATGTTATTGAAGATGATATTGAGGATAACTCCCAAAAGATTGATAGAATAAACTTGGAAGAAAATGTGGAAGAGAATTTGAAGATAGAAAACCCTTTCCTAGAAATTTATGATTTTCTAAAAACTACCCAAGGGAATTGATTATAGGTGAACCTAGTGAGGGTGTTAGAACTAGGCATGGATTAAACAAGGAATTTAATCATTCAGCCTTTATTTCAACTATAGAACCCACTAATATTGATCAAGCACTTTCTGATGAATTTTGGATATTGGCCATGCAAGAAGAGTTGAATCAATTTGTAAGAAATAAAGTTTGGGAATTAACTTCAAGGCCAAAAGATCAAAGTGTTGTTGGAACTAAGTGGGTATTCAAAAACAAAATGAATGACTCACTAGTAGTCATTAGAAATAAGGCTAGATTAGTTGCTAAGGGGTATAATCAGATTGAAGGGATTAATTTTGAAGAAACTTTTGCCCCTGTAGCTAGACTTGAAGTAATTAGGGTTTTGCTAGCCTTCAATTTTGCATAAGGACAAATAGTAAGGGAAGCCCTAGCCGTCAGCTCTCAGGCGATTTTCGGGCGATTTGTCTGCCTCGTCTGTTCCTTCCGTTTGTTGCTGTTGTTTTGTTCTCGGGTTGTTCTTCTTCATCTGGTAACTCTGTTTATTCTCCTGGCTTTGTTTTCGTTGGTCTTTTTTGGTGTTTTCCGTTGGTTTTGCTCCTTCTGTGTGTGGTTTTGAGGTTCTTCCGGGGTTTTTGTTGGGGGGGGGGGATGACAAACCCTTCGTCATCTAGCCCGATTATTACTTCTGTACCTCCTGTTTACACTAGATCTTTCAAAGATGTGGTTTCGGATAGTTCTTCTGCTTCAGGTAGTAAGGTTAAATTCGTGCATGGCTCTTTTAAAGGTTGTCCTGCGTTAATGTTCGAGGATGAAGCTGTTTCGCTGTTGGCGGCCCATTTTTCTTTCACTCTTGTTGGAAAATTTGTACTGCGTAGACCGAACCTTGACGTTATCCGTAAATTTTTCTATTCTCTGAAACTTTCTGGATCTTTCAACGTGGGGCTTTTGGATCCGAGGCACATTGCGATTAAACTGTCTAATGATTTAGATTATAGTCATATTTTTGCAAGGCGTTCTTATTACATTCAGGGCTGTCAAATGAGGCTTCTGAAATGGTCACCGGATTTTGATGTGAGGGAGGAATCTCCTATTGCCCCGGTGTGGATTGCTTTTCCTAATCTTCGTTTGCATTTTTTCAATTCTCACATACTTTTTGGGATGGCATCTGTATTTGGTCGACCTCTTCAAACGGACCAAGCTACTGCTTCTTTAACTAGACCCTCTATGGCGCGTGTTTTAGTGGAGTTGGATGTTACGAAAAAATATCCGCATGATATTTGGCTAGGATCGAAAAAAATGGTTATTTTCAGAAAATTGAAATTGAAAATCTTCCTATATTCTGTTCTCATTGTAAAATGCATGGGCATGCTATGAATGAATGTTATCGTTTACATCCTACCCTGAGAAAAGAAAAAATTTCTGCTAAAGATAATGGGAAAGGTGATAAGGAGGATTTGCTTGGTTCTAACAATGGAGTCGGGTCTGTTTCTAGACCCGTGGATTTGATTTTGGGTGCAGGGGATCAAGCGGTTCATTTGAAGGATATGGAAGTAAATCATAAATCTAATGACATTAACTCTAGTGGGCTTAATCTGAATAATTTCTCTTTAGATCCGTTGGTTAATGATAATGATAATAGCCTTAATGTTTCTTCTTCTCTTCCTATTGCTAATTGTAATCCAGAATTTCAGGGAGAGGCCGAATGCTCTAGTAAAAACACGGATATCCTGACGTTGGAGAAATGGCATGCTGCCATCCCTGTTAATAGTTCTGATAACATTGAGGTGGTCTTGGAACTGGGTGATGTGGAAATTGCAAAAGGTATGGAGTTGCATATGTTAAATGATACGGAAAAGTCTAAGGTTGTCTCTTCTGTGCAGGATTTGGATAATCTCTCGAATGCTAATGAAAATGTCTCGAAGCATTGGGGGAAAAATACTTCTACTATTGAGGATGGAGTTCTTTACATGGAAGGTTTATTGCCTCCTAAAGAGGCTTCTGGTAAGATGAATAACGGTGAGTTTCCTTTGTCTAATCATTATCATGGTGAAGCCTTCACTGACACTGAAGTTGAAATTACTGCTAAATGTTATGCTAGAGAAGATCATGATTTGAGTTTTTCTAAGGGTCGTGGTAAGAAAGGTAAGAAACCTAGGAATGTCATTTTACAATCGCCTAGAACTACTCGCTCACATACTTCCCACTATTGACTGTTTTTATG
>NW_021319083.1:4150827-4187476 GCF_001605985.2 Dendrobium catenatum | reverse complement strand
TGTTGTCAAAAAAGGGGAGAAATTGTTTATTTGTTTTGTTTATTTTTTATAGTCCTTTTCCTTTATGTTTGTCATTATCATAGTTGTATGTTTTGTATTTGTGTATGTTTCTTATTTTGTATATGTTTTGTATGTTTCTTGTTTTGTATATGTTTTGTATGTTTCTTGTTTTGTATATGTTTTGTATGTTTCTTGTATAAAATTTTTGAAAAATAAAAATTTTTGAATTTAAGCCTCCTTATTTTTCATGTATTCATCAATTCAGGGGGAGTTTAGGAGTTTCTTAGAATTTAAAATCCTACAAACAATAATTGTTTTGTCATCATCAAAAAGAGGGAGATTGTTAAGAGAGTTGTTATTTACATGTTTTACATTCTTACAATTTGTATTATTTTGATGATTTCAAATATTATTATTTTATGTATAGATATCTCCTAACACTTTTTGGAAGATTTATTTTTGCTCTAGTGTGTACTAACATTTCAGGAAAATCAACTCCAAACTATGAAGACTTCAAATCAAATTCAGCATCAAATCATTTATAAATTAAAAGCTTTAAAAATGTTTTTGAATTGAGAGGAGTGATTGTAATTGAGTGAATATTCACAACACACACATATGGGGGAATAACTTTTATGAACTGATCGTACGGGACAATCATGTCAATTAACCCTCGGAAGAGCAATGGATCGAACAGGAAGGGAGAAAATTTTTTTAAGTCCTATTCGTCTGGACGAATTTAATATTCATCCTAAAACGAACGCCTCTGGATTCTCACTTTGCACTGTTCGTCTAGATGAAATACATGGTTCGTCCCTGGACGAAACTCTCTGTTTAAAATCATACAGGATGAAATTACTCTTCGTCCCTGGATGAAACTCTCTGTTTAAAATAATCCAGGACGAAACTTGTTCGTCCCAGGATGAACCGAACCGACTTACTTCGGTTGGTTACATCCTGCAGGGATTTGGAAACTGACCTATAGAATAACAGTTTTGTACCAGACGAAACTAGTTCGTACGGGATGATGATCGTGTACGAACATAGTACATACCGATATACATTAGAATCTTTTCCGACACTTTAAGTAAAATCGTCGGGGATGATCCATCCACTACGTACAAAATTGAAAATTTACAGTTTTTGGACAGTTTTCTTATCTTTCCTATATATAGTCCAAATTAGACTGCCAACAAATCTTTTTGGTCATTAATCTTCGTGTCTATTGAAAGAAGACTCAAGGAGAGAGTGAGAGAGAGCATTTAAAGAAGGATTTCTTCCACTGGAGCGTGAAGGCTTTACTTTGTGTTCAAAGGTAAGATTTCCTACTTGTGATTTGAGATTACTTCACTCTTTTCTTTCTTCTTTCTAGATTTCTTGTGAGGAGATCTGTCAAGGAGATCGGGTTCTCTGCCCACACTAGGAGAGTGTGAAATGATAAAGGGTTCTCTGCCCACACTAGGAGAGTGTGAAAGGATGAAGGGTTCTCTGCCCACACTAGGAGAGTGTGAAAGGAAGGGTTCTCTGCCCACACTAGGAGAGTGTCAAAGGACGAAGGGTTCTCTGCCCACACTAGAAGAGTGTGAAAGGACGAAGGGTTCTCTACCTACACTAGGAGAGTGTGAAAGGACGGATGGTTCTTTGCCAACACTGGGGATAGTGTAAAAGGATGACGATTCTCTGCTGCACCGGGTAGTGGTGGAAAGAGTGCTTATAAAGGCTTCTCCACCTTACTATGGGTGCAAAAGGAGAGACACTATTGGTATTAGTGCAATACTCATAGGGTGCATCTAGGGAGTGGATGTAGGTCTGGTTTAGACCGAACCAATATAAATCTTGTGTCATTCATTTTTACTATTTTTTATGTTCCGCATTTTACTGTTTAAAAAGTTGTGGTTGAAAAAAAAATTATAAAAATTCATTAAATTTATTTTCGGTTGAACTCATCTAAAAGATGGATAATTTTTTAACTAACAATTCACCCCCCCCCCCCTCTTGATAGCCGTGGGACATTAACTTAGGTTTAACAACTTATTCACTAGACTCAACAGACATTTTGCATCTCTTTCAAATATTTGTGACACATTTGTGCATCTTTTTCTATTTGGGCTAATTTTATGCCTCTTTTTATTTTGCGAACCATTACGCATTCTTTCTAATTTTATACACACGTACATTTCTTTTTTATATACTTTTTTTTTTTTTGATCTTTTGAAAATCTATAATCTAAAAATCAAATTTCTCTAATTACTAAAATAATTATATTAAAAAGAAATAAAAAATAATAAGACATCAAAACTACAATAATGATTTTCAAATTATGTTTGCCTAAAATGAACTTGAGATTTATATTTTAAACTTGATCAAGTTTTAAGTTAATTTAATTTTTGAAAAAATTAGATTTCATAATGAAATTAATTTTTTTAATGCAAGTTAATTTATAACACTTTTTAGATCAATTAAAAAAGAATTTTCATATAGGCAAACTCACATTTCAAATATGGAACAAAAACAACTAAACAAAAATTCTGACATATTTATATCAAATAAAGATTAGATACATTAAATCAATTAATATCAATAAACTAAAACTAAAGACATCATAACATCATACAAACTTAAACAAACATAAAAGCAAGTACTACATAAAGAAATAAAACAAATGACATCATCACATCATCAGGAAGGACTGGCAAAAAAACCTACAAAGAAGTACATCTAAAAATTTGAAGGACCTTGATCTAAAGGAGGGGCTAATTGAAGATTGAGAAATAGCTATTCATCATAGCTACATTCGTGTTAACTGAGTCAAATTGACCTCGGATCTACTCTATGTCTTGTTGGGACTATGCATCCTGCTAATTTAAATGAGTTTGAATTTGATCAAAATGCTGATCAAAATGACTCTCTATCTGATCAAATCACTAGACCATCTCTTGAAAGTAGTTCTGATCAGGTACCTGAGCAGGTGTAGGTGTTCCCCCTTCTCCTTCAATATCCTCACTTGAATTCTCATTTCTCCCAAAAAGATATCAAAAAGAGGCATTGATGAAGAATATTAGCAAATTAGTGGGAGGATCAGGATGAATAATATTGTACTTCTTTTCCAAAATGTAGGTCACTAAATATGCTAAAGCAATATTTTTCTTCCTCTTATAAGAAGGAAAACCAATTTCACAAAGGTTATGAATAAAATCCAAAATGAGCTAGGTCTCATCAATTGGTTGTCAAGTCATGATCTAATAGGTAACGTTGGACAAAAGAGGAGCAATATTTATGCGATTCCTGGCCTTAGGAATAATTGAGTCCTTAAGACATGCTGGATGATGCTGGCATTTTAATTCAAAGTGTATACTCTAGCCAAGTGACAAACTTTAGTAACCCCTCTATGAGTTTTATTTATTTTAGACCAATCATAGTCAAATTTTGGGTCATAGAGTATGCTCTAGTCCCATGAGTCCTTAAGTGAAGAAAGGTTCCTAGATCTTCCTTAGTAATTTCAACCCTCTGTTTCTTAACAAATGAAGTTATCCTACTCTCATTCTCACTAAATCTCATATTTGTAAGGAAATAAAAAAACAAATCTCTCTATGATAAGCATAGATCAAAATTAGAATGAAGAAGAACTGGGTTGAAGCAAATAGAGGCATAACTGAAAAGTGGATACTATCTTGAATTAGAAGTCTTGAAGGAGTGATTTTAGAGGCTATAAACCTGTAGAAGGAATCCTCATTATCTCTAAATAGAAAGTTGTCGTCTCCACTCCTTGATGAAGAACCCTTAGTAACTCTAGATCGCTTGCTAGAACTTTTCATACATAGGTTAGTGCCTCTAGGAGGATTAAAGAAGGGTTTGGAAGTGAATGGAAATAAATTCCGTATCCCTCCTATTTAAAGAAAAAATAATCCTTCGAACAGTATAAAAATCAATTCGTATAAATGATCTTGAGATAATATTGGATGAAAATATTTTTGTATGGACGAACAATAACGTCCAAAATGAAATTACTTTTTGTAAACACACTATTTACGAGACATCCTTTCATATAGAATTTTTTATCATACGATCGTATAGATGAATAGGTGTTTGTTCGGGATGATCAGTTATTTAAGATCATTTTAATGATGGTTAGGTTCATCCCCCATAGAAAATGACACGTGGATCATAAAAAAAAAAAAAAAAATTGTTCATACGTACAATCAGTTATAATAATTGATTCTACTCAGATAATTATATACATGCGTATAGACGAATGTATATAGATCCTATAGGATGATGATGGCATTGTATAGTATGATATTTATGAGGAAATCCAAATTTACGCATTTAACTCCCAAATAACAACATAGTTGCTACAAAATTTGTACAATACAAAAATAATTTCATACAGTATGAATATAACACTTTGAAATTTCAGCATGAAAAATCAGAAATAGAACTTTTGATACGTGATACATGACTAAATAAGACAAATCACAAAAATAAAATAAAAAACAAAAGACATACACAAGCAAAAAAAATTAACAAACAAAAAATAGTAAAATTGAATTAAAATGCACATAACAATCATATCAAGTTTGCATAAAATTTTATTTAAACATTAAGTTCAATCACACCTAACCTTGTTTTTATAGTGCTAAAAGTAATCAAGGCTAGTGGTTTTATAAAAATATCTGCAAGTTAATTTTCAGTTGAAATATAATTCAATTCAATTTCTCCTTTGGTTACATAATCCCTAATGAAATGATGCCTTATGTCAATATGTTTTATTTTAGAATGTTGAATAGGATTCTTTGAAATATAAATGGCACTAGTGTAATCATAATAAATTTGGATTGTGCCTATTATAAATCCTAAATCAATCAACTGTTATTTCACCCAAAGTACTTATACCACACAATTTCTTAAGTCAATGTATTCAGCTTCAATAATAGATAGGGCTACAAAATTTTTTTTCTGCTGGACTAAGAAACTAAAGAATTTCCTATAAATTGATAAGTTCTAGATATACTCTTTTGATCAACCCTATAACCTATAAAGTCTGAATTTAAATATCCAATAATCTCAAATGAAGAGTTATACTTAGGATACCAAATCCCTAAGTTCTAAGTTTCCAAAAGATATCTCAAAATACTTTTTACTACTGTTAAAAGTGATTCTTTTGGATTTGATTGAAATCTAGCACACAAACAAACACTAAACATAATATCTGGTCTGCTAACTGTCAAATAAAGTAAAGATGTAATAATTCCTCTAAATTTCTTTTGATCAACAGATTTTTCTTTTGGGTCCTTATCTAACTTAACTGAGGAACTCATTGGTGTACTTACTGATTTAGCAGTTTCCATTTCATATTTTTTAAGAATGTCCTTAACATACTTTGACTGACTAAAAAATATTTCCTCCTCAATTTAATTAATGTTAAAACAAATAAAATAACTCAAATCTCTTATTAAGCTCATCTCAAATTCATTACTCAATGTTTTAAAAAAAACATCACAAAGATTTTTATTTATAGATCCAAAAATGATAACATCAACGTATATCTGTACAATGAGTTTCATCTCCTAATTTCATCAAAAAGAGAGTGGTGTTCACACTTTCTTTTACAAAATATCTCTCTAATAGAAAAGTGCTTAACCTCTCATACCAAGCCCTAGGTGCCTTTTTCAATCTATATAATGCCTTTTTCAATTTATACACATGATTAGGGAATTTAGAACTTTCAAAACCTAGAAGTTGTTCAATATAAACATTCTCATGAATTACTCCATTCAAAAAGACAATTTTAAAATCCATTTGAAATAATTTAAATCCTCTAAAATAAGAAAAGGCTAACAAAACTCTAATTTCTTTAAGTTTTGCTGCAAGGTCAAAAGTCTCCTTAAAATCAATTCCTTCAATTTGATTAAACCCCATAGCCACAAATCTAGTCTTATTTCTAATCATAACTCTTGAGTCATTCATTTTGTTTTTAAATACCCACTTAGTTCTAACTACACTTTGATCCTTCGGCCTTGCAATTAATTCCCAAACATCATTCCTTACTAACTTATTTAACTCTTCTTGTATAGCCAAAATCCAAAATTCTTCTGAAAGTACTTGATTAATATTTGTGGGTTCTATTATTTAAATAAAGGCAAAATTATTGACTTATTTGCTAAGTCCACGCCTAGTCCTAATACGCTCACTAAGTTCACCTAAAATTAACTCCTTAGGGTACTTTTTAGAAAATTTCAAATCTCTAGGCAAAGGGTTTTCTATCTCCAATTTTTTTTCCAAATTAATCTTCTCAATCCTTTGGGAGTTATTTTCTAAATCATCCTCTTCCAAACTTGGTTTTTCCAAAATACCATATTCATCAAATATAATTTGTATGGTCTCCTCTACTATCAAAGTTCTTTTATTAAATATTTTAAATGATTTCCCAACACTAGAGTATCCAAGAAATATTACTTCATCTAATTTTGGATCAAATTTTCCTAAAGAAAAATTTTCATTATTATATACGAACACCTTACATCCAAAAACATATAAATGAGATAAATTAGGTGTTATCCCCTTCAAAATCTCATAAGGTGTTTAATTTAATTAAGATCTTATGTTCACCCTATTTAAAATATAACATGCAGTACTAATCGCTTCAGCCTAAGAATATTTAGGAAGTGTATATTCTTCTAACACGGCTCTAGCAACTTTAATTAATGTTCTATTCTTTCAACTACCCTATTCTACTGAAGGGTTCTAGGTGCAAAAAAAATATGATCAATTCCTTATTTTTTATAAAAAATTTCAAATCTTTCATTTTCAAATTCACCTCCATGATCACTTTGAATTGTTAAAATTTTACAACCTAGTTTTCTTTGAATCCAAGTCAAAAAATTTCTAAATTACTCAAATGATTCAATTTTATGAAATAAAAATTTAATATGCATGAATCTCAAGAAATCATCAACTATCAAAAATATGTATACCTTCCCTCCTAGACTTACAGTACTAACCGGTCCAAAAAGATCCATATGAATAATCTTTAATGATTTGCTAGTTCTAAGATCCTTATTGGAATGAAATGAGAACTTCACCTATTTTCCTAGTTGACATGCATCAGAAAGGTAATCCTTAGTATAGTCTAGTTTTGGTATACCTCTACCTAGTTCTTTTTGGATAATTTTCCTAACATTTTTTATGGTAGCGTGATAAAGTCTCCAATGACATAACCATGATTTATCAAAAATAGTTTTTAAATAAAATGCATTAGGAGTTTTAATATAGGTTAAATCTAGCATATAAATATTATTTATCCTAATTCCAAGCAATGCATCATTTTCATTTAGGCTTAATATGCATCTAATGGGAAAAAATTTAATGTTATACCCTTTGTCACATAGCTAGCTTATACTTAACAAATTATGTTTTAAGCCTTTAACTAGTAATACATTCTTAATTAAAAAATTTTGAAAGTTTTTTATCATACCTGTGACAACCACTTTCGTAGTGGTATTATCTCTAAGTGTAACCTTGCCTCTCCATTACTAGCTTCCAATGATATAAATTATGTAGTGTTTTCAGTCATATGCTTCGACTAACCACTATCCACTTACCAAACACTCTCACGAGGCCTTATATAAGTGCGTTCCTACAAAATAATCAAATGTTAGACTTGGGAACCCAAACAAGTTTGGGTTTTTCTTTTGACAAAATTAAACTAGATGCATATATGATATGACTTATTTTATGCATCTTAGTTCTCCATACTAAATAGGTTTTTCTATGTAAAGTACAAGTATGTGAATTATGTCCAATCATTCCATAACTAAAATATTTAACTCCAGGAAAAGGGTTTTTTAATTTCTTATGATAAATATGTCTCTTCCTAGGTTTTAAAAATTTTGACTTCAAAATAAGATTAGTAAAATCTTCAATTGTAGGGGGTATCCAATTTTTCTCAAGAGATTTCCCTATCACTCCAAAAAATGAGTTTGCATCTTTTAACGCAGTGTTATCATATTTCAGATAGTTTTGTCTATTTTTAGATTCATCCCTAAAATCCTTAAATTATTTTTCCAATTTACTATGAGATGATTTTAGTAAATCATTCTACTTATTTAAATAATTAAATTCATCAAGTAAGATCATGTGGTTGTTGTCTATCTATGTATGATATTTTCTAAGGATTTCATACTCTTTCTATAACTCTTACAATTCTAAGTTCAATCTAACATGCATTTTCTTAAGTTTTCTATATACAGCATGTATTCTTTCAGAAACTTCAAGTAATTCATAATAGGTTAAGTCACATACCTCTTCTTGATCTGACTGATCAAGATTATTGTCCATTAAATACAAGTTAATGACTTCCTCTTCCTTATCTATTTTTGACAAATCTAAAGCTGAGTCCGCCTAGAAAGCTCTTTGAAATATCTTCTTACCCTTTCTTACATTTATTTTCTCATACACCTTCTTGCTAGGAGTGGCTTTGAGATTGGGGCAATCTTATTTTAAATATTTAGGTTTCCTGCATTCATAGCAAATATCATCATTAGAAATCTTAACATTTTTGTGGAACTTACCTTTGTTCCACTTCTAGCATCTCCTCTACTTCCTTTTAAGAAAACTCCTGAATTATTTTATCATCAAGGTAATATACTCCTCATCCTCAAGTAGTGACTGATCACTCTCTAAATCATCCACTTTCAGTGCTATATTCTTCTCCTTTTGTTGTTCTCCTATATCAATCTTCCTTTGACTCATGCCTTGCTTGTAAGTAATTAATAATCCAAGAATATTATCAATAGAGTAAACTTTTAAGTCCTTAGACTTTGCAATTATAGTTATTTTAGCATCATAAGTAGTAGGCAAACAATGAAGAATTTTATTAACCATTTTAGCATTCATTAGTTCCCTACTTAATGCATGGAAAAAAGTGGCTATTTGAGTAAATCTTGTGTACATGTCAGAAATGGATTCATTGGATTTCATACGAAATAATTTATAGTCATGTAATAAGATATTTAATCTATATTACTTTACTTCACTAATCCCTTCATAAGTAATATAAAGTCTATCTCGAATATCCTTTTCACTTTTATAAGTGGAAACTCGCATGTAATCTTCTGACTTAAGTGCAAAAAAAATATTTAAATATTTTGTTTTTAATTATATTAAGTCATATTTTTCTACAATCCAATCAGTAAAAGGTGACTCTAATGTCATCTACTAGTCTAGTTGGTCTTGTATATCCTTCATGATTTAAAATTCACATGCGATAATCAAGTAATTGACAAAAAATGACATGCATGTTCTTTTTTTTAAATTGAAAGGAAAATTATCAAATAATGGAGTTCTAGTGATCGAATACCCTTCAGGTGCGTTTTAGTTTTCAAAAGTAGCTATTTTCAATTTCAAAAAGTAGTCTAAACTTATAACTTTGAAATAATACTCCGATACCACTTATTAATTTTGTATTGGTTATTAAACCTAAGCTATTATCCCAAGGCTAATCAACAGGGGGGTGAATTGATAATTTTTAAAAAAATTCTCTTAGATTTTTAATAGAAAACCATTTTAAAATTTTATAACAATTTGATTTTAAAATAAAATAAGCTTTTCAACCACAGTAAATAAATTGCAAAAAATAAATGCAAAAAAAATAAAAAGACACAAAGATTTATGGTGGTTTGGTCAAACACGACCTGCATCCACTCTCTAAAAACTCCTTCTTCAAGTACTGCACTATTACCAAAGTGACTCTCCTTTTGCCTCCACAATAAGGTGGAGAAGCCTTTATAATTCCTCTCTTCCACTAATCCCTAGTGCGGTATATAACTGTCACTCTTTCACACTCTCCAAATGTCGGCAAAGAACCATCGTCTTTTCACACTCTCCAAGTGTTGGCAGAGAACCATCATCCTTTCACATTCTCCAAGTGTCGGAGAACTATCATCCTTTCACACCCTCCAAGTGTAGGTAAAGTTTCATCGTGTGTTCACACTGTTCAAGTGTCGATAGAGTACCATCATCTTACTTCAAATATCTTCCCTCGAGCAACTTGAAAGAAGAAAAGAAGAGTTGCAATCAAAAACACAAAAAGATCCTCACCTTTGAGTAACCTTGTGAACCCTTCACACTTTGCTTGCAAGAAATCTCTCTCAAACACTCTCCCAAATACACTCTTTCACTTACTCTTAAAAAATCACGAAGATGAACCCCTCACACTTTAGTTTTAAAGGACATTTTATATGAAAAATATGAAAAACTATCTAGAAAATGGAAATTTTTTATTTTGAGCGTGTACGATCGTATGTTCGATCATAAATTCGTACGTATGAAAAGCTCAATAACTATTTCATACAAACCTTCTGTAAATCTATAAGAAATGTTTTCATACACGATGATCGTTTAGTATGAACCAAGTTGTATTGTACAAATAGCTAGAAAATTTTTTATCTTTGTCAAGATGAAAAGGGACCCCATATTTTCGTACTCTGGATGACGTACGAATGAAGATGACTTCGGACAGTACAATGAATTCAAAAAAATTTTGAGTTTATCTGGATGAAAAGGGACCTATCCAATTCATACTCTAGACGACGTATATACGAAGACAACATCATACAAAAATACAATAAATGAAAAATATAATGTTTGACTCATACTCCTAATCTACCCGGTCTTGAGTCTTCCTTTCTTCCTGAGTCACTTGTGATCTTCCTGAAATGTTAGTGCTCAAGGAAAATAACAAATAAAATAATAATCAATGAAAAGCGGTTCCAAAACACTCATTATTTGGCATCATCAAAATCTCAAACTCGGGGTCATGGGTTGCAACATAAATGATTTCCTAACACTAGAGTATCCAAGAAATATTACTTCATCTAATTTTGGATCAAATTTTTCTAAAGAAAATTTTTCATTATTATATACGAACACCTTACATCCAAAAACATATAAATGAGATGAATTAGGTGTTCTCCCCTTCATAATCTCATAAGGTGTTTAATTTAATTTAGATCTTATGTTCACCCTATTTAAAACATAACATGCAGTACTAACCGCTTTAGCCAAAAAATATTTAGAAAGTGTATATTCTTCTAACACGACTCTAGCAGCTTTAATTAATGTTCTGTTCTTTCAACTACCCTATTCTACTGAGGGGTTCTAGGTGCAAAAAAAAAATATGATCAATTCCTTATTTTTTATAAAAATTCTCAAATCTTTCATTTTCAAATTCAACTCCATGATCACTTTGAAATGTTAAAATTTTATAACCTAGTTTTCTTTGAATCCAAGTCAAAAATTTTTTAAATTACTCAAATGATTCACTCTTATGAAATAAAATTTTAATCTGCATGAATCTCAAGAAATCATCAACTATCACAAATATGTATACCTTCCCTCCTAGACTTACAGTACTAACCGGCCCAAAAAGATCCATATGAATAATCTCTAATGATTTGCTAGTTCTAAGATCCTTATTGGAATGAAATGAGAACTTCACCTATTTTCCTAGTTGACATGCATCACAAAGGTGATCCTTAGTATAGTCTAGTTTTGGTATACCTCTAACTAGTTCTTTTTGGATAATTTTCCTAACATTTTTTATGGTAGCGTGATAAAGTCTCCAATGACAAAACCATGATTTATCAAAAATAGTTTTTAAATAAAATGCATTAGGAGTTTTAATATAGGTTAAATCTAGCATATAAATATTATTTATCCTAATTCCATGCAATGCATCATTTTCATTTAGGCTTAATATGCGGCTAGTGAGAAAAAATTTAATGTTATACCCTTTGTCACATAGTTGGCTTATACTTAACAAATTATACTTTAAGCCTTCAACTAGTAATACATTCTCAATTAAAAAATTTTGAAAGTTTTTTATCATACCTGTGCCAACCACTTTCGTAATGGTATTTTCTCCAAGTGTAATCTTGCCTACATTACTAGCTTCCAATGATATAAATTATGTAGTGTTTCCAGTCAAATGCTTTGACTAACCACTATCCACTTACAAAACACTCTCACGAGGCCTTATATAAGAGCGTTCCTATAAAATAATCAAATATTAGACTTGGGAACCCAAACAAGTTTGGGTTTTTCTTTTGACAAAATTAAACTCGATGCATATTTGATATGACTTATTTTATGCATCTTAGTTCTCCACACTAAATAGGTTTTTTTATGTAAAGTACAAGTATGTGAATTATGTCCAATCATTCCATAACTAAAACATTTAACTCCAAGAAAAGGGTTTTTTAATTTCTGATGATAAAAATGTCTCTTCCTAGGTTTTAAAAATTTTGACTTCAAAATAAGATTAGTAAAATCATCAATTGTAGGGGGTATCCAATTTTTCTCAAGAGCTTTCCCTATCACTCTAAAAAATGAGTTTGCATCTTCTAACACAGTGTTATCATATTTCAGATAGTTTTGTCTATTTTTAGATTCATCCCTAAAATCCTTAAATTATTTTTCCAATTTAGTATAAGATGATTTTAGTAAATCATTCTACTTATTTAAATCATCAAATTTATCAAGTAAGATCATGTGGTTATTGTATATCTATGTATGATATTTCCTAAGGATTTCATACTCTTTTTATAACTCTTACAATTCTAAGTTCAATCTAACATGCATTTTCTTAAGTTTTCTACATACAGCATATATTCTTTCAGAAACTTCAAGTAATTCATAATAGGTTAAGTCACATACCTCTTCTTGAACTGACTGATTAAGATTATTGTCCATTAAATACAGATTAACTACTTCCTCTTCCTTATCTATTTTTGACAAATCTAAAGCTGAGTCTGCCTAGAAAGCTCTCTGAAATCTCTTCTTACCCTTTCTTACATTTATTTTCTCATCCACCTTCTTGCTAGGAGTGGCTTTGAGATTGGGGCAAACTTATTTTAAATATTTAGGTTTCCTGTATTCATAGCAAATATCATCATTAAAAATCTTAACATTTTTTGTGGAACTTACCTTTGTTCCACTTCTAGCATCTCCTCTGCTTCCTTTTAAGAAAACTCCTGAATTATTTTATCATCAAGGTAATATACTCCTCATCCTCAAGTAGTAACTGATCACTCTCCGAATCATCCACTTTCAGTGTTATATTCTTCTCCTTTTGCTGTTCTCCTATATCAATCTTCCTTTGACTCAAGCCTTGCTTGTAAGTAATTAATATCCAAGAAGATTATCAATAGAGTAAACTTTTAAGTCTTTAGACTTTGCAATTATAGTTATTTTAGCATCATAAGTAGTAGGCAAATAATGAAGAATTTTATTAACCATTTTAGCATTCATTAGTTCCCTACTTAATGCATGGAAAAAAGTGACTATTTGAATAAATCTTATGTACATGTCAGAAATGAATTCATTGAATTTCATGCGAAATAATTTATAGTCATGTAATAAGATATTTAATCTAGATTACTTTACTTCACTAATCCCTTCATAAGTAATATAAAGTCTATCTTGAATATCCTTTTCACTTTTATAAGTGGAAACTCGCATGTAATCTTCTGACTTAAGTGCAAAAAAAAAATATTTAAATACTTTGCTTTTAATTATATTAAGTCATATTTTTCTACAATCCAATCAGTAAAAGGTGACTCTAATGTCATCTACTAGTCTAGTTGGTCTTATATATCCTTCATGATCTAAAATTCACATGCGATAATCAAGTAATTGATAAAAAATTGACATGCATGTTTTTTTAAAAATTGAAAGGAAAATTATCAAATAATGGAGGTCTAGTGATCGAATACCCTTCAGGTGTGTTTTAGTTTTCAAAAGTAGCTATTTTCAATTTCAAAAAGTAGTCTAAACTTATAACTTTGAAATAATACTCTGATACCACTTATTAATTTTGTATTGGTTATTAAACCTAAGCTATTATCCCAAGGCTAATCAAGAGGGGGTGAATTGATAATTTTTAAAAAAATTCTATTAGATTTTTAATAGAAAACCATTTTAAAATTTTATAACAATTTCATTTTAAAATAAAATAAGCTTTTCAACCATAGTAAAAAAATTGCAAAAAATAAATGTAAAAAAAATAAAAAAACACAAAGATTTATAGTGGTTTGGTCAAACACGACCTGCATGCACTCTATAAAAACCCCTTCTTCAGGTATTGCACTATTACCAAAGTGACTCTCATTTTGCCTCCATAATAAGGTGGAGAAGACTTTATAATTCCTCTCTTTCACTAATCCCTGGGGCGGTATATAACTGTCACTCTTTCACACTCTCCAAATGTCGGCAAAGAACCGTCGTCTTTTCACACTCTCCAAGTGTTGGCAGAGAACCATCATCCTTTCACATTCTCCAAGTGTCGGCAGAGAACTATCATCCTTTCACACCCTCCAAGTGTAGGTAAAGTTTCATCGTGTTTTCACACACTTCAAGTGTTAATAGAGTACCATCATCTTACTTCAAAGATCTTCCCTCGAGCAACTTGAAAGAAGAAAAGAAGAGTTGCAATCAAAAACACAAAAAGATCCTTACCTTTGAGTAACCTTGTAAACCCTTCACACTTTTCTTGCAAGAAATCTCTCTCAAACACTCTCCAAAATGCACTCTTTCACTTACTCTTAAAAAATCACAAAGATGAACCCCTCACACTTCAGTTTTAAAGGACCTTTTATATGAAAAATATGAAAAACTATCTAGAAAATGGAAATTTTTTATTTTGAGCGTGTACGATCATATGTTCGATCATAAATTCGTACGTATGAAAAGCTCAATAACTATTGCATACAAACCTTTTATAAATCTGTATGAAATGTTTTCATATACGATGATCGTTTAGTACGAACCAAGTTGTATTATACAAACAGCTAGAAAATTTTTTATCTTTGTCAAGATGAAAAGGGACCCCATATTTTCGTACTCTAGATGACATACGAATGAAGATGACATCGGACAGTACAATCAATTCAAAAAAATTTTGAGTTTATCTGGATGAAAAGGGACCTATCTAATTCATACTCTCGACGACGTATGTACGAAGACGACATCGTACCGTACGATCAATTCAAAAAATTTTGAGTTCATTGGGATGAAAAGGGACCCGTCCAATTTATACTCTATATGACATACGTATGAAGGAAGCTTCATATAGTATGATTAGCACTTATAAAAAAAATTTACTTGTAGTTTATTTAAATGATCGTAGGGGATAATAACTGAATAAATCGTCCCTATGAAATGCCTTTGTACAGTACGATCAGTTTAAAAATTGCAAATTTTAAACCACTCCCTAGTGTGAGTGTGCACAAATACTCAATTACAATCACACTATCTCATACTCAATAAAATGAAAAATAAAGACTTCATTTATAATGAACCCTAATCTAATATGATTTGAAGTCTTCAACAATCTGGAGTATGATTTTTCTGAAATATTAGTTTCAATAACTTACTATTTCTTCTAACATATTTTGGATATGCTATTTTTGTTGTTTTTGTGTACTAATATTTTAAGAAAATCATACTCAAAATTATTGAAGACTTCAAATCAGATTGGATTAGGTTTTATTATAATTGGAAGTCTGTACTTTTCTTTTTTTTGAGTCTGAGAGAATGTGTTTGTAGTTGAGTAACTGTGCACACACGCACACTAGGGGAGGGTTTAAAATTTTTAATTTTTAAACTAATCTTACTATACAAAGTCATTTCATACGGGATGATTTATTCAACTATTTTCCCCTACTTATAGTTAAATGAACTGTATCAAGAAAGTTTTTCTAAGTATTGATCATACTGAATGAAAGGCTCTTCATACAGACGATGTCTAGAGTATGAATTGGACCGATCCCTTTTTCATTCCGACAAATTCAACATTTTTTTTCAAATGTTCATACTATACTATTTGTTGTTTGTACAGACAATGTCCAAATTACGAATTGGACGGGTCCCTTGTCATCCCGATGAATCCTAGAGTTTTTTCAATGGATCATACTGTATGATTTCATCGTCATATAGATGACATCTAGAGTACAAATTGGACGGGTCCCTTTTCATCCCGATGATTCCAAGATTTACTGAATAGTTTGTACTGTACGATGACATGTTTGTACAGATGATGTCTAGAGTACAAAAATATGGAGAACCTTTTCGTCCTGACGAAGTTAAAAAATTTTCTAACTAATTATATAGTGTGAACTTTATTCATATTGAATAATTATCACGTACAAAAATATTTTGTACAGATTCACACAAGGTTTGTACGTAATAGATTTTTAACTGTTCGCACGCACAAAAATATGATAGTATTAAATGATCGTACACACTCAAAATGGAAATTTCAGTTTTTTGAATGATTTTTCTTGTCTTTAATATAAAAGGTCCTTAAACCTAATGTGAAAAGAGTTGTTCTTCATGATTTTGCTAGAGCAAGTGAAAGAGTGAGTGTGGGAGAGTGTTTAAGAGAGAGTTCTTGCAAGTGGAATGTGAAGGGTTCACAAGGTTACTCAAAGGTACGAATCTCTTTTAGTTTTTGGTTACTACTCTTCCTTTTCTTCTTTGTAATTGCTCGAGAGAATATTTTTGAGATGAGAGATTATTATTCGAATTTCTAATGACTCAAAAAAATTAGCAAAGTCAAAATACAAGCTATTGCAATTTACCCACCTTAAGAAAATGTTGTCCCTTACATCTTTCTTAAGGATTCAGGCATAAAATTGATATAAACCAAATCAGTATAATTTAAACTCATATCAAATAAAATATTAAACAAAACTCTTTAAATACTATATAGTTATATAGTTCATTCTTTCACATTTCATTCAAGAGAAACCTTCTTCAGACTTGGGATCAAATTTTTTTAGGGTTATTTTCCATTAATTAAGATGAAACATATAAAGAAAAAAACATGCATGTAAGAAAGGTTGGGTGTCCTACCCTTAAGGAGTTCATAGGTTATCTTATTATGTTTGGATCTAATGTTCACCCTATTTAGAATATAATAAGCAGTATTCACTCCTTGTGCCCAAAAATATTTAGAGACTGAATACTCAGCTAGCATTCCTCTATCAGCTTCCACCAAGGTTCTATTTTTTTTTTTAACTATTCCATTCTTCTAGGGGATCCTAGGGTTAAAGAAATTATTTTTTATTCCTATCTCCTGATAAAAGGATTCAAATTTATCATTCTCAAACTCTCCACCATGATCACTATAAATTATTGAGATTTAACATCCTAATTTTCTTTGAATCCAAGGGGAGAATGTTTTAAATTTATCAAATGACTCACTCTTATATGCTAAGAATCTAACCCAAGTAAATATAGAGTAGTCATCCACTTTACCAATCCAAATGTCTTTGCTCCTAGTTCAGTTGTACTAGCAAGTCCAAATAGGTCCATATTAAGGATTTATATGGCCTAGTGAGCTTTAACTTAGGAATGCCTCTAACTAGGTTTTTTTGGGTGATATTCCTAAGAGTCTTTATGCTCGTATGATATAGTCTCCTATGCCATAGTCAAGATTCATTAATTATAGTTTTTAGGCATAATGAATTTGAATATTCAAAGCAGTTAAAGCCTAATATATAAATATTATTTATCCATTTTCCTTCTCACATAAGTTTTTCATTTAAACTAATCATGCATTTATTAGAAATAAATTTTATATCAAATCCTTTATCGTATAGTTAACTAATACTTAATAAGTTATACTTTAAACCGTCAAGTAACAAAACATTTTCAATCATAAAGTGTTTAGAGTTTCCAATTGTACTTGAGCTCACCACTTTCCTAGTGGTTTTATCTTTTAATATCACCTTACCTCTTGACCTGGCCTCCAGTGTGATGAACTACTTCATATCACCAGTCATATGTCTCAAGCAGCCACTGTCTAAGTATAACATGCTCTCACTAGGTCTTTTATGAGAGCACCCCTATAATGTCAATTAAATATTAAATTTGAGAACCCAAGTAAGTTTGGGTTCCACCTTATGCTTGAATGAATGACATAAATAAATATTATGATGTGATGCATGTAATTTTGGCCTCCACACTATGTGTGTCCTATGGTAGATAGTGCATATACGAGCTATGTATCCTAATGTGCCATAAGAGTAACTCCTAACACCATGGAATGAGTTCATTAACTTGATCTTTCATAAGAGTTACGATTACCAAAATGAGCCATTGATCAATTCTTCAAAAGTTTTCTAAAACCTTATTTTTGAAATCCCGCTCTGATACCACTTAAACGTTTGTGAAGGTTGTTAAACCTTATGGAACTAGTCGGAGGATTACTAAGAGAGGGGTGAATTTTGTACTTTTAAAAGTCTTTTTTAACTTCAAAATGACAATAACAATATTTTTGGAAAAACCTTTTCAATAATTAAAAATACTAAAAATCTAATTGATTTTGGAAGTGATAGATTTTTAAAAAAAATATTATACTTTACTACGATGGAATTTTGATCTACTTGATATAACAACTATCAACTTTTTTTCCAAGCAATATAAACAAAAATGAAATGCAAGAAATTTAAAATTATGAAAAGAAAAAAAAACACACTAGATATTTTCATAATGAATTGGTCAACCTTGACCAATGTCCATTCCTCAGAGTCCTCCGCTCCAAAAATTTCTACTAAAATAAAGTGATTCTCCTTTTGCTTCCAAAGTAAGACGGAGAAGCCTTTACAAACTCAATTTCACCAAATCTTTGATGTGGTAGAGTGACGGACGCTATGTCACCCTCTTGGTGAGTGCAATAAACCTTGACTTTTTTTTTTCTCTCCTGGAGGAAACAGATAACCTCGGCTCCTTTTCTTCCCACCTGAAGAAGGCAGAGAACCTTAAGGACTGGACTAAAAAGCCTCTCTCTCTCTAGAGAGCTTCCAAAAGACTCAACAAGGCCATAGGAGGAGTAAGGGTATAGCTAGTATGGAGCAACCGTATGATCTCCTCACACTACTTTTTCATAATGCTCAAGCTCACCTTCTCTATCCTCTCTTAAATCCTAATTTTCTTCTCAAAAGCTCCTTTCTCAGAGTTCCTCTTTCAATCACACATTTCTCCCTTGATAAACATAAGAAAATTAAAGCATAGCTTTTGTGCTAGACTTCAAGAAACACTAAAAATTCAAGTTAGTTGTCACTATTCATATAGTACAATGCAGGTTCATACAGTACAATCAGTTCAAAACTAGTCCCATCTTGTACGTTGTGAACAGTCGTTGAAAATGAACTATTCAAAATTTATGAACAAATCATATAGTACAATCAAAAGATCGTTTAGTATGATCTATTCAATTTTCTCTATTTATATAGGATAATTTCTAGGATGTCTAAGTTTGTCTCTACTAATCATCCCATACCGCTCAATTTGAATAGTATAGTTAGTTCATTTCAAGTAGGTCAACCAGTATTATATGAATATGATGTAGTATGATTAGTTCAAAAATCATTATTTCGTTTGGTACATCTCTGTGACGTTTAAATTTTTTCTCTTCTAATTGTTTGGTACGATCAATATTGTATTGTATGATTATATATCATTAGTAAACCATAATTTGATTGACTAATGATTGTTTATTTTAGGAAGATTTCAAAATTTTATTCAGTATAATTGAGATTGTATAGTAGAAGTAATTCAAAACTCAAATTTTAAATTCTTACTTAAATTAATATAGCGGCTAAGATTTTCGTATCGTAATGAATTGTACAGTACGATCAAGATTGTATAGTACAATTAGTTAACATAAACTAATTTTACCAAGTAGTTCTTAAGTATGCTCTGAATAACATTACCTCGAAGGGGCAAGGCGTGAAGAGAGAGAAGCTCCACAAATTGAGGAAGGATTTGGAAGGAGTTTTTCAGCTGCATTCATTGTAAATGGAGAATGGTGGCCGGTCATCCTTGGATAACCGGAACACCAATTCCCTTAGATCTACCGCACGTCCAACTTTGTTGGATACAAAAGATAGTTTTACATTCAATCGCAGCTTTTCTAGTTTTTTTAACTCTCCTCTAGTGATTAGAGAAGGAGGATTGGTTTCTAAGAAGAAATCTTTGATGGTGAGTGGTAAAGGAAAAGAAATTTTGGATGCTATGACAAGTAAGTCTTGTTCATCCTTACCGGTTTTGATCCCTATAGCCAATGATTTGGAGGCTTCAACCTCTGGTAGCATCGATCACAATTGGAATAATTCTAATGTGTGGATTAAAAAACCACAACTTAAAATTAATTCGTCTATAATACATGAAGGAAGTAAAGATGTTAATGTGGTTAAACTTGATTTAGAAAAAGAAAAATCCAATGTTCATGTTCTAAGAAATTCATTGGCAGTAAAGATCCTTTGCAAAAACTTGCCATTCCCCAATTGTGCTTTTGAATTAAGGAGGTAATGGGGTAAATTTGGAGGATTCCATATTACTTCTCTTGGATTAGATTGGTTCCTATGCTCTTTTCAATCTCAGGAAGTTATAGAGGAAGTTCTCAATGGAGGTCCATGGTATGTGGGAGGTTTGGTCATTGGATTAGATAAATGGACTCCCAATTTTTCTTCTTATTCCATGAATGGGATTTCTTCTCCCATTTGGGTTCGTCTTCCACACTTGCCATTACACTGCTGGGACGACCAATATTACGAGAATTATTTCGAGTATAGGGACTCCTTTATTATTGGACGGAAACATGTTTAGATGGGGGAGAAGGGAATTCACTAGAGCTTGTGTTCGTGTAAAATTAAACTCTAAGCTCCCTAGTGGTATTTGGGTTGAAGGTATTCATGGCAAATTTTTTCAAAAATTTGAATTTGAGAATTTATCTTCTATTTGCTTCAAATGTGGAAAAATTGGACATAAAGATGTGGTATGTCCAAATGGTTTTCAAAATTCAGATCTTATTAATAAGGAAGTTCCCAAAGAACCTTTATTAGTTCAAGATAGTTCTTACATACCTTGGAAACACGTCAAATTCAAATCCAAAAGAAAGACTAAAAGTGTTAAGAGGGATTCTCATTTAAATCATAGTGCAGATTTTCAACCAGTTCGTCGGTTCTATGGTGGTTCTAAATCAGATCGCCTCCCTTTGAAAGCAGCTTTAAATTCGATAGAAAATACTGCTGAAATCAAGGGAAGAGATGAAGTGCCTGTTAGCCTTAATTCATATTTGTTGATTGAGTCGGATATAGGTCACAATACAAATTTTGAATACAATAAATCTAGTTCGTTGAATGCTGAAATTAAAGATAAAATTACTGAAGTTGATTTGGTGAATATTCCAACGGATGAGGATGATTCTACTGAAATTCAACATAGTATTGCTGAAATTTCGGGATTTCAAAATTCAAATTTTGAAATCCCTCAAATCATGGAGGCAGATAAGGTTGTTGAGGAATTAAATCCAGATTTTTCTACAACAAATACAGCTGGACAAATTGTTGTTATTGCAACGTGTATGCCTAAGATAGCTGAGGATTTGAATATTCAAAACCCACAAACGATGGAGGCTGTTATGTAGAAGTTTGAGAAGGAGCAAAATTGGGTTTTGACTCCTTCTAAGGCTGCAAATACTTCTAGTAATTTTTCTATTAATGATAAAATAAGATATGGCTTTTCTAATTCCATCTCTCCTTCTTGTACAATGAGTTTGAAATTCAAAAAAATTGGTTTATTAAAGAATAAAAAAGGTTCTTCGTTGGAGCTATTTCCTTCCGGTTATAAACACAAGCTGTTCAAAGAACTACAACAGCTAGGTCCGGTGAAAGATCAAACTAGAAGGAGGATTACTGATCAAAGATTGAAGAACGGTTTGAAAAGTTCTTCCCACACATTTCAGTAATATGTTACCCGAAATTTTCATCTCAATAACTTGTCTCTAAAAAAAAAAAAAGTAGTCGTTAAGCCTATTCCATATAACATTACATATAGTACGATTAAAAATCATACAGTATGATTAGTTAAAAAATTTTAACTTTAAAAATATTTTTTTCTCCCCCTGTGTGTGTGCATGGTCACACTCTTATGTGGCTAGACTCAAGAAGTAAAAAATAAAGAAAATAAAATACATACTCTTTTAAATCCTATTTTATACAATCTTAACTCTTCAGCAATCTTACCTGGAATGTTAGTGCTCATAAATAAAAGAAATATCTAAAATATTTAGTGAGAAAAGCAACAATTCAATCAATAAAGTTTATCATAATCAAAAACACAGACTAGGGATCCTAGATTGCAACACTTGTCATGTCTAAAAGTGGGTTCTCTTCCATTAAAGAAGTTGTGCAATTCCATTTAAGAAATATTTTGTAGCAATTTCTTAACTGGTTTGTAAGTAGAGTGAAATTAGAGGAAAAATCTCATCTAGGTGAAAATTAGGTGTCAAAGTGCTCTTTAGTTTAATTTTAATTCTTACACATTTACTTAATTACTTTTATAGGGTTTTCTATTCTTATGATGATGTATGATTGGGATGATTATTTATCCTTACATATAGAGTAATAAAAAAATGACTATGACAACCTCACTTGTATCATAATCTCTTTATAAAACCATATGCATTGTTTGGACATATGTGTGTGGCTTTGTTCTTTAATGTGTTAATGATATCATAGTTTATGTGGCAAAGTGTTGTTCGCATTATTGTTGGTAGACGTAAGAAATATATTTTATTGATTGGTTTATCAATTTTTCTCATCCTCCATTGATTGGTTCCTAGTTGGCTATGAGATCGAGGTGTAAGTCTCAAGTTGTCATGCATTACTCCACTGTGTTTTTCATCACCTCACTCGCTCGGATCGGAGTTGTGTGTTGCATCACATTTGTCACCATATATAATTATGTATGTTACGAGCGAGACGTTGAGATCATAGAGGTTCTACGAAAATTTTAAACATGCGAGCTTTCAAGCATAAAAGTTTCATTACATAAAAAATTATGACCGAAACATTATTTCATGAAAAAGATTGTGCATTCACGCTTTGATCGCCTTGACGGTCCGAATAAGGATATTTTTGCGAAGGTCACATGTCGTTTGGTTGCTCATTGAGCTTATTATTCCTTTCTTCCTTAAAAGAGATAACTTCTCCTCGAACTAATCGTTTTAATATTAAGATAAATATTTAAACAGTGAAATATAATCTTATTTTATCCATATATTGTAACAGCAAGCGTTTCCGCTCACCGCCGGCCAGCAAAGGCGCCACCACGTCACCGACGTGCGTGCGGATCACCAGTGTCTGCACTCCCCTTTAACCACCTCGAACAAATGTGTAACGTTCATAAAATTAAATGCTATTTGTTAAAAATAACTTCAAAAATTAATGTTGAATATTTTATTTGATGTTTACAAAATTTTTTACAAAATGGTTTTGGAAATATTATAATATTATTTTAAAATTATTATAAAAAAAGTGAACTGTTTTATTTTAAGTTATACATTTATTTGATTTTTCAAAGGCTAAAATATTTTTTATAATATTTTCATATATTTTCATAAATAAATAAAAAATCAGATTAAATAAATATTTTAACTTCAAAAAAATCATGTCCTTCATTTGGGCTCGAAATGAGGTTAGGTATATTTTAAAATTCTTATGAAATTATTCTCTATTTATAAGACTAGTTTTACAGAGATTTTATTACTTATTATAATTTTCATAAATTTTATTAAATTCAAAAAATTATAATTTACCTCGCCTTTGCTATCCAATGGAAAAAATACTATAATCCTCGACCTGCCCCATCTTATCTTTTTTATGAAGAAGATTATCGTTTCATTCAACATCAATATGATCTTACCCAAATTTATGAATGGAATATTGATGCTTTGCCTGACTATCAAATCCTTGAGACTTTGAGTGCATGTTGATTTACGCCATTGTAGTTCAAACTCATTGTGGGTCTCCGAAATAAAAATTGCAAGCAAGGGTTAGAATGCATGAATGCAAAGATTATGATTGCATTGCCACCTAGGAAATACAGTCACAAAACTGTACACTCAATGCAAGCATCCAATAGAAGGGTAAATAGTTATTCATGGAAAATAGCAATTTTTTACTACACATCTCGATGGATATATATATATATATATATTCCTCCAGCTTGATTGAAGTTTATTTGAATCAGTTTCCTATGAACGCAAGCCTCTATGGTTAATTACATCTTAGGCCTCAACCTAAGAACACTCTCGACTAGGGACATTATTTTATTCTCTTCTTGCTTTTTTACATAGTGAGATTCCTAGGTTATTTTAATTCAAAGGAGATAGGCCCAAGGGCTACTCAACACACTCAAAGATCATGTAATCATCCGATCAATCTAATGGGAAGGAATCATGAGAGGATACATCACATATAACACAAGTAAGAGTGAAAGATATAAGAGAAGTCATTAGTGTGATGTAAATTATACATGAATCGAAAAGCAAGATGGGCCATGTACGTATACTCCGACATAACGAATGAGCCTCTTCTGAGGCTTGGGGACTACGGGATGCCTACCAAGACATGAACACAATATCGTTACAATAAACATAAAGTAAACACATGTGTAAGTAGGTGACATGCAAATGATGCATTTGTATTTAAATGATGCATGTAATAAGATGACCTAAGCCCATATGCATGGAGGGAAGTGATTTATTTCTATATTTTGGGTCAAATAGTGACTCGTGACTTTGAAAAATTAACTATAAAAGATGGGGGTCTCATCAAGCTTGGAGAAAATTAGGGGGAGTAAGGAACATCCCTTAATTTGCTCTGTCTAAATTTGATCCCAATATGATGCCCAATTAGGGAGTAATTTACAAAATACCCCACGGATTCAAAGGTAAATTACTCTCTATATAGTAAATTACTCTCTAGATATTTGTTAAAATACTTTGAAATGCATGGCTCATTGTTTTGGTTCCATAAAGCCCAAGACCATTAAATTTAGACTTAAAATAATTTTTTGGTGAATTGTTTAGGTACTAAGTAATTTTTGGATTTGTTATTATTTCTTAATTTTGTTTGTACACGGCGGGTGGCAGTGATGAAGGACGGTGGCCTAGCAGCGAGGGACGGCAGGCGGCGGCCAGGATACAGTGGGCGGTAGCTAGCAAATCACTTATATATGTCAACATTTGATATGGGTCGTTGACCATGTATAATTTAGATCAACGACCTAGATCGAGCCATGGTACTTCGCAGGATCTAAAAGGCTAAATCCCATGCAATGGGTTTGACGAATCAATATTTTGTGTGTAATATGGATTGTTTAATTAAAGATGGACGGTCTAGATTTTTTTTTCTTCCTTTAGAATAATTTTCTTAAGCAATTTTCTTTTACTTGCACATTGGGCCAAATTTAATGAAATATTTGAGAATGTTTATGATTTAAAGTCTGTATAGGTTGTTATAGACCTAATGCAATTGTCCCAAAGCTAATCAAGAGGGAGGTAAATTGATAATTTAAAAAATCTCTTGAAATTTTTGAAGAGAATCTTTTAAATCTTTTTGCACAATTTATATTTTTTATCAAACTAAAAACTTTTCAACCACAAAAATTAAAACATGCAGAAAAATAAAAATGTGGTAAAATAAAAACACATAAATTTATAGTAGTTCGGTCCAACTAGATCTACGTCCACTCCTTGAAGACTCTCCCTTCAGGTATTACACTATTACTAAAGTGACTCTCCTTTTACTCCTACAGCAAGGCGGAGAAGCCTTTATAAAACACATCTCTTCCACCAATCCTTGATGTGGCAAAGTACTATTGTCCTTTCATACTCTCCAAGTGTAAGTAGAAAACCATCATCCTTTCACACTCTCCAAGTGTCATCAGAGAACCATCATTTTTTTACACTCTCTAAATATCAGCAGAGAACTGTTTTCCTTTCACACCCTCCTGGTATCGGCAGAGAATTGTCATCCTTCCACACTCTCAAATGTCGAAAGAGAACCGTCATCCTTTCATACTCTCTAAGTGTCGGCAGAGAACCGTCATCCTTTCACACCCTCCTGGTGTCGACAAAGAACCCGATCTTATTCAAAGATCTTCTCTTGAGCAACTTCAAAGAAGCAAGGAGAAGATATTCGATAAAACTTATAAAGAGATCCCCATCTTTGGGCATGTGAACCCTTCACAAATTCCACTTACAAGATCTCTCTCCATACTCTCAAACACTCTCCCAAAGCACTCTCACACTTGCTCTCAAATAAAAAATGAAGATTAATTCATCCACAATTAGTTTTTAGGACCTTATAAATGAAAGGCACAAAAAATCATCCAAAAAACTAAAATTTTCAAGTTGAAATTCCATGATCGTATAGTACGATCGATGATCGTATGTACGAAAAATTCAAAATTTGATCGTACAATCCAGTACAAATTAATTTCGTACTCTGATTTACATGTTTATGAACTAAGATCGTACAGTATAATCAGTTCAAAATTAAACAGATTCATCCAATACGATTTAGTACGAACCGATTTCGTACACTAGATAATTTATAGTATGAAATCCATATCGTACAGTATGATATGTTTTAATCAAACCATATTTCGTTTGGTAAAAAAAAAAAGATGAGTCCATTTCGTACTCTAGAAGTCATTTGTACAATCCTAGGATCGTAAAGTACGAACAGTTCAAAATATTTACCTATTCGTATGGACGAAAAGATATGCAACCATTTCGTACGCTGGACGTTGTCTATACGAACTTAAGATCGTACAATATGAAAAGTTCAAAAAAAAAAATAAATGTTCATCGGGACAAACTTGTATGTATCTATTTCATACTCTGGAAGTCGTCTGTACGAAGGTAACTTCTTATAGTATGAATAAAACATAGAAAAATTTCCTAGCATGGTTTGATTAACTACTTTCTGGAGGAACGCTTAGGTCAAATCATCCTGTATGATCTAAAATTGTATTGTAGGATTAGTTTTTAAAAAATTACAAAACTTTACACCCCCCCAGTGTGTGTTTTGTACACTCCCCTAGTGTGTGTGTGCATGATTACCCAATTATAATCACACTCTTTTAAACTCAATAAAATATAAAAAGTACATACTTAAAAAAAAAAGTAAACCCTAATCTAATCTGACTTGATGTCTTCATTTGTTTGGAGTATGATTTTCCTGAAATATTAGTACACACAAACAACAAAAGCAATAATTCTAATATATGTTAGGAGAAATATTAATCAATACAATAATATTTTGGAATCATAAAAAATACACATGAGATAAAAATATAGTTATGAAAACTAAGTTGCAATAATGGCCTTATGAACTACCTACACTTTGATTTTGGAGGCTTTTATTATGTACTTTCAGAGTTATTTACAATCAAAATTTTAATTAAAAGTTGTGATATACCTCTATCTGACGATCAAAATGGCTTACTCTTGGGCTCATTTTCTTTGTGAGAATAAGAGGAACTACTTCTTTGAAGGACTCTTATCCTAAAAGTGCCTCAATCAAAAGTTACAATAATGGGAATGAAACCAAGTTATGTATTACCTTGGGTCTCCTCTCCAACAAGCATTTGACGGTGGGGAAAAGTGGGGAAGTGAAGATAAGAAGAGAAGAGCTCTAGCTACAAAATGAGAGTAATGGGAGATCTGGAGCTGGCTTGGATGAAAAGGATTGATGTTATGTGTGTTATAATGGTTTTTTGGAAAGTTCTGCCCTATTTTATGTCATGAGATTTACATGAAGGGTTGGGATGGATTGGTGCTCTCCCTTGGATGCTTGCCAAGTGTCCCATGAGTTCAGGTGGAAGGTTTTAGCCATGTAAGGACAAGCTTAGGTGGAAAGTTAATTTTGACATTTTGTGCATGGGGGCTCATTTAGGATAACTGGCTTAAACCATCCTAAGAACATTCTAGATTGGTTTAGAGGGGTCTAAATCAATTGGTCTAGAGTTAGGAGATCAAACCAAACAATTTGACAAATTTTCCCTTTTAGCTATTTTTGGAAAATTTTAATTATTTCACCACTTTGACTGGTCAAACCTTATCAAGGTGACTAAGATAGACCATGGGGGTCCTTAGAAATCATGTGGCATGTGTGCATGAGATTTGAACAATTTTAACTCTTTTTAATATTTTAGAGTTTTTAATAGGTTTGACCATTTTGACCGATCAAGTTGGTCAAAATAATTCACCTATGCTTTGGACTCATCATACTAAGGGACATGAGCTTGAAATTCATGCATGAGATAAAAAACAAAGTCAACACTAGTAAATACACTCCACCTCAAACCATTAAAGTTATAATAATGGATTTTCATGAATGTTAAAGGCCTCGTGGGATAAATATCTCACCAAAAGGCAAAGATTAGATCTTCTCAGTGACACCAAGTTAGAAAATAATTCTCAATATAATGCCGAAGAGGTTTATACTCTAATTCACAATATTCTTAAGCATTTTATTAGTTATCACATATAATAGAAAATAAATGTGCTCTCTATTACAAAAATTACAATGTTCTTCGTTAACCCATTTTAGATGTTATAAGGATTTCTTTTTGAGTCGAGTTATGAATCTTCCAAACTTTAACAATGTTTACTAGAAATAAAAATTTATTGAATATTTACCTTTAACTTTTATGGATAAGGTGAAATGAAATCTCTGAGACACTTCTAGAAATATTTCTTATTCCTGTGTTAAACTGTAGTAAAACAGGATTAGATCTTTGCCCAGATATCAAGATAAATTAGCAAATCACAAGAGAAAGGAATTTTGAGAAAATAATAATTAGTTAAATTTATGAGTAATTTGCTTGTAATCCTTCTTGTTCTAGAGGAATTTCTAAGGTACAGAAGGAGAAAGACAGAAAAATCTAAAAAAAATTGAAATAAATAATCTAAGAAGTATTTCAAAGTACACCCTGTGAAATATTCATAAGAAAGAAATTATGATACGAGAAATGTAGAGATATTAGATGTTATTGACATAGTAAAATAAGATATTGTTCATATCATTATTGTTGCATTCTATGAACCCTAGTCTAAGATTTTAATTATCACAAATAATGTTGATTAAGTTATCTTATTCTTCATTAAATATTTTGAATGCTACTCTTGTCTGTGAGTACTAACATTTTAGGGAGACCACACACTGCTCAAGACATGGAAGACTTAAGACAGGGTATAATAGGATGTGAAGGAGTCTGTAACTTTTTTTTTTATTATTAACAAAATAAAATAACATAAAAATATGAACATAAACATGCTTTTCATTTTAAGTCACAAATTAAAATAGAAAATATGATATGCAATAGGAAAATATACTAACTAAGGACATACAAACTTCTCTCACTTTTGGCATCATCAAAAAGAGGATTATTAAAGAAAAAGTACATAAAACACATCAGATAGAGACTTAGTTAAATGATGGATCATAATTAGGTGGTGGTTGAGATGGCTGAAAATAGTGATGGATGAAAGCAAAATGATGATCGATCGAAACAAATCTTTCCCCGAACCATCATAAGTCCTCCTCGAGCTGTTGATGTCAATCCTAGTTTCATGTCAGTCGAGTTGTTGAATGATGTCGTCGTGAGGGTAGGCAGGTGCAAGTCCTCTTTGTGGAGCAAGTTCTCTTGGTGGAGCGGGTTCTCTTACTGGAGTAGCCTCCACTTATTCATCAAAATTCAACTCAGCATGCTCTTGGCCCCTATGAAACAAGATACTGATGGAGGATTCCATATAAAAAATAGGAACATTGTCAGGTTCTCCATGATAGGTCAACTGGTATTTGTGGTGAAGAATGTATCCTATGAGATGCCCTAGGGCTAGATTTAGTTTTTTTACAAGTGCTAGGATGGCATATTTGAATACTTGCTAAAATTAACTCCCATGATTATTCATTTAAATCAATTCTTAATTAATAATTGGTGATCATACTATACAACCCTGTTCATACTGTACGATGAACCGATGCTATTTTTGGTCATCCTAAAGATCATACGGACATAATCATGATTTTTAAAGTAATTATATTATACGATGTATACATCATACACGATGACCTAAATATTTTAATTGATCATACTATAAGAGTTGGATCATATCGGACATTGAACATAGATGAATTTTGGTCGTCCCAGCTTTCGTCCTGTACGAATAAAAGAAATATAGTATATCATACTGGATGATATTTATATCGTATTGTATGATGTATTGGACAATTATTGCTTGTTCGTACTCCTTCATACCACGACAAAAAATGCTTTGAATTGATCGTAATGTATAATCTATGATTGTACTGTACTAACAGAAATGGCTAAATTGAATTTTTAGAGTTTTTTGAAGCCTGATATATATTCAACGACTTTACTTTTTGACTGAGTGAGATAGGAAAGTGACAAAGGAAGGGAACTCTTGAGAGGGAGCTTCTTAAAATGATTTAGGGCTTGTGAGAGGAAGGAGAAGGTGAGTTTGTGTGTGAGGGAGGAGTGTGAGGGGATCACACAGTTGCTCTAAGCCTGTTGCATGCACTCTTGCTCCTCCTGTGGCCCGGGTAAGTCTTGTGGGAGCTCCCTAGGGGGAGAGCCTTCAAGGTCAACGTCCTCAAAGTTCCTCTACCTTATCCATGAGGGAGAACAACGAGAAGGTCCACTGCCATCACCGGGAGGGTGACATAGCATCCGGCACTCCGCCACACCGGGAAAGATGAAAGTGAGTTTGTGTAAAGGCTTCTCTGCCTTGCTCTGAGAGCATGAGTATTATTTTTGAGTAGTGCAAATACCAAAGTGGAGGACTCCGGGAAGTGGACGTATGTTAAGTGACCGAACCACTATAAAACTTCTAGTGTGCTTTCTCCATTTACTGCTTTTTATTTTTCTTGCATTTAACATTGCTATAACTGTTTGGTGAGAATTTGATTTTAGTATTTCATTTTGTGATTTAAAATTTCATCACCACTGTTGCAATCGTCTTTTAATCACTAGGTTCTGCTTCTAATTAGTTAAGTCATCTTACAAAAAAAAAATAATTCATGTTTAGGCTTTAAATTTTTATTTTTAAAAAATCAATTCATCCCCCCTGGCACATCTCGTACTTTTAGCTACACCACTAAGAAAAAGCTTAGTGATAAAGATCAATGATGAGTTGAAAATAACTCTCACGAAAATCCTTCTTACATCTGATTTTGAAAAGTACCCCAATTCTTCTACATAATAATTTTCTTCCATCACTGATTCTAACATTAAAAAGAACTCTTGTTGCTAAACTTGTAATACTGATTAGTACAAATCTATTGTTGAGATGTCAAGATTATGCACCCTAACTAATGATCAGAAGGATTCAATCATCAAGATCCTTAGTCATGTCACGAACCCTAAAACACAAGACAAAATTATTCGATTATTAGGATAAGATAAAGAGAAGTTTCTCACTACTTCTCAAGATTATCCGATATATTCTATGAAAGAGGTTTATATTATAATGAGCAGGAAGATGGTGGCTAATCTAGCCAAACCTCTATTTCTGATCTTAAGGATGAAATTAATCAATTTCAAGATGAAGTTCATATTCTTAAGGTTAAATAATTTAATCTTTCTACTAGAGGTATTAATCTGGAATTGGAGAAATATGGCAGCAATTATGATTTAGTTTTTCCATTTTATGAGAAGTCTCCCAATTCTAGAGTCTCTGTATAAAGCTATTTTACAAAAATGGATTATAACCATTAATTTTGTCATAAATAAAGCTTATGGTATCTCTAATTTTATTGCCGTTGTAGATAGCAAAGCATATATGAATTGTGTCCAAAAAGGAATCATTCCTTCTAAATATTTTGAAATCTGCTAGTTTTCAAATTGACTAATGCTGCTACTTTTCATGAGATGTATTGTTTCCCTACTCCATTTTTTACTTGTTAAAATTTTATCCCAGCAAGTTATTTTAGGAATGCCATTTTTATTTGATATTATGCGTATTAATACTGATAATTTTGAAATTGTTTCTAATTGATTCCATACTCTTTTAAAAATTTCTTTTATTACTGATCTAAAAGAAATTATAATCAATGAGATAAATAAAATTCATCAAAAGAAGCTACATATTAATTTTCTAAATAAGAAAGTAATGTGAATCATGTTGGATCCTATTTTGTCTGGTTGATTATCTTGGGCCATACTTTGTGTCATCTCTAGATTTGAGAGCTCGTGGGATGAATGTAATGAACTCTGAGTACAATATATAAGATCTTTATTATCTTGGCCACATATACAAGCATAATAAGGCCAAGAGCTCTTGGATCTTCCAGAAAAGCTTCATTTTCTTCTTCAACTAGAACCAAGCCATCTTCCACTTCCCCTTCCAACAATTGTAATTGTTGGCGGTTCAGGCATTTATAAAACTTATGTCCTAATTGAAAGCAATGAAAACCTTTGAGATTGGTTGGTTTAGAATATTGATTGTCTCGAACCTAGGTTTTTGATCTACCTGAGAGTTTCATTTTAGTCGTAGAAATGCTATTTGTTTTTTGTTGTATTAGTTTGGCTTCCCTATCAATTTTTAATCTTCCTTCCTAGAATGTAAATCTGGTATCTACAACGCTTTCATTGGAGTGACAGCAAGATGAATGGCTTTTAGAGTTATGATTAAAATGTATTTCATCCTTAAAATCAAGGTTGATATCCTGAGAGAGGAACCAAACTAAATTTAGCTCCAACTTATCTTGATTTTGAACCTTCAAACCACCAGTATAATGGGCAACTAATTAATTGTTACACTCATTGAGGTTACTTCTTGCACTTAGTTTGTAAAATTCCTTTGTATATTTACTCAAAGTGTGACTATCTTGGGAGCAATCCTAATAGTGTAGGTTGAGCATTTATTCTAAATCGGTGAATAAAAAGTGACCACACAATAACTATTTCATCCTATACCAACTCTAAATACAATCTTGCTCTTCCTAACGTCATGTTTATAGGAGTTATAATCACCACACACTTGCTCCTCCTTTCAATCTACATGCCACATACTTCACTTGCCTTTCTGGATGTATTTCCATATATTCAAAGAATATTTCTACAACTTGTTCCCAATTGAAATAATCTTCAATGATTAAGTGAACATCAAAGAAGGGGATACCTACACGAAATTCATTATAGTATCTGCAAAATCTTTCATACTGTCATAAAGCTGGGTGTTGGAAATGAAAATCATCTTCTTCTGAATTGGTCAACTCAGTCTGATACCTTCTTTTATACTCACCTTTTGACTCCACAATCAAAATTGCACCAGGATGCCTTCACAATTTTTGTTCAATGCTTGGCCCCTCCCCATCAGTGTGCTTGCTATTATGGCTTCACATTAAAATTTTGAAAAAGCCACATATCCTAATTAGCAAACCACATATGTCATTAAATAACAAATAATAGATTAATTAAATAAAAATTTAAGTATAAATATATTGTCAAACAATAAAAATAAGAATTTTAAATCATAATAAAACTTACAAATAGAAAAATAATAGATTTGAACAGGATATAAGTATAATTTAGTAAAAATCCTACCAAATAGAAAAAAAAATGATAGCTTTAAAACTTAAAAAAAAAAAAGCTAAATCGTTTAAATCTTTTGATATTTTATAAAATTCATGTTTAATTAATTAATAATTAATTGTGATATTAAAATATAAACATTAAAAATATAATTATAATTTATAATTTATAACATGTTAACAAAATAGCGCACGCATTTGCATCTTGTGTCATGCAACATTGCCAATACATATATGGCACAGATAGCGGGTACTATTTGCGCCGCACCATGCAAACAAATAGCATTGTATGTGCATTGCACCGCACCGTGCGCCATGGTGCGCGCCATTTTATGCAATTGACATGTATGTGGCACAACATCTAAGTTAGTGATGTCTAACACTACAGGAAATTTAGATATTGTTGGAATATTTTTTTGCCGGGAACTAATAAAAATTCGCCAACACTTAGGATTACCAACTGATTTACAACAAAATCTAATCTGACGTGAATTGTCACGTCGGAAAGTTATTTTAGACAACAATAAATCCGCCAAAAATATTTTTGGCAAATTTTTTATAGATTATAAACAAGTTTAGAGCTCCCAAAAAAATGTTCTTTGTTGGTTTTTTTGCCAAAATGTTTGCCAAAAATGTTATGGAAGTTTGTCGTATCGATATTTTCAACAAATAATATGCCATAAATCCTTTAAAAACCTATAGCATAAATAAATTTACCACCTCGTATCAATTATTTAGCTTTACAATAATCACAATCTAAATAGTTTTTAAGTGCTAGTTAAATATGCAAATATTTCAGCATTGCACAAACGTATTGATCGAAATATTTAAACAAATTGCACAAAATATTTCTAATTATTCTACAATAATAAAACACTAATTCAATAAATATACAATTCTTATACAAATTGATTGTTGAGCAGCGTGTAATAAATTATAGAAATTTTGGTGCATTCTTATTCGGGGATACTTTTACATATTGTTAAAATTGTAGCCCAGTTGCATCACAAACTAAGTCCTCGAATGTCCTAATATTTTCTTCCTCAACTATGCTGGAACTTATAAATGGTCCGTATTGAGTGTCAAAATGTTTGGCGTTCTCACAATATGAAGTCCAATATTAATGTTATGACATGAATTCTCTACTATATAGATAAATAGTAACCTCATCTGGAATGAGGTGGGTTTGAATTTTGTGTTTGGAATACGGACAATAAAACCTCCCCTCTGATTTAAAGGATGGTAATTGATATGTTGCATAGATGAAAAAATTTACTCTGTAGACTAATTTATCGATTAACATCTTGCACCTAGGCAATAATCGGTTATACATCCAACACCTACGATTTTGAATATTTATAAAACACTTGGGCTATAAATTCCTACAACCAAACATTGAGATTTGTATCAATTATGTTGTTGGAATGTTGGACAAGTATCAAAGTAAAATGCTTTCAGAAATATTTTATATAAATGCAACTCTGAAATAACACTTTAACATATGTAAACCTATAGTTTCACCATTATGTTTCATACTTTCAAAGATAATATAATAAAGATGAATCCCCATGTATGTATACATTCAAATATAACGGGGTGGGTAGATAAAAGAATAACCATTTAGTTGATTGTTAAAAATGCTTCCACCAAAGAAATTTTTGATATTCAAGCAATTAAATTGATCTTCAATGACCATTCACTAACACAAAGAAGGGTACAAATGATATTACCTCCACTTGAGAAAAATGTATGCATCCGTTAACATCAATTTTATTATAAAAAGGTCACTATATTGTTACTAATTATCTTTAGGGAGAAATATCATTCACAAATGAGTTTCTCCTCCTATATTGTCCTTTTTACCCCCATTCCAACAAACAACCCTATTCTAGAATCAACCACTCCTATGATAGATTGATCCCTGGATCAATCCATCCAAGACTGATCCAGATTTTTAGGTGGAACAGAGGAAGTTCTGCCCACATGTTGCCGCCCCTTAATAGTAGGGTCCACAAGCTTAATTATGGGGGATTCAACAAGAAAAATTCAAATAGAATGAGCTATTTTGGGATTTACTTATTATAAGCTTAAGTATGTCTTAGAGGTTGGGGATAGATTTTCATCTTAGTTTTTGATGAAATTTTTAGGTTCTTAGTTCTTGTTTGGGCTCTAGTGGCGACTAGAGATTTTGGAGAGTCGGATCTTCCTCTCCAATAGGATATCCATTGTATCTTGTTTGTCTTCTTCTACATTTTATCAATCTAAAGGCTATTTAGGTGTTCTTGCCACCGGATTCTTCTCTATTTCCAATTCTATATTGCTGAAATTTCAATTTCAAACATCAATTTATGCACGTGTTCCTACCAAAATAAAGCATATCCCAGAATCACTTCCTTCTTTGACACTATAAGTTTAATCAAGAAGAAAAGCATCTCAATCTACATAACTCCAATATATCAAATTAATAACTGCCACTAAATTTATCAAATGAACCATTGAACCTAAAAACAAAAGTGCAAGAACTTCCACTAAGCTTCTCTCATACCACTGAACGAAAAACCTCATTTTCTAGCAACAATTTCAGTCGGAAAATGTTCAAAATCTATCGTTAATTAGTATTTCAGGTGGATTTCTTGTGCAAAGTTTTTCGTCGGTAAAACATGATTCAGAAAACTGCTACTAGCTTAAGAAAATCTAACAGAAATTTTTGCAGAAGAAAAATCTACCTGAAACTTTTCTAATGGAAATTATTGTCAAAAAAATTTGAAAAAAAAATTAACTAAATTCTACCTAAGCGGGCCAGCCTACCCAGCTTGTCAACCCACTAGCCTGGCTGATCACCCCTGCTTGCCAACTCAAGTCAGCCTGCCCGACAACTCGCAGCACATAGCATGCCTGCCTGTCAGGTAGCCCAGGCCAACCCATAGCCTACCCACCTGCTCCCCATAACGAAGGAAAAATTATTACGTCCGGATAAAAAATAAAAAATTCGGACGTATACCGAGTGCTCGATACTGAGCTCCAGGTGACGTGACACGTTATTATTAGTCTCTGGACGCGTTCGATATCCTAACAAAATAATTACTCGTAACGAAGACTGTGAGATTCAAAGCCCCCTCTTTCGGAGGTCTAAGGCCTAACAATTAAACTGTATAACAAATTCTTTTATAAAA
>NW_021319083.1:4136179-4150727 GCF_001605985.2 Dendrobium catenatum | reverse complement strand
TTTGTTGAGCAAAGCCGAATAGCATCGAAGAATGCAAATTTGAAGAGAAATGAATCAGGAGAAAAACAGGCGAAGGCAAAAGAGCAACGAATCCCTGGGGAAGAGGAAGGAACAGGCAAAGCCAAAAAACTAGAACCATCGAAGAAAAGCGAAGAACAGCCGAAGAAGAGAAAGTCAAACCCAAGCTATGATGCACAGACACGGATACGGCGACACGGATATGTCACGACAGGGACACGGGACACCGGACACCGGACACGGGACACGTCAATTATTGAAAATATAAGACACGGACACCGGTTAGACACGGTATTATAGTTTTTATATTTTAAAAATAATGTATAAAAAATAAAAAAGTATAATTTAAAAATAATTAAGAAATAATAAATTATTTAACTAGAATTTGTGCTTAAATTGATTAGTATTAAGATGTCGAGAGTCAGATTCGATGTCGTTTATCAGTCATCGAGAGAGGAGATGAAAATACCTTCCCTGCCAAAGAGAAATAAAAATGAGAATATTTGATGAATGGGTATTAAATGCATACGTTGATTTGGTATTGTTGATAGGAAATAAAAAATTTAGTTTAAGTCTCGCCAAATACAAGAAATTATATTTTTAAAAAATTATAAAATATTTAAGATACACGTGTTGGACACATTTTCGGCATGTCGGACGAGTGTCGTGTCGGACATGGTGTCAGACACTGCACGCCTTTTTGAGAAGAAATGTCGGTGCATCATAGAACCCAAGCAAACGAAATTGATAAAAAACAAAACGGTTAGATAAGGATAGTTTTTGACGGATTTACGGTAGAAATCTCCACCACAAAAATTTCTAGTGGTTTTTCTATCGAAAATCTGTGAGAAAGCACTCTAAAATTTTCGCTGCTAAATCTGTCATTCTTTCTAATGAACATTATTCTGTCAGAATCCTTATTTTTCTTGTAGTGACTATATATACCACCACTATGAAGAAGGCTTGGATCACATAGGGCATCATGCCTTTCATCACTTATATTAGAACTTCCAATAATGCAAAGAACACTTCTTTGGGTTCCCTATCCCTCTTTTTTTTTTTTTTTTCAAATCATATTTCAACGAAAGCATCAAAGAATGTTGAAGTTGTGTTTTACATCCAAGTTAAATAGAATTTTAGACTATAAAACTACTTTAGAGCATATGATCGTGAATAAAAAAAACTGGAAAAGAACATAACATAAAGAATAGACAAAGACTCTATACCATTATTGATATATCAGTAAAAAATTATGTTGACCAGGCACGAATCTCAAATCAAAATTGAGTTGAAAGCTTCCGAAATTAAATCAAAGACTATATGAACTCTGTTTTCAACAAACTTATAGTCAAGCTGAACGTCTCAGAAAGACGAACCCATTGACACCAAATTAGACTCAATCCGAGCCCAAATAGGTCCATATCAAGAGTCCGGAGCGTTGTTGGAGGTTTCAAACCACAATTTGGATTTCCAAACAGTTTCCAAACATGACATGCTTATAGTCAAATCGTGCGGCTCGACAAGACGAATCCAACGAGCCTAAGATAACTGAATTCCGGTATTATTAAGGCTTTCAATTGACCAATAAATGGTCCATGATTAAGGGGATCAATATCGGCCATCCATTCAAACACTCCCTTTTTGACATTGATCCTCCACATATTTACAAGCAATGCCACTCTCAAAAAACTATAAATAGGTCCTCATTCTTCACATGGAGAAGGGGGGAAGGGGAAGAAGAAGAGAAGGAAGGGAGGAATTTGGGAGCTCTCTTGCCACCGACCATCGCCGGAGTTCATGCCGACCACCGCCGGAGTTCTTCCCAACCATCGCTGGAGTTCATCCCAACCACCGCCGGAGTTCTTTCCAACCACCGCCGGAGTTCCTTCCAACCACCACCGAAGTTCCTCCCGACCACCGCCGGAGTTCCTCCCGACCACCGCCGGAGTTCCTCCCGACCACCGCCGGAGTTCATCCAAACCACCGACGGACTTCTGCCAGTCCATCGACCGCCGCCGGACTTCCGCCCGTCCGCCGACCGACGCCGGAATTCCCCAAATTTGCCGACCGCTGCCAAACTTCTACCAGTTCGTCGACCGCTAATGGACTTCTACTAGTCCGTCGACCGCCATCGAACTTCCACCAATTCTTCAACCGCTGTCGGACTTCTAGCAGTTCGCCGACTATCGTCGGACTTCTGCTCGTCCGTCGATCATCACTGGAATTCTTCCTGACCGCATCCAAAGTTCTTTCTGGGCATCGATGAATAACCGCCAATCCGCAGAACGCCGCAGAACTTCCGCCAAGCTGCCAACTATAGTCCTCCCAACCACCGTCATCCAACTACGGTCCTTCCGACCTCCGTCACCCGCTGACTATGGTTTTTCCGACCTACATCGTTGCCGACTATGGTTCTGCCGCCCCAAACAAACATGACAACATTAATTCTTCCAACTCCCGCCGTGTAATATACTATGTATGATGCATATTTTCCACATCAAGCCATGACCTTCCTCTTATGGAAGGGCCTCATTTGTAATGGACTGCAAGCACTAGTGGATTCATTCAAACTGGGCTAGGCCTTGTGGTTTTTCCCCCTTTTCAGGGGTTTCCGAGTAAAATTTCTGGTGTCTCTTATAAATGCTACACCCTCTCCTTTTTCTGCTTGTGTGCTGGATCTTCGTACAACACTAAGACGTTAAACTTAATCACTCTCTACTGCCGCGAATTTTCCAAGACGCAACAGTTTGGCGCCGTCTATGGGAAATGATTCCTAGCTGGGGGGCAAACTTATGCAAGTTTCTCTCGCCCCTCAGGTATCAACCAATAATGCATCAATGTCATTAGAATCTTTTGTAAACTGGGGGGCAATCTTTGCTGCAACCGTGACCATGAAAATTCCTCCAAATCTTCCAACATCCATGATTGTATATTTGGAAACTATTTTTTATAAAGCTGTTATCACATACAAGGATTCTTCCAATATATTGCAAGCTATTTACAATCTCTAGTTGGACTTCTCCTCATTGAGCATGGTCAAAATTTCGACCTCAAAAAGATAATAACGGTCTAATGATAGACCAATTTTCACATTTTATTTGGGTTACATGCAACATATGCTTCTTTCCAATCAAGACATAATCGATCCCAGGGGGAGTCGATTCGACCTCTTCCATACAGGTTAACATCATCGAGTGAAGCTCTGAAAAACAACCTCGGATAGGTCAAACATCCTTAGTGGATTTCCTCGACCTCTTTCATACAGGTTAACGTCATCGAGTGAAGCTCTGACAAACAACCTCAGATAGGTCAAACATCCTTAATGGATTTCCTCGACCACTTCCATACATGTTAACGTCAACGAGTGAAGCTCTGACAAACAACATAGGATAGGCCATTCATCCTTGATGGATTTTCTCAACATTTTTCATACAAGTTTACATCATCGAGCAACGCTTTGACAACAACCTTGGATAGATAAACAATTCTTGGTGGCTTTTCTAGACCTCTTCATATAGTTAATCATCTTTGATGGATCCCATTAACCTCTTCCTTGAAGTATTTCAAATCACTTCTTGGTTCCTTCAAAGAAGGATTGAATCCTCAATAGGCCTCCACTAGCATCATTAGACGGTTGCAGTTGACACAATGTTTGACCCACACCATCAAATTGTTAGTTATATGCCCCCGTCATCATGCATACCTTCTATCTTCAATAAAATGCAGCTTAATTATCATCATCAACTCATCGTCTATTCTCTAACGTCGAAATACCACCTAACCACTTACAAGAGGCTTTCATTGGCATACTCCATGCATTAAAGGATCGACTTATGATCATTGAATATCTTCCCAACCAGTAATCAGCACCGGACTTTCGCTTGTTCTTTGAACGTCATAGTCAAATTTCCACTAAGTCTCCAACCATTGGACTTCTACACGATCGATGTCAGACTTTCACCTAACCGTCATCGAACTTCCTCCCAGTCGCCACATATTACAAAGTTCTACATGTCCGCTGATTATAGTCAAATCTTCTTCAAGGCATTTATATTGCCAAATGCCTCCCCAAGGGAGGCCACCGTCGGGTTGTTTCTACCTTTTGCAAGAAAGCAAAATTTCAATCGCCATTAATGCCCTCCGAGCTACCAATCCACAAAAGGACCGGCATAAGAGGGCAAAGCTTTGATCACCACCAACATTCTCCGAGCTACCAATCCAAGTAAAAAACTTGGACCGGCACAAGAGAACCAGGCTTTGATTGCAACCATTGTTCACTTTGATCTCCACATATGCTCCCCGAGCTACCAATCCAAAGAAAATTTTGGACCAGCACAAGAGAACCAGGCTTTGATCGGCACCAATGTTCGCTTTGTCTCCACCTATGCTCCCCGAGCTACCAATCCAAGAAAAAATTTGGACCAGCACAAGAGAACTAGGCTTTGATCGCTGCCAATGTTCGCTTTGATCGCCACCTATGCTCCCCGAGCTACCAATCTAGAGGAAAGCTTGGACCGGCACAAGAGAGCAAGGTTTTGATCGCTGGTGACAATCCCCGATCTATCAATCCAAAGAGAGGGCTTGGACCGGCACAAGGGGTTGTGCCTTTCATCCTACACCAAATGGTGTATTTATAGTTGCAAGTGGGGAAGATGAAAAGTCTTTCTAAAAATAAAATAAAAACTAATTAATTATTGAATTTTTTGAAATTTAAAAGGCAAAAATTAAGTGAAATAATAAGAGAGGAATTCCAAACGTTTTTTTTAGAATTTTCCTTTTTTTTTTTTGGAATTTGAGAAGCCAACCTAATAACAAATCTTTTTAAATTTTATAAAGATTGCAAAAAAACCTACGATGACACTTATTAGAAAAATGTTTATACATTTTCCTGTCATTTCGTCTGTCATTTACTCTTAATAAATATATTAAGATAATTGTCTTACGCATGCCACCAAAGCCCAACATTAATAGAAGAGAAATGTTACTGTACATATTAATGAAGTTGGAGCTTCTTTCACATTGTTAATTTTAAAATCAAATTATTTCAATCGTATGTTATATAAACAATTAATATTATAGATGTTCAAAATAAATGCAAATCTCGATCGGTTTGAATTATAACTTTGTTTTTACAATTTTTATATACCAAAATTGGTATTTACATGATTTACAACTAATTTATAAATTTAGATGAACTACTTATGACTAATGTTTGTTATTTTTTTGGATGCTTATGCTGGTAAAAATTCATGGGAAGATACAAATATATATTTTCGGACTTATAGAGCTTTGATGTCCGAAAATAAGGGGACAACTGATATATCAGTAAAAAATTATGTTGACCAGGCACGAATCTCAAAGCAAAATTGAGTTGAAAGCTTCCGAAATTAAATCAAAGACTATATGAACTCTGTTTTCAACAAACTTATAGTCAAGCTGAACGTCTCAGAAAGACGAACCCATTGACACCAAATTCGACTCAATCCGAGCCCAAATGGGTCCAAATCAAGAGTCCGGAGCGTTGTTGGAGGTTTCAAACCACAATTTGGATTACCAAACAGTTTCCAAACATGACATGCTTATAGTCGAATCATGTGGCTCAACAAGAAGAATCCAATGAGCCCAAGATCACTGAATTCCGAAATCATTAAGGCTTTCAATTGACCAATAAATGGTCCATGATTAACGGGATCAATATCGGCCATCCATTCAAACACTCTTATTTTGTAGAAAAAGATTTTTCAACCACAGAGTTTTTAAAACTGAAATAGAAAGTGCGGAAATGTAAAAACAGTAAAGTAAATGACACCAGATTTATAGTGGTTCGGTCTATAACCTGACCTACATCTACTCCTCAGAGACACTCTCTGAGTATTGCACTAATACCAATAGTGACTCTCCTTTTGCACCCACAGCAAGGCGGAGAAGCCTTTACAACACACTCTTTTCACCACTCCCCGGTGCGGCAGAGAACCGTCCGTCCTTTTACACAATACCCAGTGTTGGCAGAGAACCGTCCGTCCTTTCACACTCTCCTAGTGTGGGCAGAGAACCCTTCGTCCTTTCACACTCTCCTAGTGTGGGCAGAGAACCCTTCGTCCTTTCACACTCTCCTAGTGTGGGCAGAGAACCCTTCGTCCTTTCACACTCTCCTAGTGTGGGCAGAGAACCCTTCGTCCTTTCACACTCTCCTAGTGTGGGCAGAGAACCCTTCGTCCTTTCACACTCTCCTAGTGTGGGCAGAGAACCCTTCGTCCTTTCACACTCTCCTAGTGTGGGCAGAGAACCCTTCGTCCTTTCACACTCTCCTAGTGTGGGCAGAGAACCCTTCGTCCTTTCACACTCTCCAAGTGTCGGCAGAGAACCGGATCTCCTTGACAGATCTTCTCACAAGAATCTAGAAGGAAGAAAGAAAAGAGTGAAGTAATCCCAATTCACAAGTAGAGACTCTTACCTTTGAAATCCAAGTGAAGCCTTCTTGCTTCTATGGTAGGAATCCTCCCTTGAATGCTCTCTTCACTTCTCTCCTTGGCTATTCTCTCAAGAGGCACGAAGATCAAATGACAAAAAGATTGGGTGGCAGTCTAATTTGGGCTATTTATACAAAAGACAAGAAAAACCGCCCAAAAACTGCAAGTTTTCAATTCTGTACGCAGTGGATCGTCCTGTACGATCGTGGATCGTCCTGGACGATTTTACTTAAACGATCTGAAACGACCCTATTTGAATATGTGTACGAAATGTCTTCGTACAGCTTATCGTCCTGTACGAACTAGGTTCGTCCAGTACGAACGGTTATTACAAGGTCGAATCTAGAAACTGCTGAAAACTGTCCTAAGTCGGTTAATCGTTTGGACGAAAATTGATTCGTCTAGACGAAATTTTTACAGAGGACAGATCGTACTGTATGATATATTATTTCGTCTGGACAAAAATTTTCCAGAGAGCCAATCGTACTGTACGATAATTAATTTCGTTTGGACGAAAATTTTACAGAGAGCCAATCGTACTGTACGATAATTAATTTCGTTTGGACGAAAATTTTACAGAGAGCCAATCGTACTGTACGATAATTAATTTCGTCTGGACGAAAATTTTACAGAGAGCTAATCGTACTGTACGATAATTAATTTTGTCTGGACGAAAATTTTACAGAGAGCTAATCGTACTGTACGATAATTAATTTCGTCTGGACGAAAATTTTACAGAGGACGGATCGTCCTGTACGATATTTTATTTTCGTCCTGGACGAATAGGACTTAGAAAATTTTTTGAGCAAGTTCCTATTCGTTCCATATGCTCTATAGGAGATAACTGTCTGATCGTCCAGTACGAACGAAAATCGTCCTGTACGATCAATACAAATTTAATATGATCTCCTTATTTGTGTGTGCATGTTTTTATTCACTCAAGTTACAATCACTCCCTTTCAATTTGATTTCTAAGCAAAGTGCAAGCTTCAAAAATTTCAAGGTATCTCATGCTGATTTTAATTTGAAGTCTTCGTAGTCTGGAGTTCTTTCCCTGAAATGTTAGTACACACAAGAGCAAATACAATTCTTCCAATATTGTTAGGAGATAACTACACATTTGAACAATAATGTTTGAAATCATCAAAACTTTATAAGTTGCCAAAAATGTAATGCATGCAAATAGCAACTATCTTAACAGGTAATGGTAGCCAGAAAATGACGTTTTTCCTGTTGTGGAGTAGGAAGGTGTAGAAGAATATTTCAATGGGTAATTGTCATTGCTAACCAATTGAAGTTGAATGGAGAATTTGTAGAAGAAAAAAGGATTATTGATCAGATCCTATGAAGCTTGACAAGAAAATTTAAATCCACTGTAGTAGCCATCAAAGCGGCAAAGAACATTGACAAATGGATTTTTTTAATTTTTTTAAATTCTTCTTGAATTTTTGGCGCAAAAAAAAAATCTGTCAAAAATATTTTAACAGCAAAAAATTCACCGGAAATCCGCCGAAAATGTTTTCGGCGAATAATTTTACGTCAGAAGACCTTTTCCAACGTGCGTTAAACTGGCAAAAATACTTCAGCCGGAAATGCTAACTTCTGACGAATTTTGGCCATTTTTTCGCAGGTAATGGTAGCCAGAAAATGACGTTTTTCCTGTTGTGGAGTAGGAAGGTGTAGAAGAATATTTCAATCGGGTAATTGTCATTGCTAACCAATTGAAGTTGAATGGAGAATTTGTAGAAGAAAAAATGATTATTGATCAGATCCTATGAAGCTTGACAAGAAAAATTTAAATCCACTGTAGTAGCCATCAAAGCGGCAAAGAACATTGAGAAAATGTTTCTTAAGGTTGCTTGGATCTCTTCAATCACATGAATTAAGATTAAAGCAATATGATTCGACACCAATTGAGTAAGCCTTCCAAACCCAAGTGACATTGCGTAGGAATTTTAGAGGTTGTAGTGAAAGAGGTTTTGGTAGAGGAAAAGGCTCTTTTGGTAGATGAAGTGTTTTTTTTGTTACTAGAGGAAGAGATCATGTTGGTAGAGGAGAACTTACACAATGTGATGGAAATGAAGTTCAATGTGGAGCTCATGATAATGAAGAAGGTGCACGTGGTCACAAACATAACTTTAGAGGTAGAGGAAGAAGCAACCTTGACAATATCATATGTCACTTTTGCAAACGGTATGGACACACTTATTAATTTTATTGAAAGAGATAACAGAATGAAGAGGTAAATGTAGATATGGTGCAAGAAAAGGAAGTCAAGATAAGGTGAAGACACAATGCTTCTTATATATAGTAAGAAATTTGGTTATTTGAGAGATGTATAATTTATTAATAGTGGTTGTAGTAATCACATGACTTGCAATAGAAGCTTGTTTGTAACTTTGGATAAGTCAATCAAAAGTGAAGTACACACTGGAGATGACAATAAATTTTTTTTGGAAAAAAAAAGTGATTTTTTGGTGCAAAAAAGAAGGGAGAAAAGAAGATATCGAATGTCTTCTATGTTCCAAATCTTAAGCATAATTTGCTTAGTGTTGGACAATTAAATCAAAAGGGATATGTGTTAATATTTTTTCTTGACACTTATACCATTAGAGTCAAGAATGAATTTCTGATAGCCAAGGTGAAGGTGACTCTAAATAAAATGTATCCCATGAAGATGATTTGTAGTTTAAATGGTTGTTTGAAAACTTTCATAGAGAATCATTCAAGACTATGACATTGCAAATTTGGTCACTTGAGTTTAAGGACACTTTCGAACATGAGTTAGAAGAACATAATCGATGGACTTCAATATATTTAAGTTCAAGATAAGATCTGCGAGGTATGTGTTGTAGGAAAGTAGAGCAGAGCATAATTTCCAATTGAAAAATCATGAAGAGCCTTAAAGCCATTGGAGCTTATTCATTTACATTTATGTGGACCGATGCATATTACTTTTATTAGAGGTAATTATTATTTTCTCTCCTTTATTGACGATTATAAGTTTGGGTGTATTTTCTAAAAGAGAAGTCACAAGCAATTGAATACCTAAAAAATATTCAAAGAACATGTGGATAAGTAGAGTGGACATTCCATTAAAGTGTTGAAGAGTGATAGAGGTGGAGAATGCGTTAAACATGAGATGCAAAAGTGATGAGGATATGTATTTGTTTAATAGAGTGAAATCAAAAGGCACTCCATCTCAAACCACTTTTGAAATGTGGATTACTTGAGAGTATTTCTAATGTTTATGTACTTGATCAAAAGAGAAGGAAGTTAAATAAAAAATCTAAGAAGTGTGTGTTTATATGATACAGTGAAAAATTCAAAGCCTATAAATTGTATAATCATACAACCAAAAAAATGGTAGTGAGTAGGGATTTGAGAATTGAGGAGAACTTAGCTTGGAACTGACTTGAAAAAGACAACAACGAGGATTTCACAGTTGTGGGAAGTTTAGAAAAAATTATTGATGATGTAGAGCAACAAACACTACTACACACTACAATGAGATTAGGAAAATTATATTTTATCATGAGTAAGACAAAAAGCTTACAGGTGATATATGACACCACAAATTATCATGAGTAGTTGTCTTAACTTATTTTATATATATAGATGATGAGCCCTTAACTTTTAGTGAGGGAGTAACAGATAAGAAATAGATGGATGTCATGAAACATGAGATTGATGCTATTGCGAGAAATGACATATGGAGTTTGACCTCACTTCCTAAAGGTCAAAAATTCATTGGTGTCAAGTTGGTGTACAAAGTGAAGAAGAATGTTGATGGAGGTATAAACAAATTTAAGGTTATACTTGTAGTTAAAGGATATAAGCAGGAGAATGTGATAGAGTATGAGGAGGTATACGATGTGGTTGCTAAATTTAATTCAGTCAGATAATTTTTTTTCTAATGCAGTTATGCATAGATGGCAGATTTATCAATTAGATGTGAATTTAGCTTTCTTAAATGGTGTTTTGAAGGAATAAGTATATGTAGATCATCTTGAAGGTTTTATTATAAAGGAAACAGAGCATTTGGTGTATCTCTTAAAAAAGACTTTGTATGGCTTGAAACAAGCCACAATGACTTAGAATTTATGTATTGATAGACATTTTGGAGAAGGGTTTACTACATGCCCTTATGAACATGGTGTATACATGAAGATAGACTCAAATGGCAACATATTAATTACATGATTATATACAAATGGTTTTCTTATAACATGTGATTATGAGCATGTGATTACAGACTATAAATCAGCTATGTTCAAAAGATTTAACATAACAGATGTTAGTCTCATGTCATTATTTTTTTGTATAATAGTTCAGCTGAAAGATGATGGCATTTAGATATGTTAAAAGAGGTATGCCAAGAAGTTGCTTGAGAAGTTTAAGACAAATCATTTCAATATTATGTCAACACCAATACAAATTGGAGTTCATTTCACAAAAGGAGAAGAAAAATTAGTTGATCTGATATTGTACAAAAGTTTAATTGGGTGCCTCAGATACTTGATAGTGTCGAGACCTGACATTGTGTATAGTGTGGGAATCTTGATTAGATTCATAGAGAATTTGAGGGATTCTCATTGATCTGCAGCGAAGAGGATTCTTAGATGTATCAATGGGACAATTGAGTTTGACCTTCATTATCAATGCAGTGGAAACATGAGGTTACTTGGATATTGTGATAGTGATTGAGCAAATGATCATGAGGAAAGAAATAAAACAAGTGGATATGGGTTTTATGTTAGTGATACTGCCTTCACTTAGAGCACACGTAAGCAAAAAGATGTAGCCTTATCAACTTGTAAGGCATAGTACATACTAGCAACGGATATGGCTTGTGAAGCAATATAGTTGAAGAATTTGTTGAATGAATTTTATGGAGAGATTAATGAAGCTACAACAATTTATATAGATAAGTTGGTGATCGAGTTGGCAAAAAATCCAGTACAATATGGCAGGAGTAAGCATAATGATGTGCGTTCCCATTTTATCAGAGACACGGTAAAGATGGGTCACATTACCATGAAGAACTGCAGTACAAAGGATCATATAGCTTATTTGTTCACCAAAGCATTGTCAGCACCGAGGTTTGTAAAACTACTGAAGATGCTTGGGACAATGAAAGTCTTAGTTTGAGAGGGAGATTGTTGAATTTTTCCAAACCAAGCTACGCTTCACTTTTTTTATTTTATTTTATTTTATTTTATTTTCGGATAGTTTAAAAACTTGCTCTTGTGTTCCCTATTTCTTAGAATTCTGTAAAGAAGCAAAAGAGTGTTCTCTCTATTTTTTAGTTTAACAAACCCGATGAAAGACAATAGTGTGGTTTTGCTCTTTTTATTTTTATTTTTTTTTTTCTTATGGGCGTGAACTATCTATTGAACAAAATTTTTTTAATTTTTTTTTTATCTCTCCTTCCACATTTTGTTATGCTTTTATTGCTTCCATCACTTCCATGAGTCATGATATTTTTCTCCTTACTCTATAGAGACGTCGGTTTGAGATTCAATGAAGGGCTTTCTCTCTCGCCAAATTATTAGGTCTGGTCATCGGGCCTATTTCTAGCTATTTCTAGGTCCGGACATCCACAAAAAATTTGCCACGTGGACTGTGCTTTGACTGAAAAAAGCGTAGTAAAAAACACAGGTAAAGTGCAGATAAAGTGTAGATAAAGCACAGTTAAAGAGCAGTAAAAAAGCACAGTCAAAGCGCACCTAAAGCACAGTTAAAGCACACAGTAAAAATGCAATCCACGTGGCAAATTTTTATTGGATGTCTGGACCTATTTCTAGGTCAAGTGACCGGACCTAATAATTTGCCTTATCTATGAGATTTCTTACTAAGTTAGATGATTTCTTAAAAAAAGTTCTTTCTAAACAACTAGAAAGATAAAAAAGAGAATGAAACCTCCATCAGAATAGGGTCTGTGATCAAATGATGCAGCTTAGCTATGGAAACTTGTTGTATTAACTTATTATAACAAGGTCAAATTCAAACCACGTCGATGAAAACTTTTGCCACCGTTGACCAGATCAGAACCTTCCCTTCCTTATTTTAATCATTTCGTCAACAGCTTATGCCAGGTTAAAACTTAAGAATTGTCACCCCTCTTCAAAATTCTGACAAATAGTCAAATCAAATTTTGGTAAACGAACGCCGGAATTAAAGAAAGAAAAAAAATTTCATGTCATCAACCAAAGATAAATACCGAAGTAGCGGAACCATGCTTTACATTGTTACCATTTTTTTTTTTTTTCATTCTTCTCATGGGGCATAAGCTTCAAAGCTTGCATTTGTTTCAGCTTGGCCGGTGCTTCAGCTCTAAAGGGCGGCGGACATATCCAGCTCCACCGAAATCATCGTCCGTGAAGGTTATTGGGCTGGACGGGCGGGTCATAGTCTATAACCGGCGGGTAAAGGTGGAGGAGTTGATGAAGGAACACGCTTGCCATCTCGTTTGCCGGTCGGACTCTTTCATCATAGGGCAGAAATTGTCTGCTCTCTCGGCCGCCGAGGAACTTCAGATGGGCGAAAGCTATTTCGTTCTTCCTTCTCAATTCTTTCAATCCGTTCTCTCCTTTGTAACCATAGCCTCTTCGATAGCTAAAATCGGCGGCCGCGGAGGAGGCGGTTCTTTCAAGCATTTCGACATACACAAGACGGAGAATGGAAAGCTGCAGATAAGGATTGGTGAAGAGGTGGATGAAATGATTGGGGAGGAGGAAGAGGAAATTAAAAAAGACGGGGTCTTGTGTACGACGACGGATATGGTGAAGGAATATGAGAAGATCGTGGGATCCAATGCGCAGCGGTGGAGGCCGAAGCTAGAAGTGATAGCTGAGTCGCCGGAGGGGAGGAGGCGCAGAAAGAGAGAAATGAGTTTTGGAGATTTTGGAGGGTTGAGGATGAAAATGTAAGTATAATCTCTGCCCTAAGTTGCCTTAATTTTTTTTTTTTAGAAGGATCAATTTTGTGAACAGTAAAAATTTGTTTGGCTATCTGTGATTATCAAATTCTGTTGTAAAAATAATAAATAATTCTTGTAAATTTAAAATTTTTAATTGGAATTCTCCTTGTGTTTTCTCCCGGCCTTTTTGTGGGGGTGTTTTTTTTGGGATTTTTTTTAAATATAAGTACTTCAATAACATAACATAATTAAAATATATAAATTTTAAAAATATATTTGTTATTTAATTTGATATAAATAAAAAATGTTGAAATGTTTTTTATTTGTAGTTACAAGCTAGAAAATTTGAGTTGATAAAATTGATATTTTATGCCTTAGCTTTGGATAAAAATTGGCAAGCACATATAAAAAGTTATAAGAGTGTTATAGGCAAGAATATTCGTGGCGATAGAGTTAGATTTTCTCATCTTCGTTTTGCACGAATATTCAGCACACAAACATAGAATTCACAAACCCAAATTTTTTTACGTGGAAAACCTTGAAAAAAGTAAAAAACATGGGGTCACGCTTAGTTGAAATAATTTCACTAGTGTTTGAATAAATTACAAGTGCTAGATTTGTCCTTGAAATCAGATTACAATCACCAATTTTCAAGTTGAAATCTAGTGATGAATGGAGATCAGACGAAAGTTCGGTGTCAATCATTGGCCGAGCGGAAATCTAAGTCGGTGCACTACAGGAAAAACGTCAATTTATTGCGCCGATTTTTCGTTGGAAAATGCCGAAAATCCATCGTATTTTCGGCAAAAATATTTACATTAGTAAAACGTGCGTCGGAAAAGTTCTACAGGCTTTAAACTGTCCGTTAGAAAAAATTCCGATGAAAAATCCATCGAAAATATTTCTAGCGAATATAAACTCTGCCGGAAAAATAAAGAAATTTAAAAAAAAAATGCAATCCTATTTAAGCACCCCCACCCCCGCGCGCGTCCAATTAGCTGGGCTCACTCGCCCGAGCGCTGCCCAATAATCCGATGCCCGACACCCGCTGTCTGGAGCTCATGACCCGCTTGGATCAAATGTGACCCGCTGCTAGCTCCGTGTGACCCGCCCGCATCACTTGCACCTATCAGGGTTC
>NW_021319083.1:4135196-4136079 GCF_001605985.2 Dendrobium catenatum | reverse complement strand
AGATCGTAGAGGACAAAATTAATTTTCTTCCCGGGACAAAGCTCTCTAGATGATATTGTACAAGATGAAATTAATTTCCGTCCTAGGACGAAGCCCTCTATTTGAGATTGTATAGGACGAAATTAATTTTCATCCCAGGACGAAGCCCTCTGTATGCGATCATACAGGATGAAATTATTTTCATTCCTGGATGAAACACTCTGTATAAAATCATCTAAGGATGAAATATGTTCATCCCAGGATGAACCAAATCGACTTACGTCAGTTGGTTACATCCTATAGAATTTTGGGAACCAACCTATGAAATAACCGTTTCGTACCGGATGAACCTAGTTCGTACGGGAAGATAAGCGTGTACGAACATAGTTCATACTAATATGCATTATGTTCGTTTCTGATACTTTAAGTAAAATCGTCCAGGATGATCCACGATCGTACGGGACGATCCACTGCGTACAAAATTGAAAACTTGCAATTTTTGGGCAGTTTTTCTTGTCTTTTGCATAAATAGTTCAAATTTGACTGCCAACCAATCTCTTTTTGCTCATTGAACTTCATGCCTATTAGAAAAAGAGTAAAGGAGAGAGTGAGAGTGAGCATTCAAAGAAGGATTTCTACCACTGGAGCGTGAAAGCATCACTTGGTGTTCAAAGGTAAGATTTCTAACTTGTGATTTGAGATTACTTCACTCTTTTTCTTTCCTCCTTCTAGATTTCTAGTGAAGAGATTTTTTAAGGAGATCCGGTTCTCTGCCGACACTTGGAGAGTGTGAACAGCCGAAGGGTTCTCTGCCCACACTAGGAGAGTGTGAAAGGACGACGGTTCTCTGCCAACACTGGAGATTGTGTGAAAGGATGGACGGTTCTCTGCCAACACTGGGGAT
>NW_021319083.1:4129344-4131170 GCF_001605985.2 Dendrobium catenatum | reverse complement strand
CTCTACAGGCCTAAATGACCCTAATGGTCTCTAGGGCTCTCACAGAAGGGGACAAGCTTTGGCCTATAAGGCCAAAGTTTCGTTAGTGCACTAATCTATGACTGGCTACTTAAACATGCTAAAATACCTATTAACAATATGTGTGTGAAGTGTAGCAGTTTCGATATATAATTAGAAATTTTTTACAAGTTGCAGAAATTATACCTGATTGTGGCGCTGCCACTTACAAGCTTCTGAGCAAATGATCCCAGATTGTGACGCGGCCACTTAAAAGATTCAAACGAGCAAACTATCCGTTGAATCTCAACCATGCATGACCCAATGTACCTCGCAAGACAATAAGACAAGAGCAAACATAGGATAAGAGTATGCACCATTCAAAGAGAACCACAATTAAGTAGTAATTAATTCAGAAATAATTGATATTTTCAATGTTAGCATGCATATCCAATACATGAAAAGAAAGCATAAGGGTGGCACGTGTAAACAAGAGACATACATGAGCAATTACAAACAATCATTAAAGTAAAGATATACATGATACAATTCGAGATAAGAATAGGTACAATCATCATATAGCTTTGAATCGGGTCTCCATATACTTGTGATTGGGCATAAAACTAAAGATGTCACATGGCCTAGTTATAAATATTCGCACTTACACGACATCAAATGTATATATAGGTGTTATTGCAATGTACTTAACCCATTCATGAATTATGCTTGCAAGATATATGTTGTAGTTAAAACATAACACAACTTTAACATGACTAAATGTTTGACTTAAATACATTAACATTACTAAAATCTACAAATGAATATACATCGCACATAATCATGTTGTTCATTAAGATTGAACCTACGCACTATTTGGAGCCTGAATACATAAATTTAATATACACATTGGCATGAGTAACTTGGAGCACAGAAAGATATATCTTCTAAATCACATGGTGAAGGAGCTACTGCAAGCATCATTAATTATAATATCATTCATATTATTATGATTGGCTACTTAAACATGTTAGAATATGTTGTAGTTAAAACATCTTACTCATTTGTTATCTTCTAAATATTCTTCAATTATAATATTTTTTTTACTATTCATATCAATTAACATTGGATTCAATGTAATATAAAACAAAGCAACATATTAATAACACAACAAAGTAATTCATTATATTTAAATCACTATTTGATTTTTTTTTTGGAAGTTTGAACTCCACTTGGCTACTTTCTTTAAATTGATTGTGAAGTAGAAGTTATTATCAATTCAGTAATCATTTTCATATTAGCATTGATATTTCCATTCTTCTCATCATCAAACACATTCCTCTATTTTCAATTTTAAATATTTTACTAATTTTGTTATCATTCATCTTTAGATATCAATCATTAAACCAAGAGGCTTCACCAATATTCGTATCTATTTAATTTTGAAATATTGTTTTTAATTTCTATCTCTAAGTACACAAGATCATTCATATTTGTTCCTTCACTTCACTATAGTCTAAATTGGTTCATTTGTCCTTGTGATGGTGTGAATATAAATATATTATAATCAATCGGGGGGTGGAATATATATAAAATTATAAAAATTTAACTTATATTTATGAAGGCGTTGCACTCCAAAATGACTCGTGCGTTGCTCTGAGATGTTGGCCTATTTAAAAAAGTGTTAAGCCTGCATTGAACACTAGCGTAGGTTAGCCTCTAGGTATCATGTGCGCGGTGCGCCTCGAGGCATGTGACTCTCGAACTGATTATTTTACGTCTTGCTTAATCTCAAGCGTAACTTTCAGTTTGTATTAAAATCCTCTCTCTGT